>NC_054557.1:2333319-2640819 GCF_017654505.1 Polyodon spathula
AATTAAAGGGCACGTTGTCCAAACAAACAGACAGACAAAACTGGTGTGGATGAACACTAAACAAGTACGGCACTGGCACTTCTAGCATGCTGTAGCAATTGTTATTAAATAAACTCTCTTCTCTCTCTCACCCATTCTCCACTCCCGAACACACAACCCTGAGTGAGTAAAAAAATGCTGCTTTTAAGCAGCTGTACCGAGACTTGATTGCTAATCATTCAGCTGGAGTCTCTGTACAACTACACATGAATTAATGAAGTGCAATTCCTCGTGCTCGTATATTATTCCATTTTACCTGCACGTGAAGTGCTGTGCAATCCTTGTGCCTAAATACAAATTACACTTTATAACACTCGTGCTCATAACCCATATTTATACATAAATACCAACATTAACACACCACGTTAAACATAAAACACAAATAAACACAAACACAGAGGTCCTCCCACCCCAACAGCTGTTGCGGCCTTTAATCCCGGGAAAGTGGTGCTTGTGTCTGTAATAAACAAACAAAAGATTTAAACAAAACACACAACACTGAAAATAAAGTGCGCGTTGGCCAAACAAACAGACAGACAAAACAGGGCATGGACGAACACTAAGCAAATACCGCGCTGGCACTTCCACCACGCTGTAGCAATTGTTATTAATTAAACTCTCTCTCTCACCCGTTTTCCACTCCAGAACACACAATCCCGTGTGTAAAAATGTGCTGCTTTTATGCCGAGACTCGATTGCTAATCAATCATTCAATTGGAGTCTCGGTACAGCTGCACGTGAATTTCCTGTGCTCACATATTACATTTTACCTGCACGTGAAGTGCTGTGCAATCCCTGTGCCTAAATACAAACTACACCTTATAACACTCATGCTCATAACCCATATTTATATCCTATGTATTTTATACATAAACATTAACACACAACATACAACATAAAACACTGATAAACAAAAAGGGGTGGGACACTCCGCCACAGGGAGATACTGAAATTGAAGAAGAACTCTCTGGGAAAGATCTAGTTGTTTATGTTGACTCAGAAATGTCTTCATCTAAACAATGGGTGAAGCTATAAAAAAAGGCCAACAAAATGCTCATAATTAAAAGTGTTAAATTTAAATCAGGGAAGTAATGTTAAAACCTTACAATCCATTAGTAAGACCTAGAATACCTAGTGACCAGAATTATCCAGGGTTTAAAAGGCTTATCATATGCAGACAAGCTAAAATAATTGAATCTACTCAGTCTTGAACAAAGAAGACTACACGGCGATCTGTTTTAAGCATTCAGAATTCTAAAAGGTATTGACAATGTTGACCCAAGGAATTTTTTTGAGTTGCATGGAGATTAGATAAAGGGGCACTCAGAACAGAAAATAGGAGGCACTTTTTTACACATATGTATGTAATTCAATATGTTAACATAACCTTATTCAGCATTATTCGACTTTATGAAGCAAAACTAGTTAATTCTATAGGGTGATGCAAAACATTTGGCCATAGCTGTAGTTGTACCTTTAACGCCACAAACTCCACTGTATACCTCTGTTTGCATAATTTGTGCTAGTAATGTATTTATTGACAAACCTACATTTTAAAAGTACCAAAATATTCTTTAGGTTCAGTTGCTTAAGTTGCAACCTGAAAAACAGTCTTTGTTAAAATGCATAATTCAAGCCCTGATAATAATAATAATAATAATAATAATAATAATAATAATATAATAATAATAATAATATAAATTATAATGTAAACAGCTTTTTCAACAGCTTACATGTTTTTATTCTCCTTGTAAACTATACAATATAAATATTACATTAAATAATTTACATTTGCATATTTTAATGTTTTTTCCATAGACTTATATACTTATTAATTTTGTTCAAACTGAATAATCAGGAAATGTTCTTCCTGTAAAATGTGAAATACAGGAATGAATGCAGCTGCATCAGAACCTCAGCTCTGGCTTCATGCTCCAGAGTGCTCCAGCATCCCCAGCTCAAGCTCCAGAGCACAGCTCACAGAACTAGCAAGCTCCACAAAGGCAAGGGCTTCATAACCGGAGCACAGCTAACCCTATTCTGTAGTACTCCATTGCGAGTATGGAGTTAGCTGTGCTCATGGAATTTGAGCTGATGTATACTAGGCACCCCAAACTGGGACAAAAATTGAGGTATAATAATGGGTACAATAAAAAATAATTAGACATTTATTTATAAGTGCTAGATGTCATAATCTGAATTGTTTAGACATTTTTTACCTTAATTTACAGCAAAACCATCAACCTAAATAAGGAAGAGGATGAACGAAAACTGAATATTTCCCCCATGTCAGCTCAGACTGGTTCTGTTAATTTTTCAACAGTGATGTGGTCAACAATATTTCATTTTTAAATCATCTTTTGTTTAAACACTGGAACACGCTTTCTTTTTTTTTTTGATTGTAAATTCTGTCAAAATTCCATTCATTAGATATATATTTTTGAGTATTTCTGCCTAAAAATGTTCATTATTTCTGCAGGAGAACCAAATGTAGAGTTTCAATATGTTCACTATTGCTGTTTGTTGCACATTTTTCTATATTTTTTAAATGACAAAGAATTAAATAAAACTTTTAATCAATGCCACAATATATAAAGAACTAATTATAATGGTAATGTAATCACTCTTATCTGCTTATAAATCTAAAACCTCGGTTTACAATACCTTACAGTATACTACCCAATGTACTCAGGTTACCATTTAAAATACTACTGAGATCTCCACTGAAATATGCCATTTAAATTACTATTAATTTTCCCATTGAAAATACCAGTTAAATTATTATTCAGTTTACCATTTAAATTACCATTTGAAATTCAGTGGTATACAAATGGTAATGTTTAATGGTAAACTCCTATGGTAATGAATGGTACATTTTTGTAAGGGACTTGCACTGTCCATGTAGTTTAGGATTACCAGATTTCCAGAGTGAAAAACTAAGCTGTTTTTTTTTTTTCTTCAATTTTTAGCCAATCTGAAGCCGTTAAAATAACAGTATATAATAATACAATAATAGTTTAAAAATTAAACATCAGGTGTATTTATTGTAGATCATAACAAGGGGGTCTACTTAAATCGCGATAAATGTACGTATTTTTCGTGGGTAGGTTATTGAATAAAATTAGGATTTCACTGACACTTCGCAGACTTGTTTAAATATTAAATAAACCAAAGTAGATAATATTTTAGAGCACTATCAAAGCTTAAAAATTAATGGTACTTGCTTCTTCCGATATGCCTGTGGAGCAGTGAAGAACACATATAACTGTATATGTAACTACCTCTGTCCATCATACCAATACAGTGATAAAACACATAACTGATCATCCAGTGTGTGCGGATGGGGGGGGGGTTCAGGTTGAAGCACTGGTATATTCTGGTATATAAGGCTATTCAATGTAAATTATATGAATATACTTATTTAAATGAATATCTTATAGCTTCTCATAGCAGCCATAGCCTCAGATCTCATTCATTTTTGCATTTTAAAATCCCAAATGTGCGTACTCAGGCTGGTAATGGATCCTTTGCTTATTATGCCCCATGGTCCTGGAATGAGTTCCAGTCCAAACTAAAGCTGCAGACCCAGATATCTTTATTGCAATTTACGAGTGAACTCCGTGACTTCATGACTGACAGTTGTAATTGTTTTAAATAGTTGACTACTTTTATGTAGTTTGTTTTAAATGTGATTTGCCTGTATCGTAATTGTATTTTATTGTGTGTTTGTTCTTGTTGTCCGATTGACTCGCTGCTACCTGCTTGGCAAGTCTCACTCGTAAAAGAGATTTTAATCTCAATGTGACTACCTAGTTAAATACTATCGAATATATATATTATATATATATATAGAAATAATATATATATATATATATATATATATATATATATATATATTAGGAATTATATATATATCCTGGTCCTTAACTGATCCGTCCTGGTTTGACTGTTGATCTACTAAAAATAAAAAAAGGAAGATTTTTTTGCATAGTCGGCAACCAGTTTGGGATCATACAAGTACTAATATATTTGTGCACAGTTTTTCTAAATGCTTTGTTGGTCACACAAGCCATCGTCTTATATATTCTAGATTATAAAATGACAACTCATGTGTCTAGAAAAAAAATGGTTTTCTGACTAAGGTGTCTAGGAGGGCTAGTATTTCGATAGTATCCTAATACTAAGTGGGTATTTGGTTGTTTTTGGAATACTGGTGTACAGAATACAGACGGATTAATTCAGAATACTCTGTTTACATGGCATTCCCAGTATACACATACAGACAGACACTACCAATTGCTCAGACAAGGCATGACTGCGCAGGTTTGTTCTGGCCAGGTCATCATGCAGCATGTGGCATAGATGAGTCAGCATGTCTCGGTCAAGACGATTCCTGGACATGACTTGTTCATTGTTGAGCTCCTTATCTGTGTGCCGAGGCCGGTACACCATTTCAGCATATCTTCGCTATGTTGGGGTTGCTGTTGCTGGGTGTGTCTTGCATCGTTCACATCCAAATGTCGACGAACTGTTCCCATTGTTGCCTGTTTGTAGTCAGTGTTGGAATGGTAGTGTGCGCGGAGTTAACGCAGTCCTTTTACAATCCTTACTCTGCGCGTCACAAACCTGGTTTTGTGCTTGCCGCATACCTTTGAATATACCAGGATCACACGTATTGTCGGCTACTCCCCCCATATTGTGCGATGCATACATTTTATTTCTGCACAGCTCAGAATGGATTGTGACACGCAAAAGGAATGTTTCGAAAATGGCAACTTGGCGCAATTTCGGCACAACGGCCACTTGCGACGCTCTTACCCCTCTGCGCAGTGTGCAAACCTTTCGAAGATCAGGCCCTCTGTCTGGTGTGGTCTGCCTATATGGGAGACCGGGGCTAGTTGAGACAATTTTTGGAAAATACTGCTGTAACAGGGAGAGATCTGTGCTGACTCTGCTGGCGTGTTCACGGGCTGCAGGAAGAGGGCGGCAGTAGCCCAACAACCGCCTGTGAGTCATGGCAGTGACACGGGGAGGTGGGAAAGTGTGTGTGTGGACTTTCTCCCTCTCTGAATGGCCGAGAGGCGGGTCTTGGGTGATTGTCGGTCCTATAAAATAACGCTCTGTTGTTTCCTCAGGTCTGCCCACTTAGACGCGCTAAGAGTGCGGAAGCTTTGATTCGGGACCGGGAATCAGCCGGGAGAAAAATAAAGAATCACAGCGAGACAGAGAGAGAGAGCGGGGAATCCTTGGGCAGACCCCGGCATATTGTGAAAGAGCAGGCTAGATAGCCGATAGAGTAGGACAGTGATCCGGGTCGTGCGGGTAGCGGCGACCGGGATAACACTGCCGAGTGCAGCACCTTTTATTTGTAGTTTTATTACTGTTTTATTTTCCCTTGTTCTTTTCGCCTTCTGTTTTCATTATTATTTCTTTGAGCACCTGCGAGTGGCTTTCCTGTTCACGTACCAGCTGTGGTATTTCCGTGATGGACCTCCTGCGCCAGACGCTCACCGCAGCAGTGCAATGGGCGGCAAGACCCGCAGCTCCAGACCCCCAGTTGCAACGCCCCACAAAAATGACGGCCGAGGATCGACCTGACGCCTATTTGGAGGTGTTTGAGGCCATGGCGACCTCGGCCGGGTGGGATCCAGCCCAATGGGCTAGTTACCTGCTTCCTCAGCTCACGTGGGAGGCGCAAGCAGCAGCGAGAACGCTGTCCCCGGATCGGATGATGGATTACCCCACGCTGAAAACCGTCATCCTTAATCGCGTGGGGGCCACACCGGAGGGGTATCGGAAGAAATTCCGAGAGGAGCAGTTTGCGGTAGGGGAGCACCCACGAGCCATCGCCCACCGTCTGAAGGATTACGCACTGGATTGGTTGAACCCGGAGCTGAACACCAAAGCCAGCGTGGTGGAGATGATCGTGGTGGAGCGCTTCCTGGAATGTCTAGCCCCGGAACCTCGGCTGTGGGTCCAGCGGCAGGCACCAGACACGCTGGACCGGGCAATCGAGCTTGCCGAGCGGTACCAGGCAGCAGAACCAACGTCCGCGAAACTGCCCGGGAGGAGTGCGGCTACTGGATCGTCCCCTCAACTGGCCCCGGAAAGGGCAAAGGGACTGGGGGGTAGGGGTAGTCCAGGATTTGGTCGGGGGGTGTCGGCGGGAGCTCCCGGCCCGGGTACTGGGGCAGGGTGGGGATACCCACGGGCTGCTGCAGTGTCGGACCGGGGTCTCGCGCGGACGCCTTATCAGCGAGCCCCTTTTATGGCTCCTGTGTTTCCCCCTCTTTTCAAAACTTCGGGGAGAGAAACCAGCCCACCGAGGTGTTGGACGTGCAGGGAGGTGGGCCACCTTTCCCGGGACTGCCCCGTGATGGAGTGTGACCTCAGCCGACCAGGTAGGCGCGTTCAATTACCTCAGTCACTTCAGCACACAGGTTTTGTTATTCCTGTGACAGTGGATGGTACAAAAACCCAGGCTCTCCTGGACTCAGGGTGTAGTCAGTCTCTAGTACAGGAGAGCCTAATCTCACCGGGGCATAAACGTATATTGGGACGGGTGCATATTAAATGTATTCATGGGGATGTCCGCTCCTATCCCAAGATAAATGTGTGTATGACTATTGGCCAGCAGGTGACGCAGGTGCAGGTAGGATTATGTCCTCGATTGCCGGTACCAGTAGTTCTGGGACGGGACTGTGAGCAGTTTAAAGATTGGTTGGCTGCTCTGACAGCCCGTCTTCTTTATTGGCTAAGAAAGAGGAAGTAATTGGAGAGATTTTTCCCTTTCGCGATCCAGAATGGTTTTGCCATAGATTTAAACCCCGTAAAACTAAACGGGAGCGTCGGATCGCTAAGAATGAGGGCTGGCAATGGAGGGAGTCGGAGAAGTTCCAGGTGGGGGCGGTTGGTGAAGAGTCCGGGGGGGAGGTCGCGGAGCCAGCGCAGGGGTCTGGCTCGGCTGCCTCTGCTCGGGACCGACCTGACCCCGAGTTGGAAGCCATGGGAGCTGATTTCTTAGCTCGCTCCCGTGACTTCCGACTCGAGCAAGGTCGTGACGACGTGCTGGGCAGGCTCTTTGACCAAGCAGTGGTGGTTAATGGTCGGGTGGTCGAGCCCAGACGCGCCGCCACATACCCCCAGACCGGTGAAGTGCGTCATCAGTTGCTCATTCCTCAGCCCTTTAAGGAGGATTTTTTGCAGCTGGCACACGCTATTCCCCTGTCTGGTCATTTGGGAAGGGATAAAACTAAAGCAAGGCTTGTGTCACAGTTCTTCTGGCTGGGGCTGGATGGCGATGTTAAGCGGTTTTGTGAGCGTTGTGGGGAATGTCAGAAGGCCAGCCCTAGAGCCGTTCCACGAGCCCCTCTGGTGCCTTTGCCCCTAGTGGAAGCTCCGTTTGAGCGTATTGGGATGGACATAGTTGGGCCACTAGAAAGGAGTGCGGCAGGATACACCCACCTACTTGTCATTCTGGATTACGCTACGCGTTATCCAGAGGCAATTCCCCTCCGATCTATGTCCACTAAGTCTGTTGCCAACGAGCTTGTGAAGGTTTTCTCCCAGGTGGGGATTCCCAAAGAGATACTAACCGATCAAGGCACCAATTTTATGTCCCGGCTAATCCGCGGAACATGTAAGCTTTTGGGAATTAAGACCATTAGGACCTCTGTGTTTCATCCTCAGACCGACGGTTTGGTGGAACGCTTTAATAAGACCCTTAAGAACATGTTGCACAGATTTATTCGTAGTGATGTGCGTTACTGGGACCAGCTGATTCCTCCCCTTCTCTTTGCGATCAGAGAGGTTCCCCAGGCTTCTACGGGGTTTTCACCATTCGAGCTGCTGTATGGGCGGAGACCCCGGGGCGTGCTCGACCTGGTCAGAGAGATGTGGGAGGAGCAGCAGGACAATTCGACCAATACCGTCCGGTATGTGTTGGACCTGCGCAAACGTCTTGAGTCTGTTGGGAAATGGGCGCATGACAATTTGCAGCAGGCGCAGCACAGACAGGAGACACAATATAACCGAGGAGCCCGGTTGCGCACATTTCAGCCGGGGGATAAGGTACTTCTTTTATTACCCAGTTCTGAGTCGAAACTCTTGGCTAAGTGGCAAGGACCCTTTGAGGTTACACGCCAGGTTGGGAAGGTGGACTATGAGATCTGCCAGCCGGAGCGACGGACAGAGAAACACATTTACCATATCAATCTCTTAAAGCCTTGGTTACAGCCAGAGGCGTTGTTAGTGGCGCATGCAGATGACGTCACGGACCTGGGACCTGATCTTTCTGTGTTGGCAAGAAAAGGATCGGTACAGATTGCTGAGAATCTGACACCAACGCAGAAATGTCAGGCTCACGGTCTGGTGGCGGAGTTTCCTGACGTGTTCTCTTCAGTCCCGGGGCAGACTCGAGTAGCCCATCATCACATTGATATTGAGCCGGGGGCGCTAGTTCGCCAGAGGCCGTACCGTATACCTGAGCGTAAAAGACAGGTAATAAAAGCGGAAATTGACGAAATGCTGAGACTGGGGGTAATAGAAGAGTCCCAAAGTGACTGGAACAGTCCAATCGTTTTAGTCGATAAGCCAGACGGGTCAACTCGATTTTGCATTGATTTCAGACGAATCAATGAGAAATCGAAATTTGACGCTTATCCAATGCCCCGAGTAGATGAGTTGCTGGAGCGTCTAGGCACGGCTCATTTTATGACGACACTGGATTTAACGAAGGGGTACTGGCAGATACCCCTGACTCCGGAATCTAGAGAGAGGACGGCGTTTTTGACTCCATTCGGGTTGTACCAATTCAGGACCATGCCCTTTGGGTTGCACGGAGCCCCCGCCACTTTCCAGCGGATGATGGATCGCATCTTGCGGCCCCATCAGCAGTACGCCGCTGCTTACATAGATGACGTGGTTATCCACAGTGAGGATTGGCCGAGTCATCTGTGTAAGGTAGCGGCGGTGCTGCAATCCTTGCGGGAGGCGGGGCTCACTGCTAACCCAAAGAAGTGTGCCATTGGGAAGAGTGAGTCAGAGTATTTGGGGTATCGAGTAGGGGGCGGCCAGATCAGACCGCTAGTTGCTAAGGTGAAAGCCTTGGCTGACTGGCCGGTTCCTACAACCAAAACCCAGGTGCACTCTTTCTTGGGACTAGCGGGCTATTATAGAAAGTTCATCCCGAGTTTCGCTACGCTCGCTGCTCCCTTGACAGACCTCACCCGGAAGGCTGCCCCAAATACGGTTCAGTGGACGGAGTCGTGCCAGAGGGCCTTTCTCGCCTTGAAGCGCAGGCTGTGTAGTAAGCCAGTACTATGCAGCCCGGATTTCGGTAAGAGGTTCACCCTGCAGACGGATGCGTCAGAGACAGGTCTCGGGGCAGTGTTGTCTCAGGAGGTTCGGGGAAGCGAGCACCCAGTCCTGTATATCAGCAGGAGGCTCCTTCCCCGCAAGAAAAATTATAGCACCATCGAGAAGGAGTGTCTCGCGGTAAAATGGGCAGTCGAGTCACTCCGGTACTACCTCCTGGGGCGACACTTCACCCTGGTTACAGATCATGCCCCCTTAGCATGGCTTCACCGGATGAAAGATAGCAACGCCAGAATCACACGGTGGTACTTGGCCTTGCAGCCCTATGCCTTCAGGGTAGTCCACCGAGCAGGAAAGCTGCATCAAAACGCAGACTTTTTCTCTCGGGAAGGCATGGGGGTGTAAGATTTTCGAATAAACCGGGGTGATTGTCGGTCCTATAAAATAACGCTCTGTTGTTTCCTCAGGTCTGCCCACTTAGACGCGCTAAGAGTGCGGAAGCTTTGATTCGGGACCGGGAATCAGCCTGGAGAAAAATAAAGAATCACAGCGAGACAGAGAGAGAGAGAGTGGGGAATCCTTGGGCAGACCCCGGCGTATTGTGAAAGAGCAGGCTAGATAGCCGATAGAGTAGGACGGTGATCCGGGTCGTGCGGGTAGCGGCGACCGGGATAACACTGCCGAGTGCAGCACCTTTTATTTGTAGTTTTATTACTGTTTTATTTTCCCTTGTTCTTTTCGCCTTCTGTTTTCATTATTATTTCTTTGAGCACCTGCGAGTGCCCTTCCTGTTCACGTACCAGCTGTGGTATTTCCGTGGTGCTGTCTATCATCGTTGATAGGCAGCCCACGGTCAACAGTGCCCTCTGCCGGAAAAAGTAAGAACTGTTTAAAAATAAAACTGGGCACCTGTGTGGTGTTTTCAAGTACACCTGTCTGTCTCCTAGTCAGTGAATTACCCACACCCCTTCCACAACTGCATTTAGGACAAATTATGTCTACAGCAGGCTGAAACTTTGCACCATACATAACTTTGGTTTGTGCTTGTTATACAAACAATGTGGATTGACAGTCAAAGCTAAACAAATTTGTTAAGAATATGTTTTTTTTTTAAAAATGAGCAAGTGTCTCAGCTTATCCCATGCATGGGGCAAGTTGAGACACAGGTAACGTAAGTTGAGACAGTATAAAATAAACATGAAATGGGCAACATGAGTCCATTAAAAACAAATTTATTAATAAACAATGCTTGAAACAATTATTGAATACATTATAATGTCTTTAGAAAATAGAACTTAATAACAAGTGTGCAAGAAAAATACATTTAAAAAAGCACTTAATGAAACCATTCATTAACTTAATGAAAGACAAGTAAAATACAAACAAAAGCAACAATACCGTAGGTTAGGCTACCGAAGATTTTAATGATGAACTAATTAACGAAGAACCAATTCATTTTTGTATAAAACTTCACGTTACGGTAAGTAACCTAACGTTCCCTTCGAAGATGACCACCAACAATATTATGTGTGGTAAATGTATACCAGAGCTGTTGTGAGGGAGAAGGAACGACAGCATACAAGGGACGCAATTAAACCGTATAACCCAAGGTTAGCGGTACGAGCATGTAAGCTCAAGACCCTTTGCCTCGTGCCTATTGAAGGCAAGGAAAGATCTGCCACATTCAAGCGGCAGAACCAGGAGAATGTATGTGGTGTAGCCCAGCTAGCCACCGTACATATATCAGACATCAAGGCCCATCTGAAGAGGGGTCAAGATGTAGCCATCCCTCTAGTACGTAGCTACTCTCTGTGTCAGCTCTGTCATACGCCGCAGAGATTGTGTCCGCAATCCAAAGGGTCTCTATACCGTGACAGAAAAAGAGCTGGTAAGTATGATGCTTTTGTGCTATCCACGTAACACCTCAATGTCTGCACCGGGCAGTGGAAATTCAATCTCCTGTCTTCGTCCAAAGCAAACTGAGGTGCATGGAAAGACTCAAATTCCACAAACTGATTCATGTGGAAGGCTATAATCTGCCTGGGGAGGAAAACAGGGTTTGTACCCAGTGACAACCTGCTGCCATATAGACAGTGCCCTGAAAACGTATTTGCCCCCTGTCAGATTTTCTGCATTTTTGCACATTTTTCACATTGAATTTGTTCAAATCTTTTGGTGGGTTCTAGTAGTATATGGAGGGAGTCTGAGAGAAAAAAATGACCAAAGTTTGTTTGCCCACAGGTGCATCTGATTTGTGTGTGCTAACTGTCTGCAAAAGGGTTTTGCGATTGCCTTAGAGGTTTGCGAACGTTGCTAAATGGAGCCCTTCATGTTTTCCCACTCCTGCACAAACAAAACTACAATGAAAGACGGACACATAGACACAAACCCCCAGGATGACCATCCAGTTTGCAAAAAACATGTGCTATTTATATTCAGGTTTGTAAAACTATAAATTATTCAATTAGTCAATACCCAATAAGGCATAAAAGGTGAGCAGAATGGAGAAGCTACTAAAAAGTGATAAATCAATTACGAAGTATATCAATAATATATAAAAGTGTACTAATCAAATCAAAGTGTAAAATTATAAAAATTAAACAAGTGACAGATAAATATGTGAACTTAAACGTAAACTTTTTTTTTTTTTTTTGGTTTGGGTATGTTCTGGCAGAGGCAAGGTCGGCAGCTCATTCTCTGCCAGGGGAACCTTGTACAGAAGGTGGCCATCTCGCAAATTAATGATGGTCAAACGAAACTAAAATATAAACAGGAATAATGAAAGCGAACTGCCCAGCCTGACCAGTGTTTGGTGTTTTTGTGTTCGAGATTTTTGTTTTTGTTCACACTTTTTATTTGGCTCTGTGAGCAGTGTTTTCTGTTTAAATATTTTCTGTTTGGATTTATTTTTGGTATTTAAATAAATGGTGCACACCGTGTCCTTTTTGCATCATAGTATTTTTCTTTATTGTTTTTTCTTTCTGCATTTGGCCTGATATCACCACAAAGCCACCCTGTCACACATCCCAATCAGGTAATACCTTAGTGGCTATGCTTTGTTGTTTATTTTTTAGTAACTTGATGCATTTAAATGTTAGTTTCATGTATTAAGAAAGCGAAAAATAAGTATGACTTATTGCAAAAAAGGTAAATTACGGAAGAGCCCTAAGGCTATGCGAGAAAAAAAGAAAAGCTCAACATATTAAGGGAATCGAGTTCTATACACCATAAATAAAGAGATGCTTGCATGTACAGGAGAAAGAATTGCACGGATTTTCTCAATGTAGCCACTTTCCGGGTCTGGAGACAAAATGGAACTCAGAACTCTTGCCGCCAGCACTGCTGTATGAAGACTGGCAACCACCATTGTCGCGTTTTCATGTTCTAGAAACGACTTTTCTTGTGTAAATTAATTTTCCACATTATAGAATTATATCGGTTTGACAAAGCAGCTAAAGTTTGGAGTAAGCAATTTTTACATGGGATTGATCCAATAATTAATCTACATTATTTCCCTTTAGGCAATATAGAGTTTTTTGTTTTGTTTTGTTTTTAAATTATTATTTACTGCAGTTGAACCCAAATATTATTAATTTACTATGCTTACTGTAATGGTGGCTGCCAAGGCCAGTACTTGTTTGGTTAGGATTTAGCGGTGCTATAAAACTGAATGTCTGACCCTGACAAGGGGAGCGATAGCGATACAGCTGGATATGAGTTGTTTAGTGACGATGATATTGTAAAACGTGTCCAAGGACAGACCACCGAGTCAATTGAAAGTGAAGAAGAGGAGGTGGACCTAATTCCCCAGTGTGGTGTTTCTCACAGTACAGCCCTCACACGTGTTGAAACACTGCTGGATTATGTTGAGCAGCAGGATGACTCATCCTTGAATGACAAACTGTTTCTATGAGTGCTACAGACAAATATTAGAAAAAAGGAAAGCCAACTGAGGAAACAAACATGTCGGACTACTTTAGGAAACTATAAAGCAAGTACACACTTTTAATGGATTTTATTACTATTTGCATTATCTGTGTTTTTGTATTATCCATGCAAGCACTCCCCCCTCCCCCCATTATCCTGGATAATCGAGAGTTCTCGCTCTCTCTCTCTCTCGTTCTCTTTCTCTTTCTCTCTCTCTCTCGACGAATTCTTGCTTCTGGTTGCACTCTATGACTGTATAGTATAGTCTTCCACATACTACCAGGTGTGTTTAAATAACAAACGCTGACAACAGTATTACAGCTACCCTCCGTGGGTTGTATTTATTTTAGAAAAACAAAATCAAATAAACAAAACAAAACCTAACCCTTTCTTGGGTCCTAAACTAAACACTTATTTTTCCCACCAAACTAAACAGGAGCAGGCTAATTCTGCTTACCCTGAAACAAACTTTCCATTCAGTTTTAAAGTCCTCTATTATCTCAGCGTTTGGTATCTTCTCTTTGTTCTCCCCTCCATTACCATCTCAACTCTACCAGCTTTAACTGCTAGATCATTAGCTAATTAAACAATTAAGACCAACTGATGATCACTCCTCACTTAGGTATGCTCCCCAGGCTCTTAAAGCCTTCAGATATCCTTTCTAACATAATACATTATTTTCAACAAAACATAACATAAACCCAAGTCTGTGATTTAACCTAATACATACATCTGTGGGAACCAATTTACATTAATTTATGAACTATAATTTTACTTTTAAACACATTACATTATTTCACAGTTTGTTTACTAGCCAGTCGGTTTATGTTGTCTTCACATTTTATTAGTTTAGTTAAACCATCACCACAACCGTTACCCAGATGGAGTGTGCATTCATTACAGCCACGGCCTCACAGCTGACCAATTTTGCTCCGGAATGTACACTCCATCACAATATATATATTTTGTTTGTTGGCCAGGGAAACCCTGATACTTTGGAAGATTTTGTGGTCGAGAGGCAAATAGCTGCAGAACATTTGTGTCAACCACACCCATACACATCAAAGTGGGACAATTGGCCACCCCCCAGCCCGAGGAGCTGGGGTAGCAGGAGTACCGGTAAGACTTATACTGGGAAAGAAGGCATGGAAGAACGACCAAAGGTTGTGAAGGGACTGGGTACCAGTAATAATAGTATTTCCAGCACTGATCGGGAGAAAACATATAAGGGTATAAATGTTTTAAATGTAATAAATTTGGTCACATAGCTAATGAAATCGAGCCCATGGAATGCAATATTGGGAATTATTGTGGGTGGACACAGCTTGTTAATACGGTTGAAAGAGTGTGTGCTTTTATGGTACCAGTGGGAGTAAATGAGAAACTGGCAAAGGCTCTCACTGATTCAGGAAGTGCAGTGACTCTGGTTTCTGAAAAATTAGTGAAACCATCAAAATTAGACCAAAGTTGTAAAACTTAAATTACCCGTGTTCACAGAGACACAAATTACTACCCGGACAGTAGACGCTGAAATTACAAATCAGGCATACAAAATGCATGTAGGTGTCCTCTCTAATCTCCCTCACGATGTCATACTGGGGCGTGACTTTACAGCTTTTGAAATGCTGGTTGAAATTAAAGGGCAATTGAATGTCTCTATACATGGAACAGGGCGAAATGACCCCAACAGAGCGCCTGGGTGAGCTTTTCCCAGTCACTGAGTTTGATTTGTTCTCTGAGTGTAAAAAAAGAAGAAAAACCTAAAGAGAAAGCAGACAGGACAAGATAAGGGGAAAAAGACAAAAAGTTATGACATTTTAATGGGAGACGGAAAGTATGTTAAAATTGCAGCAACCCAGTAAAAAATAAATGCAATTTTAACGTGTGTTTTATGTGTACATACAACTCAACAGATACTAAATGATCTCAAAGAATATCTTGGTATCCCTGAATTGATCATTTGTACATCTATAGAAATCTGGAAACAACTTTAATGTGCAAACTGACCCTTAAGTGCAGTTGTAACCTAAATATTGTTCATATACTATGGTGGCTGCCAAGGCCAGTACTGCAGTTGTTTGGTTAGGATTTAGCGTTGCTATAAAGCTGAATGTCTGACCCTGACAAGGGGAGCCTCTTATCAAACACAAGTGAAGTACCATTACAACACAACCTATCAAAAACCTGTGCAGTACCATTATAACACAACCTATCAAAAACCTGTGCAGTACCATTATAACACAACCTATCAAAAACACCTGTGAACACCCCTTACATTATAATGTAAAAAATATAACAACAAACATTGATTTATATTTTACATAGTTTATGTGCTGTAAAATTCAAATAATCATACATTTACATACAAAAATATAGTACATTTGTTTTTGTTCAAAAATATTTAACACTGTCTTTTGAACAATTATATAATACCTTTTCATACACAAAATCACAACAGGGAAGACAGACTGCATGACTGCAGTAACACAGTGCACTCTGGAAGTGAGAAGAGAAAAAGAAAGAGGCTTTCTACACAACCACTACGGGAACCATTCCAAACTGCTTAAAATGGATACACATTCATTTTCAATGGCATCTTCTTTCTTTTAAACCCTTTCAGGTTTGAAATGTGTATTTTGGTTGTATTTGGCCTAGCCTCAGATAACTCTTCCAGGGAATCATTAGTACTGTGTGTTCACACACAGACCTGCTCTCTGCTGTTGTGCTGTGGCTTTTATTATTACACTTTCTTTCTCTTTTTTTGCTATACCCGTTAAGCCATTCAGACTAAAATTAGTTTGTTTTTCAAAGGTAAAATAAAAACTAGGTTAAAAAAATATATTTTAATCTGATATACTGGTAGGTCACAAAACGACTATAGATTGCACTCATTCAAGAATGATATATAAATTATGAACAAATAATTACTGTGTATTATTATAAAAAAGGTTTAAATGAAAGATGTCTTCATTTTGCTTCCTGGCCCCATCTTTCTGATACTGCATATGCATTAATTGCCCTGCAATATGAAACAGAAGGTCAATTATACACCTGAACAAAAACACAGCAGTGCACTTTGTACCTCTAACATGTCTTATGGTGTGTTGGGTTATCCTGAATGGTCTATGCATTCACTTTATCAGAAGAATGAATATAGTGTGTCTGTTGATGTGGCCAAACATTTAACATCACCTTATAGAATTAACACATTAATAATGTTATGTTAACATATTGAATTAAAAACCACTTAGCAGTTTTCCATATACTTAATGGAAACTCACAGAAATGTAAAAATGTGATTTTTTTTAAATCTAACATGAAATTCTGTATTACTAATTATGGCTGCTGGTAGGAGACATAACAGTAGTACAATACTGGTAGGCTTGTTTCCAATATCATTTTGTATTTTTTTGATTACATGACATTAAATAAAAGATCTAATTTATGTTCATATATAATTTTTTTTTTAAATCCTAAAATTGTACTTAATATAAATCTTTTGGCCATAGGTGTATAACTGGATTTCAGACCAAATGACAAGAAACATCGCATTTAAAATTTAGAAAACAATTCCATATCACCAGCCGCTCAGCTTCCTGCTCAAGCAGGCTTCTACTAGACAGCAGATGCTGCTGGAATCGCCACTTCAACGGTGAATCAAACTTAAATAAATCTGCGCAAGTGCAGCTTTTTCATTTTCATGTTATATAGAAAGCTCAGTTCATATCTATTGGATAGCAAATACTAAACAAAGACACAATTGGTCCAAATGTATCTTATTAGCCACCAAAACCAGCGGCACACAAAACTCCAGTCGTGGTCAACTACCACACGGTAGAGCATTCATCAACAGGCACTATCACTTAAATATAGCTTGACTTTATTCTGTAAAATTATCAGACTTCTGGACAATAAAATATATTATAGTAAATATTTCTTTATTTGAAGATGTATAGAAATAATTAAAAACAGTTTTTCATTTTGCCAAAATAAACAGCGATTGTGTTATCGCTGTTATTTGGGATTTCACCCAGTGATTTTGTCTAAAATGGAATTCTTTTCTTTGCTTACTAAAATGATCATGCATCAAGTGTGCATATATTCTTATGACTAAACATGTCTTTTTGTGTCTTTTTTTTTTGAGAATCAATGTCAATAGACTTTGTCTTACCCAAAAGAATGAGCAGTTTAAAAGTCATAATAATCTGGTGACCTCAGCGAGAAAGCTTGTGCTAGCTTCTTGAGCAACCTTGTCTTCAAGGCCTGAAAATGAGAGGAACAAGAGCAGAATTACAATGGGAAACAACTTTCAACAGAGTTTTATTGCGGCTATAGATATATTATAACTCTGGGAGCAAAGATACTAAAGGAAACTGTAGATTATGTTTTATATTTCAGGAGGAACTGTGAATGGTTGTGTGGATTGGTTTAGTATCCCTCAGCACAACATGTTCTGTAGGGTGTAGTTACTGAGACACCTCCATTACATGATAGCTTAGGAGTCGAATTCATTAAAAACACACAAACTCTTTCATTGTGTACAGCACTATACTTGTATTCCATCAAACACTTATACAAGTTTATATGAGCAGCTTTACATGCATGTTATGATTGAAGAGTATCTTATCTAACACACTCTAGTATTCTCTCTTGGGCATGCATTAAATACACAAAGGGGGTACTTATATCAACAGTCATATTATTTAATGTTATCCATAACAAAGCATGGAAGATTCTCAATATGTTAAAAAATGTTTTGGTAATGTGTTGCATTCCATGCCACTGGAACAGCTTATTCTTTGAGCTTAGGGTTATCATAGCAGTCCAATATGGTTAGTTTGGCCTTGTTCTGTTGCAATCCATCTTCTATTTATATTCCTGAAGCCATGTTTGCGTCTCTGAAGATCTAACTGTTTACTTTTACTTACCACAATAATGAGTACTGGGATAATGAGGATGGCCAGGCCACACAGTACAATGATGGCAACAGCAAACCCAGGGAAGGGTCTGGGGGTGGGTGGCACTGAAGAAAAAATAATCCATTTGAAACAAATATACATGCATGTCTTGCATTTCAGATTTGGATGAGTAATAATACATCTATCAACCCCTGGAGGGGTAAATTATGCACCCCCTTTCTTCAACACCTTCTTTCCTGTCATTAACCAATCACTTGTTTCTCCAAATTACTGGCATGCGTTTACAGCCAATTATATGCTTTTACCCAGAAGACACTGCTGAGGTGAAATGACAAAATGTCACACTCCTGAAAAAAAAGGCATGTAAACTGAGACCCTAAAAACTCTAAGCATTTCTAATTAATGGAACGTTACAAAATAATCCTGACATATAGAATATTATTTTTTTTCGCAAAGCCTAATTTAAGTGAATCCTAAGCAGGGTCTTATTAGAGCATGCATGTAGAAGTCTTTTTGGAAATGAGTTTGCACACCCTGTATAGATATTTCTGAATGAACACAGTATAGTACCTGGCGGGCTAATGGAAGTGGGGTCTATTATCAAGCCTCGTGTTTCCAGATAGGGGACCCCATTAAGTAGGATCTGAGACACGCTATTTAGTGAGGTGGATCCCTGGGAGAAGGTCACCTCTGTACTGGCAATGACCGAGCCTTTCCTGTGGAGAGAGGGGTGCATTATGAATATCACACACTATCATACCTCCTGGGCTCAGCAAAAATATATCAGACAAAACCATACGGGGTTGGGTTATACTGATAAGGATTAGAACCCGTCAGTACACATGACTAGTTGGAGATCATTTGCACACAGATCAAGGATGATCTGTCCACTTAATATATACATATATACTTAAAATATAATACTTACGTGAGTTTTAATACATAGACTTCTGAAAATCTGTTCTCATTTCCAAAAACCGTGTTTATCTGTGAGGGATTGAAGAACACACTTGTGGTTAAATCTGTGTTCACAACTCTTTGATTAGTGTATTGTTATTGTCACTGTACAGTAACCCCACTTAAGAAGTGCAACCCTGAATCTCCCAGAGTCCAGTTACTCACCGAGGTTGTGATTTGTGTGCTGAGCTCTTTAAACTCTGTGGAGCCTCTGTTAGATAGGCTATCAGAGAAGTCTTTGTTCAGTATTCTCAAACTAAACAGGAACCTATGAAATTGTGCTTGATTTTCTGCTGGGTCCAAAGAAAGTACAATTAGAAAATGATTGAAAAAAAAGAACATAAAGATAAGAGTGTATATTTGGTTTGATGCATTATTGTTGATGTTGCTGTTGCATGTTGATTCTCTTTAGTCTTATACAATCAGTAGATCCCAATTATATTCCAGTCTGAAAGCAATAATACTTAGTGGCCATGGACTCCATGGTGTTGACTGTAGATGTAAGCCTCCTGCCTGTTAACATACCATTGACTTTCAGGGTGTATTTCACATAGCGTACAGGACTTGTGCTTGCAAGGATATCAGCAATTATCTTGCTGGTGTTCACAATTATGGGTGTGTTGAATTGATATTCCACCTTGGTCTGGATCCAATTATCAGAATTGCTGTGAAAAAAAGTTATAACTAATTTCTTTTTTTTACATCTACACATATCATTCTTAAAACATTATTATTTTAAACCATTATTTTCTACACAGATTACCAGTCTCATTTCTATTCAGTACTGACTAGTAACACTTTAGTTTTAAGATTTGTTAAATAATTGATGATGCCTTTATGCGTGTGTGTTTACAAGAGGTTATTAATAAAAGCAGGCTATCACATTATACTGTTATAAGAACATTTACTAAACCTTACTTTTTAACATGATATGAAGCTTTACAATACCACTGTCATTGACATGTTCTGATAAGAAACTGTAACACCGTGTCAATAATTGTCAAATCTTTAATTACACATTTAAAGATGTGTATAGTTTCAGAAATAAATTGTTACAATAACATATAGAATATATATATTATATATATATATTATATATATATATATATATATATATATATATATATATATATATATATATATATATACACACACAAACACACACATTTAAGGTAAACTTCCCTGGTAAAAAAGCCAATAAATGTAGTAATTTTATAACTCTTGAGAGCATGTACAATACACCATTACTGGACAATTTTATAAAATATTTGACTTGAAATATCTAACCTTGCTTTCAGTCTCAAGGCCATACTAAGCACAGTTGGGTGTGCCTCATTTCTGATTTTATAAGCAGCATATCAGTATTAAACAGAACATAATGTAGCTTTTTGAAAAGTCACTTACCTGAAGTTTGCAAAGGGTGAATTCACCATTGTTTGACCATAATATTTTTCAAGTATAGGTTTCAACTGAAAAAAATAGAAAAAAAATTAATTAATTTGAGATTATAAAGGAGCCAGAAAAAAAAAAAAAAACACATTATTATTATATTATTATTATTATTATTATTATTATTATTATTATTATTTATTAACTATTAAACATACATGTGTTGACAAGCCTTCTTTACCACTGTTCATGTAATTATAGTAGTTGTACTAGTTCTCACCCAATTATTGATTTTATCATTAAGATTAATTGATTCTGCAGATATGCTACTGGACAGTCCTGGTGTAAATCCGTCTATAAGGAGGAATTCTGTAACAATCTTGAGTGGAGGCAGCGTATTCACAGTAGCAGCTTAAACAAAATAAAAACACAAAAAAGAAAGAAAATTAACCAAAGCAATGGGTGATGTAATCTGTGCCACATTTGTGTTGATATAACTCATTGGTGAGCCGTATTCTTCATGTTCAAAAGGCTGGTTTTAGTACCATTAAGAGAGATTTTACCAAACACGCTTATTGTGAATTCTACACCAAGATGTAACATGTAAAAGACATAAAAATGAATCTACTTAAATAAATTGCACTTACTGTCTGAATTAATGCTTGTTCTGTTCAATTCTAGGTCTCCCACATATCCTGATCCATTCACTGCTGTGTAGAGTACACGGACAATGTCCGGATTGCTTGGGGTCGTGGAATTAGCTTTGAATTCCAAATCCACTTCTGGGATGACTGATCCTGGCCTGGAAAGGATCAAAAAATTGTAAGGGTGAAGACCCTATCTGACTAGGACCGGACCTTTCCTAGTTTATTAAAATTCTCAAACTAAATTATTTTATCGGGAAATTGAAATCATCAGGATTGGGATTTTTTAGTACGTTTGACGTTAAGTATATAATTCTGTAAAAGTATCAAAATAGCTCTTATTTTATATGTTAGTTTAATTTGATGAGTTAGCCAAATAACGAATTATAGATATTGAGTCGTGTCATAAACGATATCTACTTAAAAAGAACGTTTCAAATTTGTTACAATGAGGGGAGTGTCAGAGCTACCAAGAGAAGCACAAGGATCAAAAATGTAAGTTCAAGTTTAAAAAAGAAATATATGCAACATAGAAACACATTAAGTAGGATGTACGAGGATGTAAGCACAGTAAGCAGAACACTAGTACAATGAGCTGTATTAGCATTAGAAAACCATTTAAAAGTGGAGAATTAACGTGTAAAATTACCATGGATCATTTTTATACGATCTTGTATTAGCTTGTATAAGAAGGGTTCAAACCCTTAATAAATAATATGCATTGTGACACTGTATCCAGGCTGTTGTAATGCAAGCATAAGAGACATAAAAGGTTTTCTAGAGTGTAACTCATACTGTATTAAACAGATATGCAAGCAAATATCAAGACAAAAAGGGGACATATCAGAGCAAGCTAACTATCGCAGCATCTACCTTCACAGACTTAACTGCATCCTCTTAATGTGGATCTGCAAGGGTCTGGTTTAGTGTGCTGCAATCACTACTAAACTTGCTCTAGTTTAACTGAGGATCCCAATGAGCTAATGAACTTTAGTTACAGGATCATCAATGGTATTTATGTTATTTCATAGTCTTCAAAAAGCCTACCTTTTTCGGACAATTTATTTTTCATATGAAATGTGACTCATCACACAAAATGAATATCAAGACGGACTTCCGAACCTTGTTGTCACAGTCAGGATATTTTCAGGATATTCCTCTTGATATAAAACTATTTTGTATTTCCATAGAATAATACATTGAAAATGCGTGTGATAGAACCTAGTACACTACTGGTTATACTGGAGAACATATTGAATAGTTCAGTGATTGACAGGCAAGTAACCTGTTTGTTATATTCAAATTCAGCATGAAGCAGCACTTACCTGAAGCTTCTAACTAATGATCTGATGTAAGTAGCAGGAAACATCCCTCTGTAAATTCCATCAAGCTGGAAAAGATCAGAAATTACATTTATATTCATTCCAAAGTCTATATACTGTACCAGTACATTCAAAGAGTACTGATAGAAATATGCAGATTTGTATGTTACTTTCCAGTTTACATGGTAACATTTCAGCAGTTTTATCATGTATGCACTCTATATGTGATATGGTATTGGTGTATGCTTATGTTTTGTATGTTCTAGATTAACATTGATGCCATGAAGTTGCATTTTTTTTATTAAGACTGTTTTAGCTAGGCAGCTGATAAGATTTTGTGTTGCTTGAATGAAACAGAAAAATATATTATGGCTTCTAAAAACATTGAAGCTAAATTTCGAACAAATACTGGGATATAATTAATATTGCATATCTCAATGTATTAATTCTTCAAGTCCTAACTGATTGTGTATGACCCATGGCGTAATTTATAACGTATAGTGTTAGGTTAATGTAAGTCCTCACCATATTGTGTAATACCATGGCGTAACTTTTCACTTTAGTTTAGGTCTGAAATAAAGATGACCAAAGAAACTTCAGGTAAAACTGAACTTACTTTACAAGGAGCTTATGAGTCAAGTGGCAGAAACGACAAGGTACAATAACACCTCACTGACTTCCACACCTGTCGAACTTCACTCACAACACGTAGTTGGGGTTGCAGTGGTTTTGGTTGTAGTTGGGGTTGCAGTGGTTTTGGTTGTAGTTGGGGTTGCAGTGGTTTTGGTTGTAGTTGGGGTTGCAGTGGTTTTGGTTGTAGTAGGGGCTGTAGTGCTTGTGGTTGTAGTTGGGGTTGCAGTGGTTTTGGTTGTAGTTGGGGCTGCAGTGGTTTTGGTTGTAGTAGGGGCTGCAGTGGTTGTGGTTGTAGTTGGGGTTGCAGTGGTTGTGGTTGTAGTAGGGGCTGCAGTGGTTGTGGTTGTAGTGGGGGTTGCAGTGGTCGGGGTTGTAGTAGGGGCTGCAGTGGTTGTGGTTGTAGTTGGGGTTGCAGTGGTTGTGGTTGTAGTTGGGGCTGCAGTGGTTGTGGTTGTACTAGGGGCTGTAGTGGTTGTTGTAGTTGGGGCTGCAGTGGTTGTGGTTGTAGTTGGGGTTGCAGTGGTTGTGGTTGTAGTTGGGGCTGTCGCACCCAAAGTCTGTAGTGGGGTTGCAGTGGTCGGGGTTGGTTGTTTAGGTAGGGGCTGCAGGTTGTGGTTGTAGTGGGGGTTGCAGTGGTTGGGGTTGTAGTAGGGGCTGCAGTGGTTGTGGTTGTAATTGAGGCTGCAGTGGTTTTGGTTGTAGTAGGGGCTGCAGTGGTTGTGGTTGTAGTGGGGGCTGCAGTGGTTGTTGTAGTAGGGGCTGCAGTGGTTGTGGTTGTAGTGGGGGTTGCAGTGGTCGGGGTTGTAGTAGGGGCTGCAGTGGTTGTGGTTGTAGTTGGGGCTGTAGTGGTTGTGGTTGTACTAGGGGCTGTAGTGGTTGTTGTAGTTGGGGCTGTAGTGCTTGTGGTGGTACTTGGGACAGTTGTGGTTGCAGTTGAGGCTGCAGTGGCTGTGGATGTAGTGGTGGTTGCAGTATTTGTGGTTGTAGTGGGGGCTGGAGTGGTTGTGGTTATAGTCGGGGCTGCAGTGGTTGTAGTGGGAGCTGTTGTTGTTGAGCTGATAATAGGGGCTGCAGTGGTTGTAGTTGTAGTGGGGGCTGTTGTGGTTGTGGTTGTTGTGGGAGCTGCAGTGGTTGTAGTTGTAGTTGGTGCTGCAGTGGTTGTGGTTGTGGTCAGGTCTGCAGTTGGTGATGTTGCACTTGGGGCTGCTGTGGATGTAGTGGTTGCAGCAGTAGTTGTAGTGGGGGCTGCAGTGGTTGTGGTTGTAGTTGGGGCTGTAGTGGTTGTTGTAGTTGGGGCTGTAGTGGTTGTAGTTGTAGGAGGGGCTGTAGTGGTTGTTGTAGTTGGGGACACACCACCAACACAACTGTAGTTACCACCGCAACATAACCAACGAACACAACCATGAACCATCAACACTAACGACGTCAACATCACCACGACACTACCAACCACCAACCTACATCACCAACGTTTTACAACATCACCCCGACACTCACAACCAACACCCCGAATCATAACACCAACTGTCAACAACATACCCGACGACCACCATGACACAACTACAACTCCACGTAGTGGGGGACGACGTCATGCAACTTTCAAACACCAAAATAACAACATCAACATACCAGACGTAGTCGGGGCACAACACCAGTGAAGACGTCCACCACTCATGTGGGACCCTACGTCACCAACGCCGTACGTTGTAGTTGGGGCTGTAGTGGTTGTGGTTGTGGTCAGGTCTGCAGTTGGTGATGTTGTACTTGGGGCTGCTGTGGATGTAGTGGTTGCAGCAGTAGTTGTAGTGGGGGCTGTAGTGGTTGTGGTTGTACTAGGGGCTGTAGTGGTTGTGGTTGTTGGGGCTGTAGTGGTTGTTGTAGTTGGTGTAGTGGTTGTGGTGGTTTGGGCTGCAGTGGTGTGGTTGCAGTTGAGGCTGCAGTGGCTGTGGATGTAGTGGTGGTTGCAGTATTTGTGGTTGTAGTGGGGGCTGGAGTGGTTGTAGTTGTAGTGGGGGCTGCAGTGGTTGTGGTTGTAGTTGGGGCTGCAGTGGTTGTAGTTGGGGGGCTGCAGTGGTTGTAGTTGTAGTGGGGGCTGTTGTGGTTGTGGTTGTTGTGGGAGCTGCAGTGGTTGTAGTTGTATTTGGTGCTGCAGTGGTTGTGGTTGTGGTCAGGTCTGCAGTTGGTGATGTTGTACTTGGGGCTGCTGTGGATGTAGTGGTTGCAGCAGTAGTTGTAGTGGGGGCTGTAGTAGTTGTGGTTGTACTAGGGGCTGTAGTGGTTGTGGTTATAGTTGGGGCTGTAGTGGTTGTTTGTAGTTGGGGCTGTAGTGGTTGTGGTGGTACTTGGGACAGTTGTGGTTGCAGTTGAGGCTGCAGTGGCTGTGGATGTAGTGGTGGTTGCAGTATTTGTGGTTGTAGTGGGGGCTGGAGTGGTTGTAGTTGTAGTGCTGCAGTGGTTGTGGTTGTAGTTGGGGCTGCAGTGGTGGTGGTTGCACTTGGGGCTGTGTTGTAGTTGGGGCTGCTGTGGTTGTAGTGGGGGCTGCAGTGGTTGTGGTTGTAGTTGGGGCTGTAGTGGTTGTTGTAGTTGGGGCTGTAGTGGTTGTGGTTGTAGTTGGGGCTGTAGTGGTTGTGGTTGTACTTGGGGCTGTAGTGGTTGTTGTAGTTGGGGCTGCAGTGGTTGTGGTTGTAGTTGGGGCTGCAGTGGTTGTGGTTAAACCCCGACACCAACAGGGGCATGAACCACTACAACAACAACCAAACGTCATGACTCCGACGTCACCAACACCTACATTGACCACCGAACACCCACTCAACACCAACGTCTGGGACAGTGGTTGTAGTTGGGGCTGCAGTGGTTGTGGTTGTAGTTGTGGCTGTAGTGGTTGTTGTAGTGGGGGCTGGAGTGGTTGTGGTTGTAGTCGGGGCTGCAGTGGTTGTAGTGGGAGCAGTTGTTGTTGAGCTGATAGTTGGGGCTGCAGTGGTTGTTGTTGTTGGGGGCTGTTGTGGTTGTGGTTGTACTGGGGGCTGCAGTGGTTGTAGTTGTAGTTGGTGCTGCAGTGGTTGTGGTTGTGGTCAGGTCTGCAGTTGGTGATGTTGTACTTGGGGCTGCTGTGGATGTAGTGGTTGCAGCAGTAGTTGTAGTGGGGGCTGTAGTGGTTGTGGTTGTAGTAGGGGCTGTAGTGGTTGTGGTTGTAGTTGGGGCTGTAGTGGTTGTTGTAGTTGGGGCTGTAGTGGTTGTGGTGGTACTTGGGACAGTTGTGGTTGCAGTTGAGGCTGCAGTGGCTGTGGATGTAGTGGTGGTTGCAGTATGGTTGTGGTTGTAGCTGGGTGGCTGTGGTTGTGGTTGGGGCTGCAGTGGTTGTGGTTGTGGTCAGGTCTGCAGTTGGTGATGTTGTACTCGGGGCTGCTGTGGATGTAGTGGTTGCGGCAGTAGTTGGAGTGGGGGCTGCAGTGGTTGTGGTTGTAGTTGTGGCTGTAGTGGTTGTTGTAGTTGGGGTGTAGTGGTTGTGGTTGTACTAGGGGCTGTAGTGGTTGTTGTAGTTGGGGCTGTAGTGGTTGTTGTAGTTGGGGCTGTAGTGGTTGTGGTTGTACTAGGGGCTGTAGTGGTTGTTGTAGTTGGGGCTGTAGTGGTTGTGGTGGTACTTGGTTGGGGCTGGTGGTTGTGGTTGTAGTTGGGGCTGCAGTGGTTGTGGTTGTAGTTGGGGCTGCAGTGGTTGTGGTTGTAGTGGGGGCTGTAGTGGTTGTGGTTGTAGTTGGGGCTGTAGTGGTTGTAGAACATGACGATGTTAGGGTTTCACCGTGGTTTACATCGGTCTGAGGTAGACAACACCAACAACCAACAACACCCTCGACAGTGGTTGTGGTTGTACTAGGGGCTGTAGTGGTTGTGGTTGTGGTCGGGCTGTAGTTGTTGTGGTTGTACTTGGGGCTGCTGTGGATGTAGTGGTTGCAGGTAGTTGCTGTAGTGGTTGTTGTAGTTGGGGTTGTAGTGGTTGTAACCAACAAACATCAGTTGTAGTTGTACGATGGTGACATGCACCAACACCAAAATTTTCTGAACACCGGACATCAACAACAACGGTGTGGACCCGAACATAACCTGACCATTGTCACCCCGGTCAACAGCAAGATTGTAGTCCCCCCTCACCACAACCACATCACACCACCGTTTACACCAAACAACCCACCCGGATGACATAAATCACTAACAACATCACCCCGGGACATCACCGTTTGCATCAGGTAACATGTACCCACAACACCAGATAGGGGTACAACCACCCGACGTCACCAACAGTGGTGTACCCCCGACATCCAGTGGACAACACCTTGTGGCAGTACGCACGTGGTACTAGGGGCTGTAGTTGTGGTTGTAGTGGGGGCTGTAGTGGTTGTAGTTGTAGTGGGGGCTGCAGTGGTTGTTGTTGTAGTTGGGGCTGTAGTGGTTGTTGTAGTTGGGGCTGTAGTGGTTGTGGTTGTAGTTGAGGCTGCAGTGGTTGTGGTTGTAGTTGGGGCTGCAGTGGCTGTGGTTGTAGTGGGGGCTGCAGTGGTTGTGGTTGTAGTTGGGGCTGTAGTGGTTGTGGTTGTAGTTGGGGCTGTAGTGGTTGTGGTTGTAGTTGGGGCTGTAGTGGTTGTGGTTGTAGTTGGGGCTGTAGTGGTTGTGGTTGTAGTTGGGGCTGCAGTGGTTGTGGTTGTAGTAGGGGCTGTAGTGGTTGTTGTAGTGGGGGCTGCAGTGGGTGGTTGTAGTGGGGGCTGTAGTGGTTGTTGTAGTTGGGGCTGTAGTGGTTGTGGTTGTGGTCAGGTCTGTAGTTGGTGATGTTGTACTTGGGGCTGCTGTGGATGTAGTGGTACTGCAGCAGTGGTTGTAGTTGGGGCTGTAGTGGTTGTGGTTGTAGTTGGGGCTGTAGTGGTTGTGGTTGTAGTTGGGGCTGTAGTGGTTGTGGTTGTAGTAGGGGCTGTAGTGGTTGTTGTAGTTGGGGCTGTAGTGGTTGTGGTTGTAGTTGGGGCTGTAGTGGTTGTTGTAGTTGGGGCTGTAGTGGTTGTGGTTGTACTAGGGGCTGTAGTGGTTGTTGTAGTTGGGGCTGTAGTGGTTGTGGTTGTAGTGGGGGCTGCAGTGGTTGTGGTTGTGGTGCAGGTCTGTAGTTGGTGATGTTGTAGTTGGGGCTGCTGTGGTTGTAGTGGTTACACCTACATCACCACAAACGTAATAAACACCAACATCACACCCCGACCTCACCAACATCAACATACCCCCGACGGCACCAAACACCAAACACCAGTCCAGTGATCACCACCTAACCAACATGAACCCGACGACACCTACATCACCAACGTCGTCATCAAACTCACCCCACTGCAGTGGTTTTGGTTGTAGTTGTGGCTGTAGTGGTTGTTGTACTTGGGGATGTAGTGGTTGTGGTTGTACTAGGGGCTGTAGTGGTTGTTGTAGTTGGGGCTGTAGTGGTTGTGGTTGTACTAGGGGCTGTAGTGGTTGTTGTAGTTGGGGCTGTAGTGGTTGTGGTTGTACTAGGGGCTGTAGTGGTTGTGTAGTTGGGGCTGTAGTGGTTGTGGTTGTACTAGGGGCTGTAGTGGTTGTGGTTGTAGTTGAGGCTGCAGTGGCTGTGGGTGTAGTGGTGGTTGCAGTATTTGTGGTTGTAGTGGGGGCTGGAGTGGTTGTAGTTGTAGTGGGGGCTGCAGTGGTTGTGGTTGTGGTCAGGTCTGTAGTTGGTGATGTTGTACTTGGGGCTGCTGTGGATGTAGTGGTTGCAGCAGTGGTTGGAGTGGGGGCTGCAGTGGTTGTGGTTGTAGTTGGGGCTGTAGTGGTTGTTGTAGTTGGGGATGTAGTGGTTGTGGTTGTAGTGGGGCTGTAGTGGTTGTTGTAGTTGGGGCTGTAGTGGTTGTGGTTGTACTAGGGGCTGTAGTGGTTGTTGTAGTTGGGGCTGTAGTGGTTGTTGTACTAGGGGCTGTAGTGGTTGTTGTAGTTGGGGCTGTAGTGGTTGTGGTGGTACTTGGGGCTGTTGTGGTTGCAGTTGAGGCTGCAGTGGCTGTGGATGTAGTGGTGGTTGCAGTATTTGTGGTTGTAGTGGGGGCTGGAGTGGTTGTAGTTGCAGTGGTTGTGGTTGTGGTCAGGTCTGTAGTTGGTGATGTTGTACTTGGGGCTGCTGTGGATGTAGTGGTTGCAGCAGTAGTTGGAGTGGGGGCTGCAGTGGTTGTGGTTGTAGTTGTGGCTGTAGTGGTTGTTGTACTTGGGGATGTAGTGGTTGTGGTTGTACTAGGGGCTGTAGTGGTTGTTGTAGTTGGGGCTGTAGTGGTTGTGGTTGTACTAGGGGCTGTAGTGGTTGTTGTACTAGGGGCTGTAGTGGTTGTGGTTGTACTAGGGGCTGTAGTGGTTGTTGTAGTTGGGGCTGTAGTGGTTGTGGTGGTACTTGGGGCAGTTGTGGTTGCAGTTGAGGCTGCAGTGGCTGTGGATGTAGTGGTGGTTGCAGTATTTGTGGTTGTAGTGGGGGCTGGAGTGGTTGTAGTTGTAGTGGGGGCTGCGCTTGTTGTGGTTGTAGTGGGTGCTTCAGTGGTTGAGCTTATAGTAGGGGCTGCAGTGGTTGTAGTTGTAGTGGGGGCTGTTGTCGTTGTGGTGGGAGCTGCAGTGGTTGTAGTTGTACTTGGTGCTGCAGTGGTTGTGGTTGTGGTCAGGTCTGCAGTTGGTGATGTTGTACTTGGGGCCGCTGTGGATGTAGTGGTTGCAGCAGTAGTTGTAGTTGGGGCTGTAGTGGTTGTGGTTGTACTAGGGGCTGTAGTGGTTGTTGTAGTTGGGGCTGTAGTGGTTGTGGTTGTACTAGGGGCTGTAGTGGTTGTTGTAGTTGGGGCTGTAGTGGTTGTGGTTGTACTAGGGGCTGTAGTGGTTGTTGTAGTTGGGGCTGTAGTGGTTGTGGTTGTACTAGGGGCTGTAGTGGTTGTTGTAGTTGGGGCTGTAGTGGTTGTGGTTGTACTAGGGGCTGTAGTGGTTGTTGTAGTTGGGGCTGTAGTGGTTGTGGATGTAGTGGTGGCTGCAGTATTTGTGGTTGTAGTGGGGGTTGGAGTGGTTGTGGTTATAGTCGGGGCTGCAGTGGTTGTAGTGGGAGCTGTTGTGGTTATAGTCGGTGCTGCAGTGGTTGTGGTTGTAGTGGGAGCTACTGTAGTTGTAGTTGGGGCTGCAGTGGTTGTGGTTGTAGTTGGGGCTGCAGTGGTTGTGGTTGTAGTGGGTGCCACAGTGGTTGTGGTTGTAGTCGGGGCTGCAGTGCTTGTGGTTGTAGTCGGGGCTGTAGTGGTTGTATTTTCAGACTGGGCTATACTGGAAGCTGTAATTCAAAAAAAAATTTAAATATTACTACCATTTTTAAAAATATATTATTTTCTAACCCTGAATATGATAAAAAAAAAAAAAAAAAAACTTTTTAGAAGTGCACAAAACATGTATTGTAAGTTGTAAAGATGTATTTGATTATGCTATACAATTTACATTTTAGTACACACAGCATGAATATAAATAAATAGTCTATTACTGGTAGTTGTTTTGCAGCATTTTACAGCATCAAATAAGCCAGTTATTTAAGCTTTAACCTCTTGAAACCCTTCTTGTTTTTGTATACAAAAACCTCGAACGTCTTTACTTAATAAGTGTCCATTGCAAACTAAATAAAGGTTAATGTATTCAGACCCTACAGATACACATTGATATGTTTTGTTGACATTTTGTTTTTATTACACAGAAATTAATATTCATGTGGGGTTTGTTAGGTACAGAAATGGTTAACTTACATTATTGTAAATATATATGACCAACATTTAAAAAGAAAGGTGTAAAATAAACACGTACAGTGTTATGAAATGTTAGGGCGCTTACCTAACAAATTTTATTAACTTTTGAAAATATATGTCGACAGGACAAAGACATTAGGCTTACCTGCTATAAGTAAAAGTATTGCTATTGTTTCCAGCCCCATTGTGTTTGCTGACGTTCCAACTGTTAATCAAGAATAAAGGGGAAAAGAAAAGTGTGTACAGATCATGTACAAATATCATTCTTACAATAAATAAACTTGTAAGAGAACCTAATTAAAGTGAATTTGTGAAATACCGGTATGTGAAGTTCAACATGTATGACCTATATAACCCGTTTAAATGACATGCCTATTCCACACGTCATGAAGTTGTTAAAATGATGTGAAGCAGTCATCAAAAAGAGGCGGATTTTTGTTCTTGAACGACGGTGTGCACATTCATAAAGTGCTTTGCAACAGTCACCCGTTTGATCAGATCATTTTATGAATAGCATTATGGACGACTTTCGGTAGTTTTAAACGATTTTTTTTTTTTTTTTTTACGGCAGTCGGCAAGTAATTTTATGACTAGGGCCCAGAGCGACTGTCTGTAGTGGAGCTAAGGGAACTGTAAGCAGTGACGTCATCCCCTGCTAGCAGATCCGCGGAGCCTGGACTGAGAGATTGGGTCAGAGAAGTGACTGTACTGTGTTAGAATGAAATGCTGAACCTGTACTGGATGTTAGGAAAGCCATATGATTCCACTTGTACTGTAGTTTAAATGCATTATTTAGAAACGACATATATAGAAGCACATACATTCAAGAGATAAGTGTTTACTGGTGCTGCATTGGTGTGTATGTGAACTTCTATCTCACGATGATTTTCTAAGGCTTGCCTTTCTGTACCATTAATATTATTATCTAATGAACTGCTACAATATTCCTAGCTTCTTGTGGTTGAGGTTGTTGTCTTTTGTGTGTTCATTGTAATTCCTCTATCTTATACACGTCATTAAATAAAATGATTATGATGAACGAATATTCAGATTATTTAACAGATAATAATCGATTGTCTGTGTTTAGTCGGTGATCTAATATGGTATGATCATATAGCATGGTATATATGGTATATGGTCATATAGTATTCATTCAATTTGATTCAATATTTCGTGTTCTCTTGATCCTTGGCCAATTAATATTGTCCGTCATTGTGCAGATACGCTTGCTCCTGTGATTTGTAATATTGTGAATCTCTCCATAAAAACTGGGACTGTTCCATCAAATTTAAAGTTGGCAATTGTAAAGCCAGTACTGGATCCTGATGTCTAATTATTGTCCCATTTCTAATTTACCTTTCCTTGCAAAAGTCTTGGAAAAGGTTGTTGTTGTTGTTCAGTTGTCTGCATATCTCTCTGCTAATAACCCCTTTGAAAAAATTCAATCTAGCTTTCAGAAACAACATAGTACAGAGTCTGCACTCATAAAAGGTGTTAATGACATCCTTTTGAATGCAGATGAGGGGCTGTTATCAGGGATTGTCTTTTTGGAAATATCTGCTGCATTTGACACCATTGATCACACAATTCTTCTTGATCGCCTTGAGAAAACTAGTGGCATTACTGGCACAGCACTCTCCAGACTGCGGTCCTACTTAACCTCCCGCCATCAATTTGTGTCCTTTGGAGGATCAAAATCAGTTGATTCTCTTGTAGTTTCTGGGGTCCCACATCGCTCTGTTCTTAGTCCTTTACTTTTTTAATTTGTATATTCTACTGCTGGATAATGTGATCAGACAACATGGTTTTAATGTCCACTCCGATGACACCCAGATTTATTTTTAAATGAGTTCAGATGATGTAAATATAAACTCCAGACTATCAACTTGCCTTGCCAAATAGGGGCTTGAGTGTCAAAAATGTTTTGCAGTTAAAGGCAAATAAAACTGAATTTATTTTAATTGGCTCTAAAACAGCATTAAATAATAATCCCACAACCAATGTTCTTTGGCAGCCCCCCCCCCCCCCCCCCCCCCCAAGCTTGGAGTCTTATTTGATATATTATCTTAGTTTACAGCATCACATTTCAACTGTAGTGAAGTCTGCTTATTATAATTTGCAGAATACTGTATATCTCAAGTCTGTTTGTATCTTGCAGAATCTGATGTTGAAATTTTAATTCATGCGTTTCTTTCATCCCGTCTGGACTACTGTAACGCCAGTTGGGATCTGCTGATGCTGGGCTCCTGGTGAATACAATGATAAAATGTATCTCCTGTGGTGGAAGAGCCTTTATTCACTATGCACCTGTATTATGGAACACTCTTCCAATTGAAATCTGTAAAGCTGACCCAATAAATGCATTTAAATCAAAGCTTAAAACACTTTATGCAGAGGCCTGTTTGTAGATTGGTATGGCCTATTTTAGAATTTTGATAATATGCATTTTATTTATTTATTTATTTATTTATTTATTATCCCATGTATTTAAAAATGTTTTCTGATGTTATTGTATATATATTATATTATAATATTTTATATTATATTATATTATTGTATGGTATATTTATTTGTAATGGGAAGCGCTTTGGGATGCCTTGGCATGAAAGGCGCTTTACAAAAGAAATGTGATTGATTGATTAACGCACATTAACGTAATTAGCCCCACAGCTTGTAAGCTATCATCAGCACGCTGATTGAACGGACTGTAAGAATTTCATCATACCACCAAAATGCATGAGGAGGTTTTGTTCTTCATGTTTCACCACTTCAGATTGTTTTGATAATATAATACATGTGATCATTGTTATTATACATTATGCATATTCAGGGAGTTACTTTATCACCATTGCTTCGGGAAAAAAAAAAACATAAAGAAACAGCCTACTACACTTAAGAAGGCATTATCCAAAACCTTTAGATGTCAGGATAGCTTCTTATAGTTATGGATTAACTTTTTATTGCAGAAGCCCACACTGCAGCAGTATTCATTGATACATCATTTATATGTCACCAGAATCCCTTGATATAATATATAATATATTGTGCACATTGGGTGTACATCATGATTATTATTATTATTACACTGGGTAACAAAAAAATAATAATAAATTTGTTCCTGGGTAGTAAGTATTATTTCCTAATTGCTTATGCCTCAAAAGTATAGAAAATGGCTATTATTCTCCACAAACTTTGCTTTTGTGACCAGGACAGTGAAATTTCAAAATATCACTATTTTCAATGGGAAATATGTTGTTTTTTTCTGCCTTTATGTGAACGAAAAGACACACATTTGCCCATTTTCCCATTGGAAATAGTGATATTTTGAAATATCACTGTCCTGGTCACAAAAGCAAAGTTTGTGGGGAATAATAGCCATTTTCTATACTTTTGAGGCATAAGCAATTAGGAAATAACACTTACTACCCAGGAACAAAAATTGTGTTACATAGTGTTATTATTATTATTATTATTATTATTATTAAATAATAATAATAATGTTCACCCAATGTACACAATAAGGCTATTCATAAATGATTTTATTTGTCACCAGAAAACCAAGATACAATTGCAGCCTTATATGTACAGTTTTTATGTACTTGTTATAATTAGGCTTGCTACTATTCAATTTTTTTTTTTTTTTTGCCAAATCGACGATTAATATCAGCGTTTATTTTTTGAAGAAATTACTGGGTTTTTTTGTATCTTTATTTTTCAGTCGAAGCAGAGAATGCGTGAAATCGACCTTTATGTTTAAAAAAAACCACCAGACTTTTTATGCCACTGAGAAACGTCTCCTTTAAAAAAAAACCTTTATCATATTCAACACCCAACAAAGCCATGGTTACCAACATTCTAGTTGAAATAACGTTTGGTCACAGCAGAGCAGAGCTGGAGTCACTGAAGGCATGGCAGATGGGCCTGCTTCGTCCTGCCACAGACTGCTTCAGCCATCGTTAAGGGTGTTGTACTAACCCGCTAAATTCAAAATAGCCACTTTGAATGACAGTTGCTGTAGCTGGCAAATGAAAGTGCACAGTCAGTGCAGGCTTGATGATTGAAAATCAGAGAGCATTCTAGCGCTGCTTCAGTCAATGAGATCTGTCAGAATAGGATGATGTGACAGACGGTGAAACTACAGTAGCCACTGAGTTGACAGACAGCGACCCCTAGCCATTCACAGCTGAACAGAGACTGGAGAGGCAGCAAATATAAAAACTACACAAACTAGAGATTATTTCTAAATTATAATTTTGGTAAGAAAAAAATAATGAGTGGTTGTACCAACGTTTATCGTATAGAAATTTATGTCAGTCGGTATTTTGGGGGAATTCAACATTTATCGAGCTTTACCGATTAGAATCAAAAAAAGTAGCAAGCCTAGTTATAATACATGGTGACATACGTGAGAACCAAATGGAGAAAAAGTGATTTTGACCATGGCTGTTTCATTGTTTAAGAGCATGGTCCAACAACACAACAATTCATTGTCATACAATGAATGACCATGAAACAATCAAGGTGAACAATGGTACACAGAGTCATACAGTGCCTTGCTATAGCAATATAAAGCATCCCAACACAGTATATTGTATTTATTTCATAGATTTACCCTCCAAAAATGCAGTTGGTAGATAAGTACATTGGTAGAGGTTTAGGGGGACTAAAACATTGCTGAGAAATCCAGTATCCAAAATCAAGAATCCAGTTGCTTAATCAGTAGTCATAAACATTTTTGTTAAATTGATTTTTGTATTGAAAACCCAGACTTATTGGTCACATTTTTATGGCAATTCCCAGGCAGGCTACAATTAGCTGTCCTGGCATTCTGTAACTATCGCATGCAGTATATTCACAATTGACTATTGAGACACCGGGAACCAAGGAAGTACAAGAGCTGATAACATGCAAAGTCAAAATTGCTATATGTATTCATACCAATTACATTTGAATATCATACATGATTGATAGTTTTTCAATGCATAAAACACCCTTTATACAGTTTATCTGGAGTGCTGTCTGTGTCTGTGTCTGTGTGTGTATATATATATATATATATATATATATATATATATAATATATATATATATATATATATATATAAACTTATTTACAAACAAGCTGTTTACCAGTTTTGAAATACAAAATAAATGTAAGTATAGTTTGTACAAATACACAACAAGTAGGGGGAAACTGTGTGAAAATGTTTTAAATATAAAACAAGACATTTAGAAACTTCAATTTGTAATTATGCTTACATTTTAAAATCATAAAAAATAACCTTTTTTAAATGACAAGATTACAAGATTGTTTGAAGGAATCTTTTAATTTGTTATTTTGTCGGGGCTAGAACACTTACAAGTTGAACCCCTAAATATAGCCTACACAGATAACTGCATAGGGTGAATTTTAGCATTTATTCCGTTTTCTGTGATAAAATGGTTAATTTGGAGATATCACCAGACATGTTCATTGTAAAATAACATTTGATAGGAATAGAAGAATAATTGCTTTAAAGAATTAACTGAAAAATATTTTACTAACCTCCTCTTTTGAAAAACATCTTCATATTCTTTGGAAAGAATCCCATCAGCAGTGCTCCTGTCTTGTAAAGTATCACAGGTGCTGAGTGCCTGTCTTCTCTGTTCTAATATATAATGGGTGTGTTTGTTTGTAAATGACAAACTGTGATTATAAATCATGTACCCATGACACAAACACAACATAGATTTGACGCCTGAACATTACTTTTGCTATACACACCCATGCCCTTCCCAACATAGGTTGCATATCTTTCCTGTGTGCAATTACTGGTTAAAACCTGTGGAACATGTTTTGTTTTAGAAAAGAAACGTCCACACTGTTCTTTTTAAGCACTGTTGCATCTTAATGTTTTTGTTTGGTTGATTTTGCACTAGAATTGCTACTACTTACAAATTAGATTTGTATTTTACACATATTATAATCTACAAGAAAATGCTCATGTTAACAGTTTACTACATACGAACACAAGAGGATAGTTGCAGTAAAGTAAAGTTCAGATAAATGCACCAGCTCTTAGAAAGCTGATAGCAGTTTGGGGATTATGCCCTGGTAAAATATGTGGCAATAGCTGTATGTTTCCAGTAAATTTTTTCTTATGTGCTAAAACTCATGCATATGAAAAAAAGCACAACAATCGTGATGGAAACACATGGAAAGTGATGGAGCTCTGAGTTGTCAGCAAGTGAGGGGTGGAGGGGGGGGAGTATAGTGCTGAAAGCAGTCAAGCTTTTTTAGAAATGATAAAGGGCAGATGAGGGTTTAGCGTAATTGAGCATTTCCCCATATTTAAACTTTTTTTTTTTTTTTTTTTTTTTTTTTTGCAGGTGTGAAAGTTTATTATTCTTATTTAAAACAAACTAAGAATATTGAATCACTCCATTCCCAACACTGCAGCATTGTCTCCCTGTGCCAAAGTGGGCACTTAATCCACACATTCCAGTGCTGCTCTGACAGCTTTGTTCTAGTGCTTATCCCAAGCCACTCTGACGACAATAACCTTGGCACCTGACATTGCGGAATAAAGTAACATTTTTCAGAGCCGGATCCTTGAGTCATTTAAATGCTACACACAGCTTCTTCGATTCTCATCAGCACATTAAACAGAGCCAGTTTCCTGTCTAAGCAAGATGGGAGAGTCACATAACACTGTGGCAAGCTGGCTGGTGGATGACGTCAGACCTAGAAGAAACACACAGTACTGCAAGGTGAAATGGTGAATGTGCTTGCTTGTGCCGGTTTATTGCAAATAAAAAGTTTAAACAGACAAAAACACTTTGTAACAGAAAATGACGCTATGGCTTTAAAAGCCAGCATGCTTAACTGTTATTTCTTTTCTTATTCTTTACCCTCCTGTCCACACCCGTTAATATCCATTCTCAAACACACAACCCGCATGAGTGCTTCTATACTGTTGTGCTGGGATTCAATTACTAATTAATTATTCACTTGAATCACAGCATGTGAACTAATTTGTGCAGTCCTGTGTTCACATACTTTATCTGCACGTGAAGTGATTATGCAATCCCTGTGTCTAAATACAACTATATATTTTAAATCAGTCTTGCTACACAGACCCATTTATATCCCATGCACCAATACCTATAGTACACCAACATTAACACACCACACGCAACATATTATACAAAATAGGCACACTGCCACAAACCTATGCAGTAAATAAATGGTGGACTACCAAATTCCTGCCCCTCTTTTGTATTTATGGTGGTAAAAATATATGTCTGGCTATACCACACCTAAGTTTTTTTTATTTTTTTTTTATGTATTTTTATTTTTTATTTATATTTATTTGATTTTGTCTTAACCAGCACAGGCACATTACACTATTGTTCAGCATGACATAATTAAGGTTACAACAGCTAAAACCAAATAATATTACATTAAGATGAGATAATCTTGAAAAAGCAAATGCATATCACGTTCAGAACTAGAACCATTAAAGGCACTGAAGTACATTATATAAATAAATACAATAAAATAGAATACAAACAATAATAATAATAATAATAATAATAATAATAATAATAATAATAATAATAATAATAATAATAATAAAGTACAATTTAGTAATGTCCTCAATGCAAACAGAACTGTGTGTGGTGTATTGACAACAAGGAAATGGTTGAGTGGTGATGAGGAAGAATGAGGAACAGAAAACAAACCAGGTAACTGCAGTTCAAAGAGATGTGTGGTGCACCATTTATTTTATTTTAACAACAAAAATAAAAGATTTAACAAAAATAAATGGTCACAGAGCAAATGAAACAGGTAAACAAAAACAAAGTCTCGAACACAAAGAAAATAAATACTCCAGGTCAGGCTGGGGAATCGCTTTCACTGATCCTAAATTGTGTGTATTTTTCAATTTCTCTCTCTCTCTCTCTCTCCGCGCTTGTTCCACCTCTGAACAGACCACCCAGAGCGTAGAGAGCTGCAGGTTTATATACAGGTGACCATCTCCCAACTTAGTAACAAATTAATCATTTAATTTGATGGCCACCTTCTGCACAAGGTTTTTAATCATTCCTGGCAGAGGACAAGTTACTCCCTTGCCTCTGCCAGGACATGTCCAAATAATTAAAAAAAAACTAACGTGGCTACACCATTAATTAAAAATCCCCAAGACTAACACGACTTTCGCCGTCATAGTTACACCTAATAAATCATAAAACACAAGTACAAAATAACACAGCACGGAGGGGAGGCCCCATACTAAAAATAAATAAACAAATTTAAATAGCAGGACTTTCCTGCTGCCCTGCTACATATACCCCCACCCCCACCCCTTGTGCAAAGCATGGCCACCTCCCCCCTCAGTCTCAAAGTCCCGGAAGAGGGGTCTGGAATAATCCATGGGGGTGGCCATGTGGGAGGTCTTCCTCCCCAGTGTCTTCCTGACTGGAAACTCCCTCTTCCGGGGATCCAGCTGGACTGTAGTAGGGGAAACTGGTCTCTTGACCTTCCCCCTCTTCATGGCCGGCAGTGCCCTCTGGTGGGCGTCCGGTCATACTGCAATACTTTGCAGCCCCCTTTTCTGAGGCGTCAGCCCCGGTGCTTCCTGCGGTCCTGCAGGACTAGCAGCGACACCAGGCAAAGAATGACCAACAGCGATCCAGAGGGACGGAAACCAGGCAGCAGCCCCAGGCGACGCAAGCCAGGCAGCAGCCCCAGGCGACCCAAGCCAGGCAGCGACCCCAGGCGAAGCAGAGCCGACAGCGACCCCAAGCGAAGCACAGCCCTCAGCAACCCCAGACGAAGAGGAGCTCTCAGCAACCCCAGGTGAAGCAGAGCCCTCAGCCGCCCCCGGTGTAGCAAGACTGGCAGCAACCCTAGGATAAGCAAAGGAGAGATAGACAACCCCAAGTGATGCGAGACCTTCGGCACCCCCACGCAAAGCAGGACCCTGGGCAACCCCAGGGGAAACGAGACCCTTGGCAACCCTAGGGGATAAAAAGGAGACACAGGCAGCCACAGGCAATGCAGAGCAGCAGGCAGCCCCAGGCGACGTGGAGCAGCAGGCAGCCCCAGGCGATGCTTGAGTAGTGCTAGGCAGGCATCCCTGGGCGGTGCTAGGCAGGCATCCCCGGACAATGGTTAACTGTAATCCCCGGGCGATGGTGAAATTGTCGGCAAATGCGGTAGGGGCTCCTCCCCTTCTGGTGGCGAAGGTGGCAGGGGCTTCTCCCCTTGTGGTGACGAAGGCGGCAGGGGATACTCCCCTCCTGGCCGCAGTGGGGAAAACAGCAGGCATGCTGGTGTGTGGATGGTCTGTGGATGCACCGACTGTGGACATTCGGGCACCTCCCACTCAGTAGCAGGATGTTTGGGCTCCTCCCACTGAGGAACAGGACAGTCAGGCTCCTCCCACTCAGGTACAGGACATTCGGGCTCCTCCCTCTTGGGCTTCTCCCACTCCAGGTCTGTATCACTTCTCTCCTGCTCCTTCCTTTCACTCTGCCTCCTCCTCACCTCTGCTTTTGTGTGAGGGCAGCGGCTCTTCTGGCTTCTCCAGGGTGCCTGGTCCTGGCTCATTTGAGCAGCCAACACCTCTCCCAGATTTTGGGAGGGGCAGACAGCCACTGTGTGCCCAAACTCCTCACAACTAGTGCACCACTCGTCCCACTGCAGCTGCTGTTGCTGCTTCCTCCAGATCCTCCTTTTCCCTTCCATCCTCTTCTTCCTCACTGTATATGTAATAAAACAAAAAAAAAAATCGAAAAACTGCAGTACCCTTCTGCAGTACCTCTTCTGGCCTGCGTCCAGGAGGTGCTGGTGATCCCACCTTAACACCACGTGTGACCAAAAATGGCTGAATGGTGACATCAGGCCAGAATGAGGAACAGAAAACAAACCAGGTAACTGCAGTTCAAAGAGACGTGTGGTGCGCCGTTTATTTTATTTTAACAACAAAAATAAAATAAAAGATTTAACAAAAATAAACACTCACAGAGCAAATAAATACTTTAGGTCAGGCTGAGCAATTGCTTTCACTGATCCTAGATTGTGTGTATTTTTGAATTTCTCTCTCTCTCTCTCTCAAGTTTTTTTTTTTTTTTTTTTTTTTTTTTGGCACATTTAAATAGCAGGGCTTTCCCAACGCCTTGCTACAAGCAGGTATTCTAGATAAATATACAGATTATAGCTCAGGCAAGTCCACTAGACAATGAGTCTAACATAGTGGCAAAGTTACATCCATTCTAGTGAAGTATGGCCTAACCTACGCTATTAGTGCCTTACCTCTTCAGTTAAATAGTTTAACATGGGCTACCATACTTTGTAAATGTCCCTATCTTATTAAGCGTAATAAACTGGACCCTTCCATATACAATGCACCGACCACATCCCTTATCCACATGTCATAAATTGGAATTAACTCTGATTTCCAAAATCGTAGGATTCTTTTTTTTTGTCTATGAAAGGGTCAGGATCCCATTTTTTATTAAATATCTCAGCATAACAATCAAATATATTAGTCCAAAATATATGGACTTTAGGGCATGTCCAAAAGGGGTGTGTTAATGTACCCTCCCCTACTTTACACATTCACACACTGGTGAAACCATTGGAAAGATCTTATGGAGTAAGATGGATCTTATGGCTTTGGAGTAATGAAGTCTATGTACAAACTTAAACTGAATTAAGTCATGTTTAGCACTGACTGAGCATTTGTGAATGTTTCTGAGACAATCATCCCATGTATCAAATTAAATCTGCAAGCCAAGCTCCTTCTCCTGTGTTTGTTTAATTAAGTCTGATGGTGACTTGATTTGCTTATGCAACACATTAGAAAACTGGATATTGATCTGTTCGCATTGGGTTGATTGCCATAAACTCATCAAGCTCTGGATGAGGTGGTTTATTTTTTAACTGGGGCAGATTAGTCCTAGTGAAATCTCTGACCTGCAGATAGAGAAAGAAATGCAAAGCCAGCAAGCCATACTCTTCCTGCAGCTGCTCAAATGATGCAAAATGACCATTAATTCACAAATTGTTTAAGGTAACTATTACTGTTTCCCACCACTTGGTAAAAACAGCATTTCTTCTTGCAGGAAAAAAAGCAATATTAAACCATATTGGACTGTAAATAGATATGTCAGGGACCTTTAAGTGTGTTTTAATTTGTTTCCAAATTTGAAGAGAATTATGTTAATTATGAAATTATTTCCATACACGATTTAGGTATTTTGATTAGGGCATTAAGCAACAGGGAGAGAAATCTGGTTGCAACACGCTGATTCCATTACTAAGCAGGAGGGAGTCCTGCTGTTAAGGTTATCTAAATATCAATTCTTCCAATAGGACAGAATATTCAGATTAGCTGCCCAGTAGTAAAACTTAAAATATGGAAGTCCAAAACCACCCATAGCCTTGTGTTTACAGAGCTGTTTCTTAGGAATCTCGGAGGTCTTATTTTCCCATAATAATGGCATAATCAGTCAGTAAGACTTAAAAAAAAAAATGGAAAAAATCTTTGTGGTAAAAAATAGGAAGGCGTTGAAAAATATGCAGAAATCTAGGCAATGAGACCATCTTAATTGCATTTATATGCCCAATCAGAGAGATTGGCAGAGTCTTCCAATATTCCAAATTTTGTTTGAGTTGTTTTTTTTTTTTCTTTAATGATTATGGGTGCTATGTTAGGATATTGTCGGATACTCATAGCCAGTGGTTTGGCACACTGGTAAGGCAAACAGGAATGATGAAAAGGGATATCCCTGTCTAGTCCCTCTAAATAACTGAAATGGGGGAGAATATTTTGAATTGTAATAACAGATGTCATAGGCTGTGCATAAATTATCTTAATCCAGTCGATAAATAAAGGGCCAAATCCAAACACTTCTAAAACAGCCACACAATTTGGTCGAATGCTTTCACAGAGTCTAATGCCACCACAGCAGCATGTGTGTCATCAGAGTGTTTAGAGTAAAGAATATGAAACAAGTGGCGCAGGTTATAATATTAGGTATGAAGCCTGTTAGTCAGCCTGTACTGTGCTTGAGATATAAGACTTCAACCTGTTGACAAGGATTTTATTTTCATTTTTCTGTTAGTTTCATTTCTATGTTAAGCAATGATATCGGTGGTGTTTCACCCTGATATCTTTTTTTTTTAAATTGAATGCAATATTGGCTTTGTACAGTGATCTTCTAAATTAAAATCTGCATCAATTGTATTTGCCGCCCCCTCGCTCAATATGGGTAAATTCAGATCCGTATCAAAGTTATTCATTATATTAGAGTTTTTCATGCATAAATACGTTCTATATGTCTAGATGGTTATATATATATCACAGTATCCTCACAAGTTATTATTTAAGCATGCATTACCATAGATCAATATTAATTAACCACTGTAAACTTCCTATACCAATAATACAAACTAGCGATTCTGGCTTAATTTTCCTTAGATTCATGATGAAATTATAGTAACAATTAATATTATGTATGTTTAAGTATTTCAAATCAATCATAAATGTATATTTGTTATAAGACAAAAAAAAAAAAAAAAAAAAAAAACCTAATCCAAATTATTATTATATTTATTGATATTCTCAAAAGAAGAAAAATAAAGGTTAGGCTTCATAGTTAAAAACATATGTATAAAGAAGAAACAAAATAAAACATTCAAGGAAAAGTAATGCATTGTTAAGTGTTCATAATTGAATCCTTGATGTGCTCTCTGATCACAGAGTTCTGCATTAGTGAAGAAGTCTTAATAGTTCATCATGCATTGTTTGGTTCAGTCATGCATTACATATACATGCGCCAGCTTCCAAGTGGCTAAGTATGCATGTACAATGTTCCAGCATCTAGTTGAATAGATGTTTGGTGCGATGTTTAAAACAAAGTCTTCTTAACACGGTCGTCCCCTCTGTGGAAGTTAATTGTGCAGCATCTCCATGAAATGTCTAGGCAAAAGCTTTTGTCATTCCGGAGGGAGCCCATCTTCTCTGGGACAGCTTTGAAGATTACATCATTGCATCTTCGTTGAAGAACTTCAGAGTTTAATGAGTTGAGAGCGATGAGACTGAAGAGAGAAAGAGTGAATCCAGAGAGAGCGAAAATCTTTATTTTGAGTTTAAATAACATGATGTATAGGTGTTCCCTTGTATTGTAAACAAGTCCTTGTTGGTCTTCCATTGGTTCACAGTATTTGATAGACAATTGCGTTTCACACAAAAAGGGTGTGTTAGAAATGGAATGTATCCACCTATTTCATTATCAACAGATTTTACATTTATCATTTAAACCTCCTTTTCAATATAACTTTAGCTACATTCATTAGAGAAGCATATACATTTCAGTTACATTCTCTATACAAAATTGTGATTACAAACATATAAAACACATTATAATACAATCAAAGGATAATATTAAAAAATTGTAATTAGTTTATAATATTCATTTAAAACACAATAAACTCCGGGTTTATTGGGAAACTTACTTAAAATAACTATTAAACTTGTGACTACAATTTATGCAATTAAAAATGATTCTTAAAGCATTTGAACAAACTTTAAACACAATAATGGTACATCTGAATAGTCACTGTAGCTTGGCTTGGTAAGTTTTATGACACCTTAGGAGACCAGACAATCAGGTAACATTTTGGACGGTGAGCTTCAAAGAGTTAACACAGTTGCCTGTGCCTTGGCCTAATCAACAAGCTTTGAAGTACATCTGGTTAAGAATGTTTTGGAATTGGTGTTAACAACCCAATCACACAGAATGCCACACAGAGAACAGTCTGAATTAAATATCTGGGAAATGCTTATATTAAAATGAATTTAACCATGAATTTCCTTGACAAGTTAGAGCTGCATGTAGATTTATACAAGTCAGAGAAAAATTCCAATATCTTTAGGGTCTGTTAGAATGCTGCTGTCCTTTGATCTTACTTTGCATATCGCCTGTGACGCCTGTATGTTTCGCAGGTCTTGCTAGCAGCTTATGAGGCTTGTCTCTGAGCTCAAAATGTTTCTGTCTAATTTTTGTAAGTAGGTTGTTCACCTTCCTAGAGATTATGACATTGTATTGATATTTAAATTTACATATTTTATTATGCGTACATGGAAAAGGGAGTATATCAGACGTGGCCAACGGCATGTCCCAAGCCGCATGCAGCTCTTTTGTGGTCAAACCTTCCCATAAATTTCATCACACAATGAATTATTTATTTATTTATTTATTACTCTTTTTTTATATGTGTATTATTTTTACAAGTCTCTGAGTTTTTTTTTTTTTTTCAATCACAAGCCGATCCATTTCTGACCTTAGCCAATCAGCAGCATGGTAGCAACACTTTTTTGTTACATAGCAGCTAACTAGCAAATCCTATCCACCCTTACTTTACTGTGTATTCAGGACTCGAGTTACAGAAGCTTGGAAACCATTAACTTTACTTTGAACAGGACCAGCTTCTGTTTTGTTCATAATGGCAAAACAAAATCGCGAAAAATACTTTGTATGGCTGTGTTTGCAACAAAAGTGAGAGCAGTATCTTATATTTAGCAGAATTAACCATTAATCTCATTTAAGATGTCATGCAACCGGCCAAATGTGTTTTTTATTTTATTTTTTATGAGTATACATTTTTATAGCAATAAAAAGCCACCAGTTGCGAAAAAACAAAAACAAATTGCTGCCGAGGTATTTTTAGAGAAGGGAGCAATGCATGGTTTCCAGCATTATGCAGAAATTTAAAAGACAATATTTCGGTCAAATCAATAGTTTGTTATTAATTTTTATTAATCTGTCCTCTTCAATTTCCAAAAACACTGCCATACCGTTTTTTTCGATTTAAGGGACCTCAATAGGACAGTTTAGTATTTTCAAGTAGCAATACCTTAAAGTCGTTTTGTGCAATGGTCAACTAACCTAAGGAAAATACTTAAATACAAACATTACTTAAGTAGAACATTTGGGAAAACTAAGGGGGGAATTACACTTAAGGTGTTATGCAACCGGTCACTATCCTTTACGTCGCAGTTCAAATCTGCAGCCTTATTTCACTACAAACCATACCCGCCCTGACAAAGAATTTCCAAAAGATTCTGAACTTTGACTACTGTCTTTAAAAGTTAACGTTAGAACTGCCACGATAGTCATGCATTATATGTGCTAATTTCCATTTAAATATGGTATTTCTGCTATGCAAATGTTAGATATTATGTTCATGAATACATTTTTGGAGTTTTATCTTAAAGTTTATATTTCATTTCCATATTGGAGCTTAGGGATGTTATTGCTATCCTATGTCCAAACAACAATCAACTGCAAAAGCAAATTTCAGACCTGCAGCTCTCACATCACACGGTAGAACATATCCATCTCAGATCTAAATAGTGACACTGAACTACAGCTGCATTCAGAGCAATGTGCGTAGTAAAGAATGCCAAAAGTCACACTGAGTACACATCTTGCCTGTATGTGGTATAAGAACATAAACGATAGTTAGCTACCTACCCAAATTTGAAACAAAAACAAAACTATGCTTTTATATATAGTGAAAATGTATTTGTTTGGATATTAATATTACGTATGTACTGGAAAAAATAAAGGTCAGCTTCATTTAACAGTGTGTGTGTGTGATAGTAATTGTAATAAAACATATCAGTGAAATGCTAAATTAAGCACTTTTTAAAGTTTGTGGCTCTTTGTTACTGCACATTTTATTTCCTTGGCTCTTGGTCTGTGAAAGGTTGGCCACCCCTGGAGTATACTATACAATTGTTCTGCAGATGACATTAATTTTGACACTAAAATCTCAATTAATTTGGCAATGTTTAATTTGTGACTTGTATGATATACTATATCCCCTAATCACTACCTTAAATGTTTCTTGCAGGGTCGAATCATTAACATCTCCCATGTCATTTGTTTCTAAGAACAGTTTTATTTTTTTGTTTAAACTGGCAAAAATTAGTGTCGCCGAGATGTGAAGCATTGAAATACCAATTCCGATCCCTGCTTCTGAAACAGCTTTTTAACTTCAATGTCAGAGACACGATGCGTGATCTGAGATTAAAACATTATGGTTGTCTGTTGCAGTGAATCTAGTAGAAAATAATCTATCCTTGAATAATATTTTTGAACTAGCGAAAAGTAATCTCTGCCTAAGGGATGCAAAAGCCTCCAGATATCAATGGCATTTATATTTTTCATAGTATTGTTTAGAAAAGTGCTGGATTTCAATGAAGTTGTAATGTGAGCATGATGTTTACCAGAAAGGGCTCTAATACACAGTTTAATTCGGTGCCTACAATCAGATTGATATCAGAGATATCTGGAATTAAGTTAACCACTGAATGGTAAAATGATGGCTCATCAGGAGAAGGAAGAAAGAAAAATTATAAATGAATGGTATCATTTCACTAATAATAATATCCACCCCTCTTGCCTTGGTGACAATATTTGACTGTTAAACTTGTCCGACCCAGTTTGAGCACAATCAAAACTGGTCTGTATGCTTAAAATGAGTTTCTTGAAGGAACATCAGCTGATAGAGATTTAAGGTGGAGAAAAACCTCACCCTCTTTACAGGACGAATCATGCCCTTAACATTAAAGAAAACTACAGTCACTTTGTCACTATTAAAGTTATTAGTTTTATGTAACATCACTATTTTTCACTGGGCAAATGACACCTGCTGCAAACCTAGACACACAGCACAAACTAAATGTTAGCAACACTAGCACACCCCCATCCCTCTGTAACACTTCCCCTTCTCAACCTAATTCAGCTTTAGCAGACCTCCACTCGTAAATACAATTTGTATTACAAATTATAACACAATTATCCCTAGAAATAAGTCAATTCTCAAAGTCGCAAAACATCCAGACTACAGTTCATAGGCAGTTATGCAGTAACCAGCTCTAGCTGATTCTCACGCAGGCATTGCTTCTGTTGCCAGGTTCTTCATGAAATAGTCCTCCGTGTCCCTCGGTGTGTCAAAGGTACGTGTTTCTCCACCAGTAGTCATTTTAAGCTATGCAGGGAAGATAAGGCTATATTTCACTGCTGCTGCTTTGCATTTCCTGCGAATGGTATCATATGCCTGCCTTGCGTCATAACCTCTGTGCTGAGGTTCAGTTAGATGAAGATTCTTGTGCCGTTATATTGCAATGGCAATTGCTGCCTTGCCTATCTAAGTATCAGCTCCTTCGTTTGGTAGTAGTGTCCTTGGACGAGCTCCCGGTGCTGGTTTAGGTGCTAGGGATCAGTGTCCTCTGTTGACCTCAGCCCCCACGACTTATCCCTTTTACCAGACGCATCCCTTACGGAAATAACCTATAGAAAGTCCTATAGTAAATTGGTCAAGTCCTATAGTAATTTGTCAAGTCCTATAAAATATCCTATAGGATTTCTTTAAAACATTTGTTGTCCTATAGTGTCCTACAGTATTACTGTAGGGAGACCCTTTTGAGTACTATAGGAGGATATTTTTTTAAAAGAATCATTTAGGATTTCTCTAAAAACCATTTTAGTCCCATAATGTCCTATAGTACCATTATAGGATCCTACAGGACATTTCTGTAAGGGCTCATTTCTAGAATTCAGGGTTTTCATGAATCACCAAATTCCGCAAGCTGATCCCAGCAGCAGCTCCGGTCCCATTACAGGCGTTCCATCCACAAGGTTGTCTTGCGCCACAGGCTGTAACAGCTCTCAGTCTTCTGGGCTCAAAACTGGATTCTTCATATCTGATCAATCAAGACTGCATCCTTGCTTTCATCGCACACACAAGAGACTCTCTCCATCTGGCTCTAGGCACAATTAAATCATACATTGGTATCACTGTCATTTATTGACACTTGTCTCTTATCTTGCTGTCTATATCAACAGTTTGCCTTGCACCGCAAGGAATCACCAAGCACAGCCCGACTACAATTTAACATCAGCAATGGCATCCTGTTCTCATTCAGCCTGTACCATTAGGCACCACACTTTCTACAAGCATTCAAAGGCAAATAATAGAAGACATCAGTTTCCACCAACTGGAAGCATAGTTTAAACAATAACATTCAGGTCTTTACCGCTGCACTGACTCTTGGAGGAGCCTTTAACATACAATCCTGCTCTAAAGTGTCCAATTTTAGAATCTCATAGTTGTTCATCATTGTTGATTTGTAGGGGGGGTTACTAAGCTAGGTCATTTAATAGATAAAGAAAAAAAAGAGAGCAGATTCTGGCTGCAGAGTTAGAGCTCAGATCAGTGTGTTTCATTAGTGTGTTTTTAATGCAGATAAGAGCAGTGCTATGGGGGGGGGGGGGGGGGGGGGGGGGGGCTTGAGGTTGGGGGGAGGAGGTTGAGGTTGGGGGGTGCAGAGTTGAGAGTCCTGAACCATTTTTTTTTCAAAGGATGTTTCTACACAAGCAGAGTCACCAGTGTTGAGCTGCAGGCTGGACCACTTGTTAACCAGAATGGTGAGCAGTCAGGACATCTCTTGAGTTTTGGACCTCTCTGGCATTTCTGTTTTAAGTCAATAGAAAATAAAGATAATAATGGGATGGTACATAGTTAGCTATTGCATGTTTAATTGTTCTTAAAAAAAAGTTAATTAAAAAAAAAAAAAAGAATTGTAAAATGTATTGTTGTATATGACTCTTGAATTGAATAATAAAAGTTATTTTTAAAACTAAAAACAAGTACCTATCTATCTGTCTCTCTGTTGGTGCTGTCTGCCGCAGTATCTATCAGGAGTGTTTGTGGCATGTGTGTGGAGCGAGGGGTTCTCCTTTGTTTTCTTTATTTATTTATTTATTTTTTTATTTTTATTTCTGATGTTATAGGTATTAAAAATCAGATTAAGAGGTGAGTCATTTATAAACTGACGGTCACTATGGCCAAAACCAGATATTAATGGAGATCTAAACATTGTAGTAAAGTTTTGAGTAGATGGGAGTGAATACGTTGTGTTTGCTTCTTCTGAATTAATGATATGTTCTAAATCTGGTCCTGAAGGGCATAACACAAAAAGCGATGTGATGGGGAAAACAGCACTGAGCGGGAAGGGACCTCGGGAGAGAGCAATCCCGCTAAAGGTCAGGGAGTCACGCAGGCAGAGAAGATGACTGACGATTTGGGAACTGAAGGGGAAAGCAGCAAGGACAATGAGCCCCATAGGGTGGAGGAGGTCAGAGGGTTGCTGCGTGAGACAACAGGTACTGCCAGGGCTGTGGCTGGGGAGCCAGCAAGTCAGAATAGCTCAGCCACTGTGGGAGACCGTGAGCAGGCAGTGTTAGCTTCACTGGGAGCGCAGGTTAAAACTGCTGTACAGAAATAACAGAGCGGGGGAAGTGCTGGAGGAACGGGTTCCTCCTCCGTGCAGAAATAAGGGAGTGGTGGTTTCACGGGAAGAGATAGAGGAGGGCAAGAAGTAAGTAAGGACACTGTATAATTTAAATTCCCCAATAGGAAGAGGAAAGAGAAATCAAAGCGCCAAGGTGCTACAAAATGTGACCACTTTTCTGAGAGCACAGAGAGAGGGGCCGGCACTTGACCAGGTAGTCAGAAAGCTGAGATCATTGTGACTGAAGACAGCACAGCAAGTGATGAGGAAGGCAGTGACACTGACTCCCCTTTCAATTACGAGCTGTCAGCTAGTCAGCAATTGAGAGAAGGGTACAGTGCTGAGAGTTTTCAAGCTTTTTTTTAATTATTAAAAGGAGGTAGGGGATCTCTGTGGTTGATCACTTTCCCAATCTCCAGCTGTTTCTGAGCTCAGCTCAACAGCTGATGGGCAACACCAAAAGATTAAGGATAGAAAAGAAAGAGATGAAGAATGTAAAGTGCACATTACTCTACAAACAAATGATAATGTTTAAAAACGTTCCCTGTTTTACTTGATTTTCTTTCTAAGTGTATCCTTATATCTTTCTTTGTACTCTTTCAATGCAAACCCTTATAATACTTTTTTGGGTTGTAGAAAAAAGCAGCTCAGCGTAAGATGGTCCATTGTCTAAAGACCCTGACTGGGCAGGATCTGAGGGAGCCTGCGGTGAAGCATGGTGTGGCTTTCTACTCAGACTTGTACACAATGGTGGCTGTAGACGAGTCCCAGGAGGCCTGGCAGGGTCTAGACCTGGTTCTTGAAGAGGACAAGGACTGGCTAGAGGGAGGGCTAAATTTCCAAGAGCTCAGTGAGGCTCTAAAAGGACTCAATAATGGAAAAGCACCAGGCACTGGTGTTGACTTTGCTGCTAAAAAAAAGGAGACCAATGGAACTTGAAGAATTGGTGTACTGTAAGCCTCCTTTGCTCTGATTATAAAATCCTGTCTAAGGCATTGGCCAACCACCTGAAAACTATCATGGACCTTATTGTGCACCCAAATCAATCATACTGTGTACCCAACAGATCTATCTTTGATGTGTTTTTAATTCAGGATCTAATAGCAGCCTCCAAGCACTTTGGTTTTAAAGTCAGTCTAATTTCCCTGGATCAACAAAAAACTTTTGACTGAGTACACAACACATATTTATTTAATGTTTTAGAGGATTTGGTTTTAGCCCCAGCTTTTTGAAGAACATTCAGTTGCTCTACAATAACATGTGCTGGAACTAGATGGTGTTTCAGCATCTTGGAGTGTTCCTGGAGGGGAGGGTGCAGCACTAGAGAACTGGGAGGGAGTGTTAGATCAGGTGAAGGGGAGATTGCAGAGCTGGAGGTGGCTTTTGTTAAAGCTCTCCTATAGAGACAGTTTTAATAATTAAAAATCTGTTTGCTTCAATGTTCTGTTATAGGTTAATGTGCGTGGAACCCCCACCATCTCTTTTAAAGGAAATCCAGAGACTTTTTCTGGCATGGGGTACACTGCCAGAAACTCACAGTGTTTGCACTGCAGGCTGGGCCAGCTCTAGACCAAAGCTGTGACCAGGGCATCTCTTGTGCTTTGGGGCTGGAGTTTCATTTCAGCCCTTACAGAATTGCCAGACACACAATGAAGAGAGAGGATGGGTGTACAAAAGCTATAGCTTGGAGGGCACTGTATAAGGCTGTATTCACACTGAGTCCATTTCCGGACTGAGTTTGTTTGTGTTCACAATACAGTTTGCAAGTGCACTTGGCTCGTTTATATGGTGTGTGAACTGGATGTTTACAATATTCTGCAGGGCATATTGAAAGATGGCAGCTATTGATGTATTGCTCTGTTTTTTAATATAGCATGTTTTAGGTGTTTTAATATAGCATGTTTAGATGGTTTTAGACCAAGTCCAGCTGTTATTCACATTGAGGTTTAGCAAGCAACCCAGACTTGATATGTTTGCCAGATAGACCAAGACCACTGCTTTAGCTGGACCAGGTATGGTTTGTTTCCCAAGTGAACTTTGTTAAACTCTAAGGGCTGAAAAAGTTGAAAGCTGGAAGAAATGATGCCATTTTCTATATGGTTTACAGAGACTATTAGCTATTTTTAGTCAAATTTATGTCTGTGTATGTGACAGGGTCTTATTCGGGTCATGTGTGTGGGTAGCCGCTGTTCAAGCATACAGAGAGATAGAGTAATGATGTTGAAAATGCCGGCACAGGCGCACAGGTTTTATTAACAAAAGCAGAAAACGAAAGTAAAATAAAGGGGGTCATGTGACGTTACCAGCGATGGTAACACACAGAGGACAAGTGCATCACGTTGTACAAAGAGTGCAAAATAAAACACACTACAACAAACTATAAATCAAAAGGTACCATGAAAACTGTAGGCCTGGCAGCAGCCCCGATCACAGCAATCACCATGCTTTTATACCTACGCTCCGCTGAGACACGCCCACCCGCCTGCAAGAACAGCTGATTGCTTTCAGCTGCTGCTCCACACAGACGGGTAATCGTCCCCAGCGGAGCGCCACAGCAGCTAAACAATCAATTAACACAAAACATACAATAAAACTACATATTTCCTCATGTGCAGGGCTCGCACTTTGCCACAGTGTACCATTAATAAATTGGCCACCCATTAGCTGAAAATAAGTGAGTCATCTAGAATTGTTTCATCCTGGACAACAAAGCTTCATATTTGTATTGTAATCGTTGTTCGAAGTCAGATATAAACAAAATTTATATATATATATATATATATATATATATATATATATATATATATATATATATATATATATATATATATAAGGCCTCTGTACTGTACACAGCGAGTCTAAAACCACGCCGACATCATGGTGACAGACATTACAGCGACTGCCCATAACAGCGCTACGACATCACCACATCGAACTACAAATCCCGGAAGACTTTGCGAAGTTCATAAAAGCGCAACTTACCAGGAACTCGGACACAAGCAGTCAGCGGGATTTAGCACAGATGTTCTGATTGCAAAAGACAATTGCAGACTGATTTTTTTTTTTCACTTTTCCCATACAGTTCCATCATAACTAGACCTGTAAATATGATAACTAAAACCTCCATGCTATAAAGGTGCGTTTCTACGAGCATTGTTTATGTAGTTGGGCTGCATATTGATTTTTTCTTTTGGTTTTTCACTTGTTGCTGAATGATGTTCAGCATGTGTTTTGATATATAGTAATGATATATATATATGTGTGTGTGTGTAAGGTGTAAGGTGACATTGGTTTTATGCTGGGAAATATTTTTAAGAAAAATACAAAACTGAAATATCTAGCTTGCATAAGTATTCAACCCCCACACATTAATATTTGGTAGATCCACCTTTTGCTGCAATAACAGCTTTAAGTCTTTTGGGGTAAGTATGTAACAGCTTTGCACACAGTGTCGGAGTGATTTTGGCCCATTCTTCATGGCAGATTTGCTCCAGGTTGTTCGTGTTGGTTGGACGACGCTTGTGGACCGCAATTTTCAAATAGTGGCACTGATTCTCAATGGAATTGAGATCAGAACTTTGACTGGACCACTATAGGACATTCACCTTTTTGTTCTTGAGCCACTCCAATGTTGCTTTGGCCTTGTGATTGGGATCATTGTCCTGCTGAAAGGTGAATTTCCTCCCAAGCTTCAGTTTTTTAGCAGACTGAAGCAGATTCTCTTGCAGTATTTTCTTGTATTTTGCTCCACCAATTCTTCCTTCAATTGTAACAAGATGCCCAGTCCCTGCTGATGAGAAGCATCCCCACAGCATGATGCTGCCACCACCATACTTCACTGTAGGGGTGGTGTGTCTTGAGGCATGGGCAGTGTTAGGTTTGCGCCACACATAGCGCTTTGAGTTTTGGCCAAAAATCTCTATCTTGGTCTCATCTGACCACAAAACCTTTTCCCACATCGCAGCTGGGTCACTCTCATGCTTTCTGGCAAACTCCAGACGTGCTTTCAGATGGTACTTTTTGAGTAACGGCTTCTTTCTTGCCACCCTCCAATACAGGCCAGTGTTATGCAGAGCTCTTGATATGGTTGACTGGTGCACCACTACTCCACTCCCAGCTATTGAACTCTGTAGCTCCTTCAAAGTGATTGTTGGCCTCTCTGTGGCTTCTCTCATAAGTCTCCTTCTTGTTTGAGTGCTGAGTTTTGGGACGGCTTTTCTTGGCAGTGCCTGGGTGGTGTAATGCAGCTTCCACTTCTTGATTATTGATCCAGCTGTGCACACTGAGATATCCAAACACTTGGATATTATTTTGTACCCTTTCCCTAATCTATGCATTTGTATTACTTTATCTCTAACTTCTGTAGAATGCTCTTTGGTCTTCATTTTCCTTCAGATTCACAGCCTTACCAATGATCCTTTAACAGCGGGGTTTTTATGCAGAAAATGTGACAGCAACTTTAATGGTTCACAGGTGGAGGCCAATGGTAAGGTAACTGTGTCCTCGTTAGGGCAATTTCTTTCATCGGTGCAAACTGGGAGCTTCCACAGCACAGGGGTTGAATACTTATGCAAGCAAGATATTTCAGTTTTTTTATTTTTCTTAAAAATATTTCCCAGCATAAAACCAATGTCACCTTACAATAATTGATTCTGAGTTTAAGTGTTTTAAAATAAAATATCAAACAGAACGAAATTTCAATGTACCATTTGTAATTCAGTAATATGAGAGAATTGGTCAGGGGTCTGAATAATTTTGCAAGGCACTGTATATATATATATATATATATATATATATATATACATATATATATATATATATATATATATATATATATATCACAAACACGCTGACTGGCGACTTGTAGAAGTCAAGTGAAAACTTTTTGGGTTTTTTTTCGATATACAGTCCAACTGACGTATTCATATATCTATATATATAGACACACACACACACACACACACTCACACACACACGCACACACACACTGAGTGTAGAAAACATTAGGAACACCTGCTCTTTCCATGAAATAGACCGACGAGGCGAATCCAGGTGAAAGCTATGATCCGTTATTGATGTAATCTGTTAAATCCACTTCAATCCGTGTAGACTAAGGGAAGACAGGTTAATGAAGGATTCCCTTTCAATTGAATGACAACCATTACCGAACAGGAAAGAGCCCTCTCTGACCATCAATCACTGAGCATATATAAAAAAGCTGCCCTATCAGGGCCCTGGTGTGAGGGGGAAGTCCCTCCCACTTCCTGTTGAAGAGGGACGGGCTCACAGTAACATATCACCATTTTCACTCTCACTTCACTGAGACAAGCTTTCTTGTCTGAATTTGGCTGATTTGTTGGTTTCAACCTTCAAATTTATTAACATCCACAGAAAATGACGCTTTCGAGCATTATTAAGAGTGCTCTTGCCAGATTCTCCCATCAGTTTACTGACTAGAGCTGGTTTTGACCCCTCTTGCGAGATTGGCGAGTGGCCATTACTCTTTTTCACTGCACGAGGCCTTGTGTTGTTTGATATACTGTGGTGGGAGCTGTTGTGGTCCTGTAAGGAGACTCCGTGAGCTTGCGACGCAGTCCTCTATGCCAATTTAACTGACCACAGTGACCAGAAAGGAGAAACAGCTCTACCGCGAGAATTCGTGAACGAACTTTTGGTTAAGCTTGGTGTGTCCGGCTGACTAACCGACGTATGGGAGGAATAGATCCCGCGATAAATTAACTCGGCACCAGTCATTATCCGGACCCTGCCGACATTTGACCGGCTGAAAAAAAACAATCGTGCGATTGGAGTCCAGACCCCGATTAATCGGCACCCCCGGTGTATATCGGCATCGATTGGGCGGGGAAGGTTGTACAAACCCGCACCCGCTCTTTAGACCTGAGGTAGCTCCGATGTCGGCACGACATGTTGACGGCACTGACAGACCGCGTTCGCTCACACTGACGCCACTCCTGCTAGGGCCTTGGCTGCTGCACCACAGTTGAGTATCTTTGGGGCCCGTGTATTCCGCTGTCTTACCCACGCTCGACAACGAGCTGTCGGCTTGGTGTCGAATGACTAAACATTGGCCACAACCTGACCTACCGGGCTCTGACAGCTGCGCGAACCCCTTACTGGCCGGAGACGCGAATCTCAGCACTATCCTTGTAGAATGGGTACTCCGCTGGGTTACTACCAGTGTGACACACGATTGATTCGGCACCGGTGAACCTGTTCGGAGCCGTCTACAAACCGGCACCGACCGACGGAGAGAAGGCACCAACCTCTTGGCTGGCCGACCCGCCTGTCCAAACGCCAGTAATATCTCAAACGATCGATGACGTCTTGCGAGGCGTCAAGTGAGCCATGCAACCTCTCGGCATTGACCGCGCTCTTCTTGACGCCAATCCCTGCAACGACTGATTCGGCACAGGTGAATAGCTTTGGGGCCGTCTACAGCCCGGCTCCGAACCCGCTACACATCGGCACTGACCTCTGTGCCGACTGACTCTGATTCGGCACAGGTGAATCACTTAAAAGCGTCTACAGCCCTGCACCAACCACTCTACCATCGGCACTGAGCTCAGCATCTTCATCTACGATGCCATGTCGACTGGGTCCTCCGCTGGGTTCCACCAGTGTGACCAGTGCACGGCAAAACTGCCCAGGCAGGACAAGCAATGGTTCTGCGCCAGTAGGCTTAAGGCCAGAACATGCGGCCAAAACACTGGCAGGTGAGCTGGACTGCTCTCCATGTAGGAAGTTCTCTAGAAGAACTAAGAGCCGGAGAGCAGCCCTATCCACAGGAGAGTATCTCTCCCCAAGCCGTGGGAAAATGTGGTCCGTGGTCCAAGGGCCTCTGCAGAGGTCCTCTAGGACCCCCCCCCCCCCCCCCGCTACAGTGACCAGAGAGCTCTCCTGCACACCTGGGTCACTCTCCCCTTCCCCACCTCCAGTACAGAGGCACAGACACCTCTCAGGGGAGGCGAGATGGTCACCACTGAGGCGGTACCACTCGAGGGGATGCTCACCAGAGGACAGGCGGTCGCCACACAGGCACAGACGATCCCCATCAGAGTTGCCTCGGAGGTGTCCAAGCTCGGCTGCGCGGAGTTAGTGGAGACTGTAGGGTCTCAGCAGAGCATGCTAGAGACCCTACTAAAATCATAGGGCAGACTGCCCCCTACAACCGGGCAGCCCCAGCCCCCACAGTCTTGTTCCCCATCCCCACTACCTAGACCTCCTAAACCAGGCGAGCTGTCCTTCACGGCATCCCGATCGGACGTCTCAGACCTAGCCACTTCCATCGGGCAGGCCACGGTGGGGGGGTCCTTACCGCCCCTGCCGCATGTGTCACAGAGGGAAGAGTTCCGGGCATTAATGCAGCATGCAGCTACAGCCACAGACGTTTCCTGGCCGGCAGAACAGAAGGGAAAGGGGAACCGCTTCCTCCAGCAGAAAAGGAACCCACAGCATACCCTTCCTTTATGCCAGAACTTCCTGGAATTGGTGCACTCCTCCTGGAGCAACCCAGCATCTGCACCTTCAGCCCCCAGAACAGCAGAGTCTCTGCTGCACACTTCAGAAGCCCAAGAAGTGGGCCTAGCCATATTCCCCACTATTGGGGACATGGTCACAGTATTGGTGCAAGGTTCCACCTTCACCAAGGGGGATAAGGACCCAATTTGCCCGTCAAGCCTTGCAAGACAACAGATGCAATGATTAAAAAGGTGTAAGCGTCAGTAGCGCTGTCAGTCAGAGCAGCGAATGCCATGGCTATAGTGGTGCTCTACCAGACCCAGTTAGCAGAGAGGCTGCAGGAAAGATCTATGGAGGCAGACATAGGGGAGCTCCAGGCAGTAGCAAGGGCAATGACTGACCTAATTGTGGAGTTAGGCCAGGCATCAGGGAGTTCGCTGGTGGTGATGGTGGCTACTCGCCACCATTTGTGGCTGACGCAAGCCAATGTCATGGAGACCGAGAAGGTGGCTGTACTGGATGCCCCCATTACACCACGGCAGAAATTTGGGGCGACCATTGATGTGAGCCTTGAGCGGTCCCACAAGGCCATGGAGGTTGCCTCCAAGTTTTCACACCTTCCAGCTTACCGTCAGCGCCCAAGATGACATTCACAGCCTTCTGGGGTAAAAGGGTCTGAACACTGCCCTCCAACTCAGATTAGACAAGCAGGCACAAGCAGAGCCAGCTGCAAGGGACCACCGCAGGCCAGGGGTAACCTGTTCTCCGGCTGGAGACCAAAGCCAGGGCCTAAGAAAGACCCTCCCTCTCCCAAGCCCAAGGGAGACTGCCCCTGAGGGGTCCCAGCTGCCACCAAACCCCCCCACAACCGGACTGACCAACAGCAATGACCCATGGCAAGGCTGCACCCAGGACTCCTGGGTGCTATCGACAATGAGACACGAATACGCTCTACAATTCCGCATAGGTCCACCACCCTTCAAGGGTGTGCTCCTCACCACCGTTGAAACAGCGAGAGCAATACTCCTATAAGAGGAGACCGCCAATCTTCATAAGAAGAATACTGTATACTTGGTAAGTCCAAGCGATGCCCTCAGCAGCTTTTACTCCAGGCACTTCCTGGTGCTCAAGAGGGACAGCGGTTTCAGACCAATTCTGAACCTCAGGGTCCTCAACTTGTTCCTCAAACAGAGAAAGTTCAACATGTTGACAGCTCAGCGTATTCTCCAGTCCGTCCAACCGGGCAACTGGTTCACATCGATCGACCTGCAAGACAGCTACTTTCATGTCCCGATCCGAACCGCACACATATCTGCATATCTGTGCTTCGCCTTTCAAGGCAACACGTACGAATTCTGTGTGCCTCTCGCCAGTGCCCCGCACATTTTCAAAGTACATGGATGCAGCACTGGCTCCACTCAGTCTGCGGGGTATTCGGATCCTATACTATCTGGACAATTGGTTATTTTGCGTGCATTCAAAAGCACATGGAGAGGCACACACAAAACAGATCATAGATCATGTGACGAAGTTAGGGCTCTCGATACATCAACAGAAGAGCAACTTCGTATCGTCTCAGTCCACAGTGTTCCTGGGGATCAAACAGAACTCTGTGGGCATGCTTGCCTCACTGTCGGAAGACAGGATTCTGTCGTTGGAGGCAAACTCTCCCTATTCAGAGAGGACGCTCTCCTACAGGTCAAAGTATATCAAAGGTTGTTGGGGCTGATGGCAGCTGCCTTGAGAATCATTCCATTAGGGCTGCTGAGAATGCGCCCACTTCAAACCTGGGTCAATACGTTCAAGGTGCACCCGGTCCGAGATTGGTACCAGCTGGTGCGAGTGTCCAGACAATGCCGGAAGACACTGGAGTGGTGGTTCCATCCCGGCAACCTGCGCCTCGGATCTCCCCTCAAATCCCTTCACAGAAGTGAAGCGGTCACTACAGACGCCTCTAGCCTGGGCTGGGGAGCTGTCTGGAATGGGAAAGGAATAAAAGGTCAGTCGAAGGGAGGTTGGCAGCAAGCGAGGTGCAAACGGTGAGCCTGGTGTTATCCCATTTTCACCAGCAATTAGCGCAAACATGTGCTGGTCCAGACAGACAATACCACAGTGGTAGCCTACATAAACCACCAAGGTGGCCTGAGCTCACCAGGCCTTCACAATGCAGCACACAGACTCCTGTCCTGGACGCAAAGAAACTTGCGTTCCATTAGTGCAGTTCACCTCCCCGGTGTGGACAACAAGGCAGCAGATGTCCTATCCAGAAGAGCTCCAGACAGCTCAGAGTGAAGACAGCATTCTCAAGTGTTAAAACGATTTGGGAGAGGTTTTGACTTGCACGAGTCGACCTCTTTATCACAGCTGAGTCCACTTATTGCCCCCTATGGTTCTCCAGGTTCTCTCTCTAGGAGTAGACGTACTAGCTCACCCCTGACCACAGGGGCTCTTGTATGCGTTCCCTCCGCTACCATTATTACCCCTGACACTAGAGAGGATCAGGGTGGAGAGAGCACAGGTTTTGGTTGCACCCAGATGGCCGAGACACCCCTGGTTTAAAATATAAATGATATATATAGATATATATATATATATATATATATATATATATATATATATATATATATATATATACACATCCTACGCCACAACTTCCAAGTGAAAAAAATATTCTAGAAATTTCTAGAAAAGTAATTAAAAATAAAAACTGAAATAGCTGGTTGGATAAATGTCCATTGTAATAGAAATCGTAAATTAGCTCAGGTGTAACCAATTACCTTCAAAATCACACACCAAGTTAAGTGGCCTCCACCTATGTTAAATTGTAGTGATTCACATGATTTTAGGATAAATTCAGCAGATCCTGTAGGTTCCTTCTGCTGGGTAGTGCATTTCAAAGCAAAGACTCAACCATGAGCAACAAGGCACTTTCAAAATAACTCCGGGACAAAGATGTTGAAAGGAAAAGATCAGGGGATGTGTATAAAAAAATGTCAAAGGCATTGAATATCCCATGGAGCACAGTCAAGATCATTATGAAGAAGTGGAAGGTGTACAGACCACCAAGACAATGCATAGATTAGGCCGTCCCTCTAAACTGGATGACCAAGCAAAAAGGAGACTGATCAGAAGAGGTTAATCACAACTTTGCAAGAGATACAGGCTTTTATGGCCAAGACTGGTCAAAGTGTGCATGTGACAACAATCTCCCAAAGCACTCCACAAATCTGGCTTGTATGGTAGGGTGGCAAGAAGTAACCCATTACTCAAGAAAGCCCACCTTTTTTAATCAAAAAAACACTCAGGAGATTCTGTAGCCATGTGGCAAAAAGTTTTGTGGTCTGTTGAAACTTTAATGGAACTTTTTATCCTAAATCCAAAGCATTGTGTTTGGTGAAAACCCAACACAGCACATCATCCAAAGAACACCATCCCTACCGTGAAGCATGGGGGTTGCAGCGTCATGTTATGGGAATGTTTCCCAGTGGCAGGGACTGGGGCACCAGAAGGGAAATGGATGGAGCAAAGTACAGAGAAGTTCCTGAGGAAAACCTGCTGTCCTCTGCAAGAAAGCTGAAACTGGGATGGAAGTTCACCTTTTAGCATGACAACAACCCAAAGTACACAGCCAAAGCTACACTGGAGTGACTAAGGAACAAAAAGGTAAATGTCCTTGAGTGGCCCAATCAGAGCCCCGACCTAAATCCAATCAAAAGTCTGTGACATGACTTCGATTGCTGTCCATCAGCGCTCCCCAAGGAACCTGACAGAGCTTGAAGAGTTTGTGGGTGGAGACTTATCCAATTATGATCTTTCAATTTTGTATTTTTTAATACTTTTCTAGAATTGGGTTATGCATTATCATATTGAAATTTCTAGCACCTTGTGAACATTTGAATTAGCATTTTTGGAGTTTTGCAAAAAAAAAAAAAGATGAAATAAATGATTGATAAAATAAACAACACAGGTAATTAGCTATACTTTATGCTAAAAAATATGGGGAAACTATTCCTTTATACTAATACAGTTGCTCAGAGAATTTATTTATTTTTAACAAGTAATATTTTTTTCTCAAAAAGATAAGTGTCAAAGTTATTGGCACCCCTAAATATTCTTATAAATAAAATCAAACAAAATTAATTCTGCATTAATATTCTACTTTTTTAAGTACATCTCAGTCTTAAGGAACTGTATTGTGGCCTTCCATGGCTGTTCCACTGGGGTATAAAAATGAGGTAACATGCATGTAAAATCCATTTGTCATCCATCACCATGGGGAAAGGCAAAGAACTAACAAATGAAAAGAGTCAAATGATTGTTGACATTCAGAAATCATGCAATGGATACAAAAAAATAGCTAAATTCCTAAATATACCACTTACCAATATTAGGGCAATAATTAAGAAGTTCAAAACCAGTGGAACAGTGGTAAATCTGCCTGGTAGAGGATGCAAGTGCATCTTGCCCAGGCACAGTGAGGAAGATGGTTCAGGAGGCAAAGAAGAATCCAAGGGCCACAGTTGGAGAATTACAGAACTTGATTGCATCTTGGAGTCACCAAGTCTCCAAATCTACAATTAGACGCCACCTCCATGCCAATAGCCTATGTTGAAGAGTTGCCAGAAAAAAGCCTTTATTGAGAGCAACCAACAAATGTAAGTGCCTGGAGTTTGCTAAACAGCATTGGCACTTGGATTGGAACCGGGTGCTATGGTCAGATGAGACGAAAATAGAGCTTTTTGGCCACGCACACCAGCAGTGGGTTTGGTGTCGAAAGAAAGATGCGTATGCAGAAAAGAACCTCATACCTACTGTAAAATATGATGGTGGATCTTTGATGTTATGGGGCTGTTTTTCTTCCACTGGTCCTGGGGCCCTTGTTAAGGTCAATGGCATCATGGTTGCCTCTGCCAGGAGGCTGAAACTTGGCTGCAAGTGGATCTAGTAAGAAAATGACCCTAAACATACATCAAAATCCACAAAGAAATGGTTAGTTGATGACAAAATCAACATTTTGCAATGACCATCATGAATCCCATTGAAAACCTATGGTTTGAATTGAAGAGGGCAGTCCAGTTCAGTTCTGCTCACCTCGCTATAAAAAAGGTATTGCTGGTCTAGAAAGAGTGCAAAGAAGAGCGACCAGAATTATTCCAGGTTTAAAAGGCATGTCATATGCAGACAGGCTAAAAGATCTGAATCAGTTTAGTCTTGAACAAAGAAGATTACGTGGAGACCTGATTCGAGCATTCAGAATTCTAAATGGTATTGACAATATCGACCTAAGGGACTTTTTCGACCTGAACCAGGGGTCACAAATGGAGATCAGACAAAGGGGCATTCAGAACAGAAAATAGGAGGCACTTTTTTACACAGAGAATATTGAGGGTCTGGAATCAACTCCCTAGTAATGTTGTTGAAACTGACACCCTGTGATCCTTCAAGAAGTTTCTTGATGAGATTCTGGGATAAATAAGCTACTAACAACCAAACGAGCAAGATTGGCCGAATGGCCTCCCCTCGTTTGTAAACTTTCTTATGTTCTTATGTTCTTATAAACGCAAACCGAAGGTTATCAAGGATCTGGAAAGATTCTATATGGAGGAATGGTCTAAGATCCCTTCCAATGTGTTCTCTAATCTCATAAAAAAAATATAGAAAAAGGCTCTCCACTGTAAATCTCCTACTCGCTTGTGCAGTGGTGGCTTATACAGAGCCCTCCAGGCTGGAACAATGTGCTCATCTACATTTAACTTCAGATCAACATGTGTCTGGAAGTTCTGATGTTTTTAAAGTGTTTAATTTTCACACAGTCTGTATAGCTCTTTTTTGTCAATTGCACTGAAGTCTATGGTATAGCTGTCCCCAAACTGTAAAAGCTTCCCTGGGCTATCCTGACTCTGCTCTACAGCAGGTCTAGCCTGTAACTCAAACACTGGGGGCTCTAACTCTAGGCTGTCAGTACCTGTAAAGAACTCCCTCAGTACAGCCACACTCTCCTGACATGGGACTACGCAGCTGCATTAAAAGCACACCAATGAATCTTACTGACTTCATACCCAGTTAAAACAGACAGGTTAAGCTTTTTAGTGTTCATACCATTGAGTTATCAAGGCGTTGCTGTGAGGTGTGGTCTGTGACAAGATGAAATGAATATCCCAATAGGTAGTATTGTAAATAATGAGTAGCCCATTTAATGGCCAAACACTCCTTTTCAACCACAGAATAGTTGCACTCCCTTTTTACTAAGGTACAGGATGGGGTGTCCTACTCTTTAGGACAAGACTGCACTTAAACCTGCATCAATGTGGAGGATGAATCTCTTAGTGAAGTGTGAAGTGATGAGAGTCGGGGCCTGGCAGAGTCTCTGATTTATCAAATGCCCCCTGACATTCTACTGCCCATTTAATTAAATTTGGTGCAATCTTTTAATATAATATAATATGATAGTTTATGACAAATAAATCAAGGGAATACATTAATCAAAGACAACGATACACAATTTAGGAGCTTCTAAACACAGACTTGGATATAACACTGTCACAGATGGCTTGAGTGATGCATGTGGGTGGTGACGTCAAGTTCAGGAAGGAACACACAGACAAGCAATACTGGGGTTGAAACTGAGATGCAATGGCTGCGCTCAGTGTGGCAGTTGAGGCCAAAATAGACAAACAAAACAAGCTAACACTAAACAAACAGTGGACAAACAGACAAACAAATACGGTGAGTCTGAACAAACACACAAGTATCATGCTGGTCCTTCCAGCACAAAATAGCAATTGTAAAGCTTTAATTTACTTTATTTTTCTCTCCTTCTCGCTCTACACCCGTTCTCCATTCACCGAACACACAACCCTGAGTGAGTGAAATGTGCATATACTGTTGTGCCAGGATTCAATTACTAATTAATTATTCACTTGAATCCCAGCACATGAACTCATTTGTGCAATCCCAGTGCTCACATACTATTACATACTTTAAATGCACATGAAGTGTTCGTGCAATCCCCGTGCCTAAATACAACTATATATTTTAAATCACTTGTGATCCACGTGCAATACCTATACACCAACATTAACACTCCACACGCAACACAGAACACATAAATATGCACAGGGGCGGACAGTTGGCCACATTCACCAATAGATAATGAAGCTGGAAACAATTGGATTACATTTAGGGATATAGGGCCTGGTTTTCAAAAGGGGTTTAATTTTTCGGTGGAAATAGATAATGAAGCTGGAAACAATTGGATTACATTTAGGGATATAGGGCCTGGTTTTCAAAAGGGGTTTAATTTTTCGGTGGAAATGGCAAAAAAATATTTTCTAAATGTCATCCTCCGTTTCATCTGCCGGTGGATCACATTTCATGCAGAATTTTCTGCGGTGATAAGTTAATAAAAAATTAGCACTTAATACTATTGGTTCAATTGTGTTAGCAAATGCTATATAAACACAATCGAAAATTGTACCAAACCAGCGGAAAAATTAGTCAAAACGCAAATGCAAACACGAGAGAACATTCTTATTATCATTCAATCTTACCAATTGCTTGTTTAATTAGGGCAAGATAAAACACACAAACTTGATCGGAAATTTTAAATGTATTTATTTTTGTTATATTTAATTTATTATAGTTTGTGGCAAAGTGGATTTTAGTGCACAGGTGCAATGGTGATGCAGTGCTCAGGAATGATAGACACAAGACATTTCACGGTGAAAATGCAGCTCTTTATTTTCTGACAAATAATAATATCTGTCTCTACATAATGATGTGTATCACTCAGGCAAACCACGGGGTTCAATCCCAAAATAATAATACACTAAACAAGACATACATAAACACAACACAATCACAAGTCCAGAGTGAGTGCTGTTAGTGAAAGTGGTGAATTACTGGTTTATTCATGTACAATGAAGTGCAGTCCAGGCTTAATTTCTGGCAGTTTAGCTACAACTCCTGGGGGTTAGCCTTCTGTAATGACAAACACAGGCAGTTAGCAACACTCATGGTAATTAATTACTTCCATTTCCCAAAGAGGTCCTTTCAGTAACCATAAAGAAGGAACATATTACGTCGTCACACCCCTTTATACACTTAGTTTTGACCCTGCAATAGCTAGTTCAATCACGTTCAATCCATAACTGACACATCGTGTACCTCATTAGGGTACATCATGACTCCGCCCCCTTCCTGGATGGCTGGCTTCTGACTGAACCTGGAATGACCTGCCAGACCATCCAGTCCAGGGTACACTGTTCCTGTTACAGCACCCTCACAGGTCGGGAGGGAGATTGTTGACTAGGATTCATTTGTTCCCTGTCACAGTGTTACAGGTTTGAAAGGAGGTACACCTGCAGTGTACAAAAATTAAAATTAATTACATTTTTTTTTTGGATGTACACAAAAGGTTTAAATTAATAATTTATCATTTATTTAAAGACACTTCATTTTTTCTCTCTACACAGAGGACAGGCTTTAGTCTAATACATCCTGAAATAAATATGTTTTTAATCATGTAAAATAATTTTTTAATCATTTTGTGTTCATTTTTGTTTTATGATCTTGTTAAATTGACTTTTTCCTGTTCAAGACTATGTGAGTTTGCTATATTAAATGGCGAAAGCACGAAAGTTAAAAATGGGTTATTAGACAACATAATGAAGTGTAAAAAATATGAAACTGATAAACACTATTAGTGATATCAAACATATGTTTATTGATATAGCTCGGAATAGAATAATTGTTTGTTAATAACGAGCACACCAGCACTTTAAACTGCAGCTTTCTGGTTTCTGAGTATCATTCCTGACACTATCCTGTTACACACACAATTGTTATAATAAAGTAATAATCTGCAATATATTATATAAGCGTTAATTATTTGATAATTTAATTGTTTTATATTCTTTATTTTTGACGATTAAAGAACATTGTATGGATAACTACTGCATTTACTACAGCAGAGCAGAACACTGTGTCAGTTTACTTCAATGTGTGCAATCATGAGCTGAGGATGCAAACCTAGCTCTCACTGATACTTTTTTAGAAATACATATATGTATATTAAAAATGCATTTTGTATAATAAACCTGAAGTTAAAATATATGAAGGTTGAGATACTCAGTAACAAGTTCCTATACAATAATTAAAGATGTAGTTCATATGTTCGGAGCATAGATTTTAGATATTTATCGATATTTATCGCATAGGATATATATATATATATATATAGATATATATAATATATATATATATTATATATATATTATATACAATCAGTTAGTCTAAAATTTACACACACATTTTGTTGTGTCAATGCCTCAGAGTTTTAAAGGATTGTTTTCCTCTTCTCTGCACAACATACTCCACACTGTTAAGGGGAAAAAAGATTTTATTGAGAAAAAAGTTAGATATTAAAAATCCAAAACTGAAATATCATAATTGGATAAGTCTCCACCCCCTGAGTTAATATTTGGTGGAAACACTTTTGACAGCAATTACAGCTGTGAGTCTGTTGGGATAGGTCTCTACCAACTTAGCACACCTAGATTTGGCAATATTTGACCATTCTTCTTTACAAAACTGTTCAAGCTCTGTCAAGTTCCTTGGGGAGGGATGCAGCAATCTTTTTTCAATTTTCACAAATTTTCAATTGGATTTAGGTCGGGACTCTGACTGGGCCACTCGAGGATATTTACCTTGTTGTTCCTTAGCCACTCCAGTGTAGCTTTGGCTGTGTGCTTTGGGTCGTTGTCATGCTGAAAGGTGAACTTCCATCTCAATTTCAGATTTCTTGCAGAGGGCAGCAAGTTTTCTTCAGGGACTTCTCTGTACTTTTCTCCGTTCATTTCCCTTCTATCCTGACAAGTGCCCCAGTCCCTGCCAATGAGAAACATCCGCATAACATGATGCTGCCACCACCATGCTTATCCAACCAAGCTATTTCAGTTTTTATTTTTAATTCATTTTCTACAAATTTCTAGAATATTATTTTCACCTGGAAGTTGTGGGGTAGGATGTGTTGATAAATGAGAAAAAAAATAATGCATTTTAATTCCATGCTATAAGGCAACAAAAGGTGAAAATTTTGAAAGGGAGTGTAGACTTTCTATAGGAACTATATATATATAAACACGGCTTGGAAAAATAACCACCTCTGATTGGTTAAACAGCATCACATGACGTGTGTCTACCATGGCTTATACCATGGCTTCCATACTAATGAGTCACTTCACATCACTGATACATATTGGTCTGCGCCTACCAACAATCCGCAGCTCAAACAAGCCTCGTTGGAACTTCAGAAAGGCAGACTGGGAGAAGTTTAGCGAGATAGCCGACCGCAGCATTCCAACGATTCCACTTCGCATCATTCCGGTTGAAGAGGCATATAACCGCTTCCGTCAAGCAATCTTCAAAGCAGCAACGTCATCAGTTCCAAGAGGCCGAAGACAGGTGTACATCCCATGCCTGGACGATGAATGTGAGGCTCTGTTGAAAGAGTACGATGATTCAGGAGACCCAGAGATTGCGGACCAATTGTTGGAATCATTGGTTGCAGCCAGAACAGCGCGCTGGGAGGAATCGACAAGTAACCTCGATTTCACCCACTCAAGCAGGAAGGCATGAAACTTGATCCACCAACTTGGTGCATCCCAGAAACCTCTTTCATGTAGCTGCCCAGGAGTAAGAGCAAATCAGGTGGCCACTAACCTGATAGAGATTGGCAAAGCACCTCTCGAGAAACAAAGGAAGAGGCGTGTAAGAGACGAGTGGCGCCAACTCCACCGAAGGAATAGTGGTCAGATCACAGTTAATCCAGTCACACCTGCTGAATTGGCAGAAGTGCTGAACAGAATGAAATCTGGAACCGCCATGGGCTATGACAACATCCCCCCAGAATTCCTGAAGCATTTAGGACCACGGGTAAGGTCATGGCTGGCTGGGTTTCTAACGCGTGTCCTGTCAGAGCGCCGCATGCCACGAGTTTGTCGATGCTCAAAAGTCATCGCTATCCTGAAACCGGGTAAAGACCCTCGCGTCGCAGCAAGATACAGACCTATATCACTACTTTCAGTATGCTACAAGGTCCTGGAGTGGGTGATCCTTAAATGCATCACCCCAGACGTTGAGCGAATGCTACCAATTGAACAAGCAGGTTTCAGAGCAGGAAGAAGTACATGTGATCACATCCTGGCTCTAGCTACCTTCATCGAAAACGGCTTCCAGCAGAACTTTAAAACCAGCGCCGTTTTCCTGGATTTAACTGCAGCGTACAACACTGTCTGGCACACAGCCCTCTTGTTAAAGCTGGCAAAATCCTTGCCAGCTTGGGTTCCAGGTGTCGTGGAGTTCCTGCTGCGAGACCTGAGAATACGAGTACACATGGGTGAAGAAGTGAGCAGGTGGCGGATTCAGCAGAATGGTCTCCCACAACGATCTGTTCTCACACTCACTCTCTTCAACGTGTATGTCTCGGACCTTCCTCGTACAAGATCCAGCAAGTTCATGTATGCGGACGACATCTGCTGTGCCGATATGGAAATCTTATCCGACTACTGCAAAAAGTAGCGACTCCAACCAAGCATCACAAAAACTACCCCAGCAGTTTTTCACCTGCACAATGTAAGTGCTTCACAGGAACTGAATGTAGTCCTAGATGGTAAACGGCTTAAGTGCGATCACAGCCCAATTTACCTCGGTGTTATCCTGGATCGTTCACTGACATTCCACAACCACCTGATAAAGACAGCCGTGAAAGTCCGCGCACGAAACAACTTGCTGAGTATGTTGGCCGGCATATCATGGGGAGCACGAACACCGGTCCTCCGGTCCACAGCCCTTGCTCTCTTCTACTCAAAAGCTGAGTACTGTGCCCCAGTCTGGTGTCGCTGTTCGCATGAAAAGAAAATTGACACTCAGCTGAACTCTGCAATGCGGACCATCTCCAGCACTTTTTGCTCAACTCCGGTCCAGTGGCTACCGGTGCTGAGTAACATCACACCTCCACACATTCGGCACAAGGAAGCAGTGGTCAAAATCGTCAACAAGATCCAGGATAACTCGGCACTACCATTGCATGACTTTATCCTCCATCCACCAAAGGTGCGTCTGGAATCTAAACGCCCAGTCTGGCTGTCACTTCCTGACCCTGATTGGTCATCAACAACCCAATCGCAAAAGGAGTGGTTCCAGAGCAACACTCGCAACCAATTCCTCATTGCCGACCCAACAGACCGCCCGCCCGGCTTTGACCTGCCACGACAAGATTGGACTTTACTCAATCGCTATCGTACTGGTCACGGTCAGTGTGCAGCGTGTCTTTATGACTGCGGCCTCGTAGACAGCCCACTCTGCTCATGTGGGCAGAAACAGACAATGCTTCACGTTGTGGAGGACTGCCCGCTGACAAGTTTCCCGGGTGGACTCCGTGCTCTACACACAGCTGTTGATTCAGCAGTTGCTTGGCTGCGCAAGAACAACACATGCTAAAGAAAGAAGACTTCACACTGAATAAATCACTACACATCACTACATTCTAAATTCCATGACAAACTGAATGGGGGGAATCTAGTATTTTTTCTGACCTATATATATATATATATATATATATATATATATATATATATATATATATATACGTTTTTATTTTACTTTGAAAAACAAATTAATTTTGGTCTGAATGGCTTAACGGGTATAGCAACAAAAGAGAAAGAAAGTGTAATAATAAAAGACACAGTACAACAGCAGAGAGCAGGTCTGTGTGTGAACACACAGTACTAATGATTCCCTGGATGAGTTATCTGAGGCTTGGCCAAATACAACCAAAATACACATTTCAAACCTGAAAGGGTTTAAAAGAAAGAATATGCCATTGAAAACGAATGTGTATCCATTTTAAGCAGTTTGGAATGGTTCCTGTAGTGGTTTTGTAGAAAGCTTGTTTCTTTTGCTCTTCACACTTCCAGAGTGTGCTGTGTTACTGCAGTCATGCTGTCTGTCTTGCCTGTTGTGATTTTGTGTATGAAAATGAAACATTTAAATACTTTTGAAAAAAAACAAATACAATATGTGTATGTAAATGTATGAGAATTAGAATTGTATTGCAAATAAACTACGTAAATCAATGTTTGTTGTTATATTTTTTTCTTTATGATGTAAGGGGCAGGATTTTCAAAAAGTCATAAATGATAACTCCAGTGTTAATCATGAAGTCAGTATGAAGCATTGATTTTGGCATTTTCATGCGGTCGTTATGCCTGTTTTGTTATTCAATAATTGTCCTAATGTGAGTTCCCGAAATGCTGATTTACAAAATAATGTTAATATCTCAACAAGCAGTGCTTCTTGCAATTATTTATTTTGTTTGCATGGGAATTTAAAAGCAAATCAGTGTTAATTGTCCTAATTTATCAGAAATTAATTTGCACTTAGAAAAGGAGGGTTTTATATAACTTAATACACACATAACTCACCTTGGAACAGAAATTTAACAGACCGCAGCTGACAATACAGAGAGTGTGTATACAGGACCAGAGTTAATTTCTTACAGACAACCTAGATAATTCAATATTTGAGGTTATGAAAATATTTGAGCCTTTTCTATACTGGTTATGAAGGAGATTTATTCACTTTTCTTAACCATTTGTAACCTTATGGAACGTTTGTTGTATTGCTAAACTGATATACCATTATTTGCACGAAATGTAAAGTTATTACCAAAAAATACCATGAGCTCGATACAATAACACTGGTATTTGAAAATCCTGCCCAAGGGGTCTTCACAGGTGTTCTTTTGATAGGTTGTGTTGTAATGGTACTTCACTGGTGTTTGATAAGAGGCTCCCCTTGTCAGGGTCAGACATTCAGCTTTATAGCAACGCTAAATCCTAACCAAACAACTGCAGTACTGGCCTTGGCAGCCACCATAGTATATGAACAATATTCAGGTTACAACTGCACTTAAGGGTCAGTTTGCACATTAAAGTTGTTTCCAGATTTCTATAGATGTACAAATGATCAATTCAGGGATACCAAGATATTCTTTGAGATCATTTAGTATCTGTTGAGTTGTATGTACACATAAAACACACGTTAAAATTGCATTTATTTTTTACTGGGTTGCTGCAATTTTAACATACTTTCCGTCTCCCATTAAAATGTCATAACTTTTTGTCTGATTCCCCTTATCTTGTCCTGTCTGCTTTCTCTTTAGGTTTTTCTTCTTTTTTTACACTCAGAGAACAAATCAAACTCAGTGACTGGGAAAAGCTCACCCAGGCGCTCTGTTGGGGTCATTTCGCCCTGTTCCATGTATAGAGACATTCAATTGCCCTTTAATTTCAACCAGCATTTCAAAAGCTGTAAAGTCACGCCCCAGTATGACATCGTGAGGGAGATTAGAGAGGACACCTACATGCATTTTGTATACTTGATTTGTAATTTCAGCGTCTACTGTCCGGGTAGTAATTTGTGTCTCTGTGAACACAGGTAATTTAAGTTTTACAACTGTGGTCTAATTTTGATGGTTTCACTAATTTTTCAGAAACCAGAGTCACTGCACTTCCTGAATCAGTGAGAGCCTTTGCCAGTTTCTCATTTACTCCCACTGGTACCATAAAAGCACGCACTCTTTCAACCGTATTAACAAGCTGTGTCCACCCACAATAATTCCCAATATTGCATTCCATGGGCTCGATTTCATTAGCTATGTGACCAAATTTATTACATTTAAAACATTTATACCCTTATATGTTTTCTCCCGATCAGTGCTGGAAATACTATTATTACTGGTACCCAGTCCCTTCACAACCTTTGGTCGTTCTTCCATGCCTTCTTTCCCAGTATAAGTCTTACCGGTACTCCTGCTACCCCAGCTCCTCGGGCTGGGGGGTGGCCAATTGTCCCACTTTGATGTGTATGGGTGTGGTTGACACAAATGTTCTGCAGCTATTTGCCTCTCGACCACAAAATCTTCCAAAGTATCAGGGTTTCCCTGGCCAACAAACAAAATATATATATTGTGATGGAGTGTACATTCCGGAGCAAAATTGGTCAGCTGTGAGGCCGTGGCTGTAATGAATGCACACTCCATCTGGGTAACGGTTGTGGTGATGGTTTAACTAAACTAATAAAATGTGAAGACAACATAAACCAACTGGCTAGTAAACAAACTGTGAAATAATGTAATGTGTTTAAAAGTAAAATTATAGTTAATAAATTAATGTAAATTGGTTCCCACAGATGTATGTATTAGGTTAAATCACAGACTTGGGTTTATGTTTTGTTGAAAAAAAGGTATTATGTTAGAAAGGATATCTGAAGGCTTTAAGAGCCTGGGGAGCATACCTAAGTGAGGAGTGATCATCAGTTGGTCTTAATTGTTTAATTAGCTAATGATCTAGCAGTTAAAGCTGGTAGAGTTGAGATGGTAGGGGAGGGGAGAACAAAGAGAAGAGACCAAACGCTGCGGTAACAGAGGACTTTAAAATTGAATGGAAAAAGTTTGTTTCAGGGTAAGCAGAATTAGCCTGCCCTTGTTTAGTTTGGTGGGAAAAATAAGTGTTTAGTTTAGGACCCAAGAAAGGGTTAGGTTTTGTTTGTTTATTTGATTTTGTTTTTCTAAAATAAATACAACCCACGGAGGGTAGCTGTAATACTGTTGTCAGCGTTTGTTATTTAAACACACCTGGTAGTATGTGGAAGACTATACTATACAGTCATAGAGTGCAACCAGAAGCAAGAATTCGTCGAGAGAGAGAGAGAGAGAGAGAGAGAGAGAGACTTTTAAGATCCTTTATTTAAATATTCCAAATAAAATCCATTAAAATTCAAATAAAGGTAAAACACAACAAAAGTTAAGATTCCTACTGCCTGAGCAAAATTTAAAAAATCCTAAAATATATCGTGTTCTCCTTAAAAACAGATTTTAAACAAAATAAAAGGATCATTAAAAAATCAATATTAAACAGTGTTTTTTTCTTTGTTGAAAACAGATAAAAGCCAAAATAAAACACTGTAAAACAAAAAATAAATAAAATTAGAACAAAAACTTGAGCTCCCCCTCCTCACTCACAGCACACAAGGCGTCTCCCACACACCACCTCTCCTGAAAGTCCTCCAGGTTACTGACCAGTTTAAAATACTCAAACTCTACTCTGATCTGGCTGACCACGAGCACCCTGAACTGAACCACTAAACTGGTCAGTCCAGAACCAGAGAGTTGATTTTTCCTTGTCTTTAAAATAGCCAATTTTGCCTGTCCAAATAAAAAATTAATAAGAACACACCTGTTTTTCATTTTAAAACTGTATAGAACCCCAAAAATAAAAAGCTCCTTACTAAAAACGACCCCTAAATTATTCAGGATTCCCTGCAGTAAATTAAAAAGTGGCCGCAGCCTCTCACACTCACTGTAGGCATGAAAGAGAGTTTCCTCTGCTGAGCAAAAAGCGCACTGCTCACTGATGCTGGGGTCCACTCTATGGAGAAACCTGCCTGTGGACACAATGCAGTGTAGAATCTTCCACTGCAGGTCCCCCACTCTCTTGGCGAGAGGCGGCTTGTACAGCACCCTCCACACCGGCCTGTGCCCCTCCTCTACAGCCAAGTAAGCTCGCCACTTAGAGTCTACCAGACCCCTTAGCCTACTATACTCTGTGGCTTTAACACACAATTTGTATATCTGTTTTCCATTCATTGTGTGAAAGATAATTTCCTCCACATTCTGCAATTTAAGCAAAGTCCCTCCATTCTCTCCACCGCCCTCACCTTCCTCACCTACTGCTGGTGACACGATCATCCCTGGAAATAAGGAAAGCTGTCTCTGCTCTGTGCCTCTGGACAACTCCTCCCTCAGGACTGCCTTGAGCCGCGGGGAGAGGCAGCCCCTCAACTCACCCATCAGTCTTTCTGCAAGCCTCTCTGAGTGCCAGCCTAGCTGTGCAGTTAGCTGGGAGGCAGTTAGCCAGCAGGAGAGCTCAAGGTTTAACAGGTGGACCATCCTGGTTACACCTGCTTTTAAAAAACTGGCACAGAGCGTCATCGACTGGAGGAACTTAACTGGAAAGAGTGGATTAAAAAATAGGGGCTCCTCAAACAGGTCCTGCCCTGTCAAGGACTCCACATCCCTTTCCACCCTCACCAGCTGCCAGGCTTTTAAAATACTTTGATAAAAAGGAGGAAGTCCTGCTTTACTAAAACTGGTGTTCTCAATTAAAAACAGGTGTTTTCCTAACCCCAGCCCCCCAAATCTATTGAGAAGGAAACAGGCCAGCCTCTTCCAATGAGCCTCCTCCTCAGTGTACAGGAGTCTCTGAACCGCCTGCAGTCTGAAGGCTGCCACCCTGCTGGCAATGCTGACTAGCCCCTGCCCCCCCTCATCACTAGGGAGGTAGAGGACTGCCGGCCTCAAACTGTGTCTCCCGCTCCAAAAGAACTCCAGCAACACTCTCTGGATCTCCTTCACCAGGCCCTGGGGTGGGTCCAAGCATACCAGCTTGTGCCACAAGCTAGAGGCCACCAGATTATTAATAACAAGCACCCGGCCCTTGAAGGACAGTTGAGCCAGCAGTCCCTTCCACCTCTGCAGCCGCCCCCTCACCCTATCCAACAAACCCTCCCAGTTCTTTTTCATGTAGTTTTCTGTTCCGAGGTGCACCCCCAACACTTTAATACCTGTTCTGTTCCATTTCAGCCCCTCAGGCAGGAAAGGAGGGGTGCCCTCATCCCAGCCGCCTGACAGGAAGGTGTCACATTTTGCCCAGTTTACTCTGGCAGAAGATGCTCTCTGGAACTCATTTAGAGTCTGCTGCAGCGCTTGGACATCTGCATCCCCCCTCACAAACACAGTCACATCGTCTGCGTAGGCAGACACCTTCACTGTGGCAGAGGAGGGTGTGGAGGGCGAGGAGGGCACTGTCCATCCAGCTAGCCTGACCCTCAGCAGGTGCAGCAGGGGCTCTATAACCAGTGAATACAGCATACCAGACAGGGCACAGCCCTGCCTTATACCCCTGCACACTGGGAAGGGCTGACTCAGCCCATTGTTGATCTTTAAAATACTAAAAATGTTGGAATATAAAAGCCGAATATAAGAAATAAAACCAGGACCGAACCCGAAGGCTTCCAGTGTATGAAAGAGGTAGGTGTGGTCGACTCTGTCGAAAGCCTTCTCTTGATCCAGGGAGACCATTCCTACATTAAAATCACAAATATCACTTACAGTTAAAAAATCTCGAATAAAAAACAAGTTATCAAAAATAGAGCGACCCGGTATACAATATGTTTGATCCATATGTATTACAGTTCCAATAACACTTTTTAATCTATTAGCGATTGTTTTGGATAAAATCTTTAAATCAGAACATAAAATTGACACAGGTCTCCAATTTTTAAGCTGGCATAGGTCTCCCTTCTTGGGCAGCAGTGTAACCACTGCCCTACGGCAGCTAAGAGGCAGTTCCCTGTGGCTGAGGCTCTCTCTCAGAACCTGGAGCAAATCCTCCCCCATTATATCCCAGAAATTATTATAAAATTCTGCTGGCAGTCCATCGATCCCGGGAACCTTTCCGCTGGAGAGCTGCTTGACAGCGGCGGTCATCTCCTGGTGGGTCAGCGGTGCGTCCAGCTGAATCTGCTCCTTCTCACTGAGGCTGGGTAACCCCTGGAGCAGCCGCTCAGTGTCCTCTATGTTGCACAGTTCTTTATTATAAAGTTCCTTGTAAAAACGCACCGCCTCTCTGCTGATTTCCTCCCGGGTGTGCAGTTCTTTCCCACCAGGAGTCCTGATACAACACAGCTGTCTACTGTCCGCTCTCTTCCTCTCCAGGTTGAAGAAGAAACTAGTGGGGGCATCCATGTCTCTCAACTCCATGAATCTGGAACGCACAATCGCCCCCTTCACTCTTTCCTTCAGCAAGCTCCCCAGCGCGATTTTCTGCTCCTTTAGGTTCTCCAGGGTCTGTTCTTTAAATTCTGAATTTAAACTTTCCTCTAGGAGGAGGATTTTGGACTCCAGTTCTCTCACGGCTGTGTTCAGTGACCTGGTTGCATTTATAGTATATTGTTGACAAAAACATTTAATTTGTATTTTGCCAATGTCCCACCACTGTCTTAAATCTTTATATTGTGCTTTTTCTTTTTTCCAAATTATCCAAAAAAGTTTGAATTGTTGCTTAAATTTTACATCTTGTAATAATTTTACATTGAAATGCCAGTAAGATGCTCTGTGGGGTTCTGATTGAATTAATACTGTAATTAATAGACAGTGGTGGTCAGAGAGACTACTGGGGATGATTCTTGCTTTGATAAATTTATTTAAATCGTTTTTTGAAGTATAAAACCGGTCTAGTCTTGCTCTATATACACAGTCTGTGTGATACTGAGACCAGGTGTATTGTCTTGAACTGGGGTGCAGGCATCTCCATATGTCAACCAGGTCACTGGACTCTAACAATGCAGCCAACTCTCTGGAGGACTGAGGGTGTGGTTCATCATTATTTCTATCAATATTAAAATTAACAGTACAATTAAAATCTCCTCCTACTACCACCACATCATTATTATTAATATTAAAAAGAGCTTGCTTTAATTTCTTAAAAAATAAAATTCGTTCCCCCCCTCTATTGGGGGCATAAATATTAATAAAAACATACACTGTACTGCCCAGCCTAGCTCTTACTTTTAAAATCCTCCCTTTCTCGATTTCATCTATATCTAGTAAAACTGCCCCCAGGCTGGGTTTAAAAAGCACGGCTACTCCTGCACTGGTACTAGCGCCGTGACTCATCACGCACAGCCCCTTCCACTCCGCTCGCCACGCCTCCTCATTCTCCTGATCCGAGTGCGTTTCCTGCAGAAACACCACCCCCGCCTGCTTCTGCTCTAAAAACTCGACTAGCTGCGCCCTCTTAAAAGACTGTCTGCAGCCGTTTAGATTAAAAGAAATAAAAACGCACCTTTCCATCATAGCTAAAAAAACTAACACACTAAAACAAGTAATAAAAGAAGTTTCATAAAACACAGCCATTTTTAAACAAGAGATTTTGAACCACTTTTAAGATCCTTTTTAATTTTCTGAACAATTTTTTTTAATCTATAACGTTTTGGCTGATCAAATTCTTCTATTGTGGCTTTCCTTGTTATAACGTGAGCGGAGTGGAGAAATAACCTTAGATCAGGGAAAAAACTCTCTATTTCTACTCCCCTTTTCCCTTTTGTTTCTATCATAAAATCATTTACCTGCTCAAGTGTGTATAACTTTTTCTTACTGACGGGTTGGCTATCAGGGATGTCTGAGATAAGCGAGGAGTCAGAGAGCTCCCCCTCCATCTCATCCGCGCTGTCCTCTCGCTCGCCCCCGAGAATCCGTTCCTCCGCAGCGCCCTCCGACTCCCCGACACCGATCTCTGCTACAGCCGGCACCATTTCAGGCGGCTGAGATTCAGCTAGCGGAGAGTCTTGCACCGCGCCCGGCTCACCCTGCGCTGTGCTCTCTTCCTCCGCGTTGGGAGGGACGCAGTCTCCCTGTCTGCACGGGTTCGGAGTTCTGCACTGGCTGCGCTCTGCCATCCGGCAGCTCTGCAGCCTTCCGCTGAATTCGTGTCTTTTTCGCTACTACCTTGAATGATTCTTCACCATTCTCAGTAGTAGCGGTATTATCCTCCGAACCCGTCAGTGACAGGCTGCGGCTGGGTCTCTTTGTGCGAGGCCGTGGTGTTGGTGGTTCTGCTCCGGTTTCCCTCTGGATCGCCCCCTCCTCGGTCAGCACGGGCTCGCTCTGCGGCTGCGCTGGGGGAGCCGACTCTTCCTCCCGCTCACCCCCAACACCCCCGACTTCCTCCCCGCCAGCATCGCCCTGATCCTGCCCTGTCTCCGCTCTATCCTCCTTTCTCGGGCAGGCTTTTCTCTGGTGTCCCTGTTCTCCACAGTAAAAACATCTCATCGTTTCGGAACTGACAAAAACTACACAATTCATCCCTTCCACGTTAAAATTCCAGGCAACATTAATGACTTGGTTAGGATCATTTAGTAAGACAAACGCCTGCCTTCTAAACGACATGACGTGCCTAACACTGTTATTTTTGCACCCCAGCGGGATTCCCTTAATCGGGGACACCAGTTTACCAAAACGAGCTAAATTCTTTTGTAATTGCTCATTTTTTAAAAACGGAGGCACATTAGAAATAATAACTTTCGTAACCGGGGTTACTAGAGGGGAAACCTGAACAAATTCACCTTTCACTGTAAATCCTTCCTCTACCAGCTTGTGTACCAGAGACACCTCCACTAAAAATATTACCAGCGCTTTATTCATTCTTGACGCCGACATAATATTTTCAAACCCCACCACCTCTCCTACTGCCAGCAGGCACTCCTCCACCGAAACCCTGGGGTCAGGCAGGCAACGGACCCCGTGTCGGCGGGTGAGAGACCCCAGCCCTCCTGAACGAGACCCCATAACGGGATCTCCAAACACCCTCCAAACAAACAAACAAACACACACACACACCACATACCTACGAACAAACAAACACACAAAAAGAACAACTAAGTAACTATCAAACAAACAAACAAAATAAATAAATAAATAAATAAATAGATAAATAAATAAAGTTTTAAATTTCCCGGTCCTACCGCACCGGCGTTCCACCTCTCTGCAAGCCCTTCCCACAATCCTCCACGAGAGAGAGAGAGAGAGAGAGAAACTCTCGATTATCCAGGATAATGGGGGGAGGGGGGAGTGCTTGCATGGATAATACAAAAACACAGATAATGCAAATAGTAATAAAATCCATTAAAAGTGTGTACTTGCTTTATAGTTTCCTAAAGTAGTCCGACATGTTTGTTTCCTCAGTTGGCTTTCCTTTTTTCTAATATTTGTCTGTAGCACTCATAGAAACAGTTTGTCATTCAAGGATGAGTCATCCTGCTGCTCAATGTAATCCAGCAGTGTTTCAACACGTGTGAGGGCTGTGCTGTGAGAAACACCACACTGGGGAATTAGGTCCACCTCCTCTTCTTCACTTTCAATTGATTCGGTGGTCTGTCCTTGGACACGTTTCACAATATCATCGTCACTAAACAACTCATATCCAGCTGTATCGCTATCGCTGTTTAGCTACTCTTCAATATTCTTAGAATCGACATTTTCACCTCCTTCCATTTGCTACGCTATTTCTGCCAGGGTTTCAGCCGAGATCTCTTCCTTGCCTATCTCTATCTCATCCTCTGGAAGTATTTTTCTCCATGATCTGAACATTGTAATTAGTTTCACTTCATTGCATATTCTAGCCACTTCATAAATTGTATCCAGAACTGTCTTCTTCTTCCAAAAAGTTTTTAAATCGTTTCCTTCATTAAAATGCTTTTCTAACAGTCCAGCTCGATAATTCCTCTTGACGCATGCAATCACTCACTGGTCCATAGGCTGTATGACAGAGGTCACGTTTGGCTGTAAATATTTTACAATGATGCTGCCATCTTCGGATTTGAGAACACTTTTGTGAGGATGAGAAGGGGCATTATCCAGCAGCAGGACAACCTTTTCTGGCAAGCCTTTGATCGCAGGTGCTCTCGGACCCGGGGAACTAACTTTTTGTCAAACCATTTTTTAAAAATGTCATGATCCATCCACTATTCTTTAAAAAAGTCACCATCCACCATTCTTTAAAAATGTCATGATCCATTTTGATTTCAGAGACTTCAGTTCCTTTGAATGAGCGTGTTTTTTTTGCTTTGCCTGTTACACAAAGTTTGAGTTTATGTGAACCGGTTGTATATGCACAACACTTAAGTGTTAGCCTCTCTTTACCATACTTGTGGCCTTGAACATGTAGTTCCCTTTCAGATGTTAAGGTCTTTGTTGGTAAACATTTCAAGTACAGTCCGATTTCGTCTGCGTTGTAAATTTGTTCTCGTTGGAACCCTTCTTTTTCAATGAAGTTTGTGAAATCTTCAGGAAAATTATCGGAAGCAGACTGGTCTGCACTTAACTTTTCCCCCTGAATGCTGATCTCTCAGATGCCGTGTCGTTTTTTAAAGACGATGCATTGAAATCCCCCTCCATTCCTAGCACATCAAAAAAAAACTTTGCTTGTTTGGCACAGATATGACTAGACACTGGCGTACCTTCAGATCTTTTCTGATTGAAGCATTCCAGCATTGCTTATCCAAATCATCATATGTTGCCTTTTTCATTGATTTCCTCTTAGACAACCCTCTTGAAGACAAACTACTCGTGTAGGAACTCCTCCTTGTTCCATTTCAAATCCCAAATCGTCTGTTCACCAATTCCATACTACGCAGAAAGTTGCTTAACAGTGCTACCTTTTTTCCAGCTTCTCAAGTACTGCAATTTTTTTTTTTCAATCGTCAAAACCACACGTTTACTCGCAGCCATATTTGTATTCATAACGGCACTGAGTGATTAACCTTGATCTGCTACAGCGCATGTGTATGTATATAAGTAAATAATTCAGCTGGCATTGATAATCCGCAAATCGGAAAATCCGCCCGTGGATAATCGAGAGTTGATTGGGTATGTATAGATACTGTATATATAGTAACAGCCGACTCACCACAAAGGCTCGCTCCAGTTCTTTTCCCTTCTAAAATCATGACTAACACACAGGATTTCAATGGAAATAGTGCTGACGTGCACTTTTAATTACAAAAATAAACAAAAACAAAACAAACACCTAGCTCCTTCGGAGCACTGATTACACATTCGTTGCAGGTTCCTGACAGGAGGGCTATGCCGTTTACCTGCCATATAAACAGCAGCTAGAGCATCCAAACCAACTTTAATTTAAAGAAGAACAGCTGTGAATTGTTTCACAGTCTCTGTTTTACATGTGAATCCTAAGAATAATATGTGAAAAACAATAGCATACCACATATATCTCTTGTCATCAATGAAAAAGGCTTTATCTCCCCAACAACAGCAACTACAGCATTCAAACCAACTTTAATGTAAAGAACAGTTGTGAATTGTTTCACAGTCTCTGTTTTACATGTGAATCCTAAGAATAATATGTGAAAAACAAAACATATCGCACATGTGCACACACTTAGCCTGACATGCGTAAAATGGCTTGATATCCCCAACCACAGAAGCTAACGTTTTTAAAACAACTTTGATTTAAAGAGCAATTGTAAATGGTTTCACTGCTTCTGTTTTACAGGTGAATCATAAGAATACTTTTTTACAAACAATAACACACCTTATATACGCACACTTACCCTACCAGACACGTTTTTAGAACAACTTTGATTTAAAGACCAATTGTGAATGGTTTAACTGCTTCTGTTTTACATGTGAATCCTAAGAATGATTTGTGAAAAAACAAGATATGTACAGTAATAACCCAATCAAATTATGTTATTCTCAACCACAACAGATAGCGTTCTCAAAACAACTTAAAATTAAAGACGACCTATTGTGAATTGTTTCACAGTTCTACGTGTGAATCCATGTAAAGTTATTATGCCTATATACATATACTAACCCATGATAAAACCCAATATTGGTATTTCAAACCACAATAATTGCACTTTTCAAACCAACTTCAATTTATAAAAAACCAACGGGGAATGTTTTTACAGTCTTTACTTAATCTGTGAATGGTTTTCAACAACTACTTCTATGTGTGGAGCGATGAGGGTTAAAAAACATGACAGCATGAGATTGAAGAAACGGTTTTGTTCTATTAGTCAAGAGGCTACTTCCAAAAAATATAGCTTAGTCAGGTTACTGGTGTTTACATTATTATTATGTAATTATTATAAGTTGACGTACATTTTTTCTTCTTAAGTAACTTTGAATTACTGTTGGTACTTATAGTTTGATACCAAAAATACATATTTGCCACAGTGTGCTGTTTAGCTGAATTTAGATGATCTGTAATGAAGTCAAAGTGGTTTCCACATGGAATAATCATATGAAATATATGTAGCCATGCATATTTGTTTTGTTTGTAAAGCTATGAAAGCTATTGAAAGTGGTGGTTAATGCGGAAGTATACAAGAAAAAGAAAACTGTTGCTGCAGATTCAACATTCCTGCAAACATTGTTGATATAATCAAAAGAAATGAAGGGTTGTCTTGATTTGCTCTTAAAAAGCCAATGATCTCACCCTGTAAACGGAGGGGTTTACACATACAGCAAGCATCTTCCCCATTTCATGATTTGCTTAATACCCTGACGTTGCCTTTTTTTTTGTGGTTTATAAATCCCTGTGTCGCATGTGATTGAGCATCCCTTAAGATAGTGCACCCCTTCAGCGGCATTGGATTTAACATGCATGAGCAAGTCATGCAACGTAAAGGGAACTGTTCTCTTCAATCCTCTCAGCACAGCATGACCATTGTAAAAATAGTACTGCATGCAAGGATACAATGTTACCAAGGTACATGTGGAGATTTCTTTTTTTTTTTAAGTAACTGGCTGTAAGTGAAGGTCAGAACAGCACTTGTCCAGCCAAGAAATACATACTTACATGCCACTACACTGACAAAGCTTGAAGTGGACTTTACTTTTTATAATTTGGACCTAAAAGGATTTCTGTCCCCTCTGCAGCTACGTGTTAGTATTTGGAACATCTCAAATTCACAGTTGCAGAGTGGAGAGAAATTACAGGTTAACATCCTTGGTAATCATTTATAAAACCACATCACTTCAGAAATGAATTACTACTTACTCCTAATAGAGATGTCTTTTCAAAGCAAAGGTAAAAATGAAATATTTTGGGGTCATGCAGTAGTAGGGGATGCACGTAGTAGGGGATGCAGGTCCTAAAATATTTCTATTGCTGTAAGAACCTTAGGGACCAATCTCCCAAATTTTGTGAAACACTTTTGGTTTCAAGTCCCCCCACTGGTCATTAACTCCCTCTGAAATTTGAATTTTTGGTATGTCTACCAAGTTTACAAGAAAATAACTCATGTGGGGGGGCTCCCAAATATATTTTTGGATAGATGTTTTTAGCAGTTTTTTAAGTTGTATTTGTCATGATTTAAGCATTGCTTATGGCCACTTTGGTGAGGCTAAAGTAACACACAGTCCTAATTGAACTGGCATTATACTTCAATTTTGCATTGTCTGGAGTTAGATTAAAAGGTGACAGGGTGTGCTTCCAGTGGCACTAGAAGTGAAAAAGGACCCAGTTCCATTAATCAATCAATCAATCTTTATTTTATATAGCACCTTTAAGATGCAACAAATACAAGAAAATCAATAATACTTCAAATAGAGAAATATATAATATATGATATACAGTGGAAAGTAAATAATACTTGACAGTAGCATAATACATAGTACACTGAATACAGTGGAACGTGCATAATACATGATAGTAGCATAATACATGAAATACTACACAAAACACAGTGGAAAGTGCCCAATACATGAAATAGTACACTAAATACAGTGGAAAGGTCATTTGTGGAGTGCTTTGGTGTTCTAGGGGGTCTAAAGGGTTAAAGTGGAATTGTGGAAATACTAGCTATTCTTTTTAAAGCAGGCATTGCATGTAAGCATGTGTGTGTGTGTGTGTGTGTGTGTGTGTGCTGTATATTAGTTCTTGCCAAGGCATTGCAGTTCATCTGAAACTCCTCTGGTATCTCACACTACCCTAGGCCACTCACCCGTGAATTGGAATAGAAATTCAAGAATGTCTGGAGACACACAGAACACAGAGAAACACTATAGTTTGGAAACATCGCTCACACAATATTGCTTAATGTAGCTATTGGGAAACTGTCCCAGAACAGTGAAGCAGGTTTCACCATAATGAGGCACCACCTCAACTGAATGCATATCACTTGCTTACCAACACATTATTGGTTCACTGTTTATCAAACAGATCCCATTAAAATAAATCATGACTATTTGTACTAAGCAAGACAGAAAGATAAAAACTATATAGCTTTACAATGTGAAAGAGACATCCAATAAAAAAACCTGTCCCTTCAAGACACATTTTGGCAACATTGTTTTTATATTCTATTCCCGTGCCAAAAGTACTCCAAAATAAACAACCAAACAACCATTGTCTGAAAATTAAATTTTTACAACAATGCATTTCATTTACTGAGTCATTTCAGATAGAAAGGTGTGTCCATATTGCCACGAGGGAGATCAGTCATGAATTAATTATATCTAGAACAAATAATGAAACTTGTAGACAGTTATTCTATAATATTAGTGCATCACTACTGGAAAATTGTGTAAGATAAAGCCAAATCAACATTATTTACACTCCTAAATGAATCCAATTTCTGTAAACATGAGCTGGAGTTTTATATATAGGATCTTATTACTGTGTACCCAGTAATACAGCAATAAAAACATTTTCTAAACAAAGAATGACTGGTAAAAAATATTCAAGAATAATCTCAAAGTTTACAGGATTACAACACAGATTACATTTCATACCTGCGCTTAAACCCAGAGCAGCATTATTGAATCCAAACAGGAAGCTTCATTTTACATGTTGAGAACACTGTTCTTGAATTTTTATTCTTACTAACAGTCATGATGACACTGTAGCTGCTTCATACATTGTTTGTGAGTTAATATCATTGTGTCACATCTGTCAAATCAAAAGGGGATGTAAAACTACACAGATTAACCCGTCTCTAACATGCTTTCAAGCAAAGACTGTGCTGCTGGCTAATGATTGCAGCAGGTCAGTATTTAACTCATAACAACGCAAAGGCTATATATCGTACTACAGACCATTGATTGTCTTAATTGCATTTCGTAACATATTGAAAGCAGTGCTGCGTGACTCTTGATTTAGAGGGGAAGTATCCGGTTTAAGGATGAGGATGGATTCAGAACGAATGCCAGGGCAGCTGGTAGTCTTCGCTGGGAGATACTTTGCAAATACAGCATGTTTAGCAGAACAATGCTGACACAGTGGCACAGTCGAATGTGGAAATCTATTCAGTTAATTTCAGACTAGTTTCAGCAGGATCTTTACATACATTCCTTTTATGCTTTCCTGGTTCCAAGAACAGGGGTTCAGTCAAGCATGTTGCCAGTGAAATGACATATATAGTTTCCTATTGTTTTCCTTTTTTTTTTTTTAATTGTCCCTAATTGTGACATGTTCTCCTTGCAGTGACTAATTTAGTCAGAGCTTCAGTGCTTCAATCAGTAAATTAGGACAGGCTCCTCATACCACAGTTGTAACAAAGAATAAGAGATCAGAGATATTATACTGAACAAAAATATAAACGCAACATGTAAAGTGTTGGTCCCATGTTTCATTAGCAGAAATAAAAGATCCTAGAAATTTGCCATACGCACAAAAAGCATATTTCTCTCAAATTTTTTGCACAAATTTGTTTACATCCCTGTTAGTGAGCATTTCTCCTTTGCCAAGATAACCCACCCTCCTGACAGGTGTGGCATATCAAGAAGCTGATTAAACGACATGATCATTACACAGGTGCACCTTGTGCTGAGGACAATAAAAGGCCACTCTAAAATGTGCAGTTTTGTCACACAACACAATGCCACAGATGTCTCAAGTTTTGAGGGAGCGTGCAATTGGCATGCTGACTGCAGGAATGTCCACCAGAGCTGTTTGCCAGATAATTGAATGTTCATTTCTCTACCATAAGCCGCCTCCAACGTTGTTTTAGAGAATTTGGCAGTACGTCCAACCGGCCTCACAATCACAGATCACGTGTAACCACGTCAGCCCAGGGCCTCCACATCCGGCTTCTTCACCTGCGGGATCGTCTGAGACCAGCCACCCGGACAACTGATGAAACTGTGGGTTTGCACAACTGAAGAATTTCTGCACAAAATGTCAGAAACCGTCTCAGGGAAGCTCATCTGCGTGCTCGTCGTCTTCAAAAGGGTCTTGACCTGACTGCAGTTCGGCATCGTAACCAACTTCAGTGGGCAAATGCTCACCTTTGCTGGCCACTGGCATGCTGGAGTAGTGTGCTTTTCATGGATGAATCCCAGTTTCAATTGTACCGGGCAGATGGCAGACAGCGTGTATGGCGTTGTGTGGGCGAGCGGTTTGCTGATGTCAACGTTGTGAACAGAGTGCCCCATGGTGGCGGTGGGGTTATGGTTATGGTATGACAATGAACACAATTGCATTTTATCAATGGCAATTTGAATGCACAGAGATACTGTGACAAGATCCTGAGGCCCATTGTCGTGTCATTCATCCACCGCCATCACCTCATGTTTCAGCATGATAATGCACGGCCCCATGTCGCAAGGATCAATTGTGATGTACACAATTTCTGGGAGCTGAAAATGTCCCAGTTCTTCAATGGCCTGCATACTCACCAGACATGTTACCCATTGAGCATGTTTGGGATGCTCTGGATTGATGTGTATGACAGCGCGTTTGAGTTTCCGCCAATATCCACAACTTCATACAGCCATTGAAGAGGAGTGGTCAACTCTATGCGAAAGAGTTGTAAGGCGCTGCATTAGGCAAATGGTGGTCACACCAGATACTGACTGGTTTTCTGATCCACGCCCCTACCTTTTAAGGTATCTGTGACCAACAGATGCATATCTGTATTCCCAGTCATGTGAAATCCATAGATTAGGGCCTAATGAATTTATTTCAACTGACTGATTTCCTTATATGAACTGTAACTCAGTAAAATCTTTGAAATTGTTGCTTGTTGCGGTTATATTTTTGTTCAGTGTGTAATGCATTTAGCTCAATGTCATAATATTTATTGTGAGAAACACTTTTAAACAGGGGCATGCTTACTTCAACACTCAATATTCTAGGCACATGTGTGATACCTGCTAACTGCATAAGCTGCCAAGTTACTAAAAAAAAGTTGTATTTAAAGTTTTATTACTATAGTCACCTTCTGCAAGTGAACGAGGGATTGGAATGAAAAACAGTTTGTTTGTTACAATGAATACTGTTAGTTACATATTGCAATGGTTGATTTCCATTATATGAGAGTAGATGTTAACTTCATGATGATTTGAACTCTGCTTTCACCAAGATAAACACCAACTAAGACATAGCTTTATAGAAAACTAATGTGATCCATTTGCATCTCAATCCATTTGCGTTGCTTACCATCTGATGATGTAGAGATCCTTCTGTCTGGTGTTGACTGCTGAAGTGTAATGCTGGCTCCAGGGATCAGCTTATCTTGCCTCCCCAGCGCATCAGCACACACAACACCTGCGATGCTGGCTCTGGGGATCAACCCAGTGCGGTCTCCCCAGCGTATCGGCATGACAGCCATCTGGATTGAGCTAAGTAGGGTACATCTCTGGGGTCTTCAAGTAGGCACCTTCCATTCTTGGTGTTTCGTTGACTAGCCCACGACACCTCAAGGGGGCTCAACAGTGATTCTGGTTTCCCAGCATCACCTCCCTCCATCCCCCACTCAACTCAGCTGAGCTTACTTACCCGTACATCAGCGTTGCTTTCTTTCTATTGTGCTTGAGATCCCCATCCAGAATCTTTCCATCTCAACCACAGCCAGTTGCTGCTCCTTTCTGCTGCTTCAGATAAGTTCTTTACTGTGCGACGCAACTCTTGGCCACTGAACCTGACATCTCTGAGAAACCGGGTTGTTGAGTGTGCCACAAATCTTCGACAACCCACCTCCACTGGGTAAACTCGGACTCTCCATCCTCAGTGTTCCGCTTCAGCAGCTAGTTGAGCATCCTGAAGTTTCTTCCTCTCATACACCTCATCCACAGCATCTTCCCATGGCACTGTTAACTCTACCAGATGAACAAGGTGTGCTGATCCAGTCCACAAGCCAATGTCTGGTCGAAGGTTTGTGGTGGCAATCTAAGGTGGAAACATAAGCCATTGACCAACATTTGCCAGCATCTTCCAGTCTCTAGCAGCTTACAGTTGTCCTGAACGAGGCTTTATTTTAACACCCTTTCTTGGTGGTTGCTCTCCTTGACGGAGGAATATTGTCTTTTGTGTGTAATGCTTTCATGGAACTGGTGGTAATTTATTGGTCAGGTTACGATTGTCTTCCAATGCTAAAGCCAAACATTGCAGCACCTGGTCATGGCACCAAGTAAACCGTCCTTGGCTAAGACCCACCTTACATCCTGTCAAAATGTGCCTTAATGTTGTAGGTAATGAACACAAAGGACACGAGGAATCCTCACCCACCCAGAGGTTTAGGTTCTGTGGTGATGGGAGAACATCATATGCTGATCTGACGAGGAAACTGATCCTGCTCTGTTCCATTGTCCATAGGTTTTGCCAGCCGATCTTGCGTTGTTCCACACTCTCCCATCTCATCCATTCTTCCTGCTTAGCCTGGGAAACAGCCTTTACACACCTGGTCCTCTCCTCCTGCTTTTGCACCTCGTTGACTACCAGCTTCCTCCATTGAGATGGGGTTGCCTTGTGCCATGTAGGAGGAGCTGAACTGAGATTGACCTCTTCCATGCTGAACTTGCCCCATTATATCTCAGATTCAAAGGGCAGCCTTCACAGTGCACACTACTGGTGAATAAAATACTGACAAGGTGTAATTATCAGTAGAGTAAAGATCAGAGCTTTATGTTTCACACATTAGTCTCTGCTGTCACTTAAGCCCAAGACTATACTATTTGCCTGCACAATCATTCAGAGTACAGAAAACACCAACATATTGAACTTTGTTTGACTGGTTCATGCTTACAGTAGATGTTATATATTCAACATGAGTAGGAAGTTCAAATTGAAAGCGCAGTATGACTTAACAGGTTTTTCTATGATCAAGTCACAGTTCCCTTCACATCAACCCCCAAACCCCTAGCCACAGTGTAACAGGGTGAGGAGCCCTGTACATTTACTTGTATTTATTTTTAGAATGGGGTCTTCCCCTCCACCCCTGTGCAATTTATTGTTTTGTAGGTGTTTGTTTTATGATTTATTGTATTTATATATGATGACGAAGCATTGTGTGTTTTGTTTTTGTTTAATCAAATGTGTTCTGGCAGAGGTGAGGTTGGCAGCTCGTCCTTTGCCAATAATTAAATAATTTGTGCAGATTGTGGCCGAGGGGTAATGAGATAATTGACAGTTGACCCCTTGGCCATAGTAAATATAAACCTGCAGCACTCTCAGTTCCAGGTTGGTATTCGGAGAAGGAACGGGAGCGTGAGAGATTAAAAATGAAACTAAACAAAAAGAATAGGAACAGTGACAGCAATCTGCCCAGTCTGACCTATTGTTTTAGTTTTTGTGATTATTTTGTGTAAATCTTTTATTGAGTTCTGTGAGCAGTGCTTCTGTTTGAATTTTTTATTTTATTTTTGTATTTAAATAAAAATGGTGCACTGTGGCAGGGCAGGGCCCTGTCTGTAAATATTGTGCTGTGGTGATTTGGTGGTGGTTGGCAGGGATGGGGTTAATTTCCTATCCCTGCCAAAATACATGTGAGAATGTGGCTGGAGCTCATTGAATAATTGATAATTAGGCTCCAGCCACATGCTATAAAAAAGGGGGAAATTACTTTGTTTGGTGTTGTTTGGTGGAGGTGTTTTGGGGTGAGTGTTACTGCGTGCGTGCGTGCGTGCGTGCGTGCGTGCGTGCATGTTTGTTTGTTTGTTTGTTTGTTATGAAGTTCAGTGAAGGCTCTGCCCAGCATGAACAGTTTTGTTTAAACTTTTGTTTTGGTCCTTGTGCCAGTTATTTTGTAAGTGTATTGTGTGTGAGATTTGTGTTTTGTTTGACATTTTTGTGGATTAAAACAGCGCAGCAGTGCTTTCACTACAGTTTTATTGTCTCAGAGTCTCTGACCTCCCAGCTATCCTGTCACATGCACGCTGTGTCTTTATCACTGCAGTACCGCCTGTGTGTGTTTTTTTGTTCCTGCATCTGGTCTGACGTCACGACACGTCATCCCATCACACACGGAAAAACACAAGGACTTGTTTATGCATGTAGTCTGTCTAACCTGTTTATCTTGGGGAAAACAAAAGTACAAATATAACTTGGCGAGACAAATGGATTAGAATGTTGTACTCAATGTGATAGATAAAAATATTAGAAAGAGAGAGAGGTAATGTTGACCTTTTCAGTTATACACAGTTTGTATTAGTCTGAGAAACACTATGGTTTACAGGACAGAGTAGTTCTCACACAATGTACCATATTATATTGGTGAAAAAACACAAGTCCCTAATTTAATTTAACCACAGCCAGTAGCCTAAAAAAATTAATGGATCTACAATTAAATAAACAATTTTGATTATCAAGACAGACAAATATTATGTAATTATAGCTCAATTGAGTCAGCTTGTATTTCGTGTTTTCTGGTAATGCTCTTTGTCAAGTAATTATTGCAACAGTATTTTCAGTATGTACAATTTTGTATTTATGATCTTAAATGATTCTATTTGAGGTTGCATTTTGTTTTCATGTCAGCTGTGACTCACTGGAAAGGTTGCGAAGTGCTATTAGGTATGTGCGATCACCCCAGCGTAAGAAGGGACTGAGCCCTAAACTGAATAACCAGAGGGATGGGCCCCATGAGGTTCTTCTCCTACTTTCCGAGGTGGTCTACCAGGTCCGGCTGCAGACTCTCAGGCAGAAGGTGGTCCTCCTCTGGGACTGGCTTGCCCCCTATCAGCTGGTGGTTGACCAAGGGGGGCACCCCCACACCATTGAACTCAGCTGCTACACATGCATCACCGGCAGGGTGGGGGCCTATTGCTGAGGCAGCCCACCAGGACACTGAGCTAATGCCAACCCCCCTGTGGGGCCACCCTCATCAGAGCAGGAGACTCTGGTAGGCCCCAAAGAGCCTACAGGACAATTTCCTGGGTTGGAGCAGCGAGCAGGACTTCTCCCTACCAGGAGGGGGTAACGTACCTATCGTGGGAGAAGAATGAGGAGTGTAAATGGTGTTTGTGTGCATGCAAGTGGGTTGCATGGTGTGTGTGCGTGCGTGCGTAGGTTGTTTTGGGTGTGGATGTATGTGAGAGAAGGGTGTGGTTAGGGGAGATGGAATGAAATAGTTAATTCAAATACAATTTATCCTTTTATTTTCAACTTACAGTTTCTTTCCCTTACTTTATAATTTTATATTCAGACTCATCTTTGTCCCCAGAACCAGAAAATGCTACAATGTTGTATTTTTTGGTCAGAGGATGATAGGTGAGAACTAGGGAGATACGAGGATTAGTATTCTGTGTGTTGCTTTTGTACAAAGTATTCTTTCGGGTTATTGTACATACACGTAACTGGGCTTCTCTAATGGATGTGTCTGGAAAATCCGTTTTTGAAAAATGCACACATTTAATTTGTTTTATTTAAAAAAAGAAAAAAAAATCCTATCATCACTGCAAATGCATCTCAGTCTTAGTTGGAAATGAGGGCTGGAGTCATGCCAAGCTTTCAGATGTGAAGAGTCGTATCTCAGGTACGAACGAGTTTATTTCTTTGTAGAAAATGTTGTTGATGGTCGAATTAGATAGTGATGGCGATGACTAAGAATAACACAATTTTAAAGATGTTCATGTATAGCCCAGTGCTGGATGGAACTGGTCAATAAAATTAACAAAACCATTTAATTCTTCATTTGTATTAATTGAGATGTTGAGTAAGTCATTAAAGTAGCTAAGTTGTAAAAGATATATTTCCTCTGTACTCTTCAATACATGCCATTTTAGTTCCCATCTTGACACCTCTTTCTTGTTTATAAAAAAAATAAATCTCCCTTAAAAGAAAAACAATTCAATGAAAAGGTCAATTTTCAGAAGAATATTGGTTGCAGGTTCTTTTACTGTTTGTTTATCAAGGACGTGGTTAAGTGCTTGTAAACCATCACTGTTGTGGAAAACTAGAGGCTTTTCTTATCAAGAGACTTTTAAAGGAATTCTGTGGCCAGGAGCATACCAATACAATGGGGTGATCAGGATTGGTAGGCTTGTGAATTTTCAGAAGCAAATAGAAACTACTGCAAGATGACATCAAAGCTTTTCATTGGAGAAACAAAACAGGGTTTAGCCAATTGATTTTTGGAACATCTATGAAGTATAAGAATTAACACCTCTACATCTCCTATTGCCAGGCTAACAAATAACCATACTGCAGAAGGCCAGAGATCATGAAGCACAGTTCTCCATCCCTGCAACCCAATTTGATAGTTTAAGAATTTGAATTCAAGGATAGCTTTTGGATATCAGTAAACTGTACATTAGTTTATTTGGCATATGCCTTTATCCAAGGTGACTTGCAGGGCAACATAAGGTTACAGTTCAGGTTAGAATGTTAAAACAAAGTGCTCATCATTTAGTACCATGTCTGACTGTAGCTATGACCATCTTAAAAAAAAAAAAAAATACTCTCCTACATTTAAAATGTTTTATCTTGTATCTCAGAGTCCAATTTGACTCTTTCCCTCAATTTGAATTTTACTTCCCCATTGTAACCCATTCTGGAAAGACAACCTCAGTTCCTGCTGCCAAGTCAATCGCCTCTTTAGACTTAAGCAGAAGTTCCCAAGCTAGCAATACCTGAAGGCAAGGACAGGCCCTGATCTCAGACAGCCTCTGCCTGGATCTGGACAGCTGGCAAAACCCAGCTGATTTTTCCTCCCTAACCTGAGGAAGCTCAAAGACTGTTGCAGCACTGCTTATAGGGCCCCAGCCAAGACATGTTATTCATATTGTGCTTGTAAAAAAGAATAATTTGACAAGTATCTGCTTCTATAACACGTGCCAGACAAAATAACGAGGAATCAATGTATAAAAATAGACACGAGACAATAAAAGAAATACAAAACACTGAAGAGTTTCAGTGAAAAGTCTGCCAACGCCTGTATTGGCTTAATTCTTTGAACTGAATGCTGTTGTAAAATAAAACAGTTATTCCAACCAGACAGGTTTTACTGTTCTCTTGATTCCACTGTAGAAGACATTCTTGTAAAACTTCCACCAATTACATTGCTTCCCAAACAAGCAGGGCAGGGCTCCTTCAAGAAGCACCTAGCATACCAGAGAGCTTCAACCAGCAAGAACAACCCTTACTGGACAGAAAACCGAAAATCACTCGCATTTAAAAAGAAACACACTGCAAATATAAATCCAAAAGGTTTTATTACTGATCTTTACGCTCTTTAAATAAACACTGAATATGTATAGGTCACACACAATACAACCATACATTATTTAAAAATAGATATATTTAAATAGAGAAATACTTAAATAGATAATACACAACTTGAAATATCAGGTAAGCTACACTACATAGTGCTCCAAGTAGATAGCCCACTGTATAGAAGATATGGCATAAGTCAATATTCCTGCCACAGTAATAACAAATCAATCTGTTCTACTTAATGCTGATAATTCACACGCAAGCTGAACATTGGCTTCATAACATTCCTGTTTAATTTTGACTGACATACTTGAATGCACCGTTTTCTAGCGATTTCCTGTACTTCAAGGTGGCAATGAGGCTCGAGCACTCTGCATCACTGCTTCAGCTCAGCTCGGGCTGCAAGCTTTTGCTCAAATCACATTACTGCCTTAATGAGGTAGTAATCATGTGGACCTCTCATTCTCACATGCCCTTTTTTACACTAATCTTGGTAGTCAATACCTGCTGTGTTGGTGGACACTACATCTCACCTGGGCCTTAGCCTAGTGTTCTACATGGCACAAAACGTGGGGTCTATTTACAAGTAACACACCACATAGATATCAAAGCACTTTCACCATGAACTTAGTGTTGAGGTGTTTAGCGTAAAAGAGAAGGTGTACATTGGCACAGGGACTGTAAAACACCAATGGTCGGGAAAGTATTTTTAAAGGCTTGGTAAATACGCTTTTAAACCAATGGCAGACCAAGACGACGGGCTTCTGTTAGTTATTGCAGCATCGTTGAAATAGAAAACATTCAAATAGATCTTGCAGTAAAAGGAAGTGTATTACTCAGTAAGTAGAATATGGGATATAAATGTCAGAGATTGGAGCTTAATCCCTTGCTGGAACCTGCACTGCACTCCTCAAGGGGCAAAGGAGGAGGACGTGTGAGAAGAGCTGGGGTTGAGGTTATTCATCCTGACCTATATCTCAGGAGAACAAAAAAAAAAAAAAAAAAAAAAAAAAAAAAGAGAATACAAATAAAGTAAATCAGATTAGACAGGATTCAGTTGCAGTGGCGAGTATGAACAGCACATGATCCTTGTAAGGAATTTTGTAGTAGTTTTTGTGCTAGAACTGATAATACGTTTTCCCCTTTTACAAATTGAACAAAGCTGGGAGTGGTATTTCGGGGTTTGGGGTTCAGCACTGTAAGGAAATGTGATAATCCATACTCATCGTTAGAATATTTGGAATGCATGGTACTTTCAATGGAGAGATATTGAGCACAGAGTTATAGTGGTTTATACTGGAAAGCAGGGTCTGCCTCAATAAATTGCAGATTGACCAAAGTGTACTGCTCTGCTTGGTTACATGGGGGAATCTCTTAGATGCAAAGGAATGCAAGGGACCTTGCTTGCCTGTCTGTGGCGGTGAAGTAAAGGAATGTTTAAGGCTTGAAAACATTGTCACGTGTATAGGTATAATGAGGAGGGCGCCATAAATGACATCACTAAAAAGGGTGTGTTTTTACAAAACTGAAATGTGATATGTGATGTGTTCCCCCCCCCCTTTGATTTACACAACTAAACACTTGGAAAGAAGCAAAATTTCTTCGTTTTGAAAAATAACACTTGTGGCTTAAACAATAAAGTGAATGTCCTAGAGTGGCCCAGTCAAAGCTCAGACTTGAATCCGATTGAGAATCTGTGGCAAGACTTGAAGATTTCTGCCCACCAACTATCTCCATCCAACTTGACAGAGCTTTAACAATTTTGCCAAGAATGGACAAATATTGCATGATCTAGATGTGCAAACCTAGTAGAGACTTACCCTCAATGACTCACAGCTGCAATTGCTCCCAAAGGTGGTTATTCCAAGTATTGACGCAAGGGTAAATACTTACCTAACCAAGACATTTCAGGTTCCCCCCCCCCCCCCCCCCCCCATTAACTTGTTTCACAATAAAAATTCTCTTGCCTCTTCAAAGTGTTGAGTAGGTTGTGTAAATCAAAAGGGAAAAAAAAAAATCCCATTTAAATGCATCAAGATTTCAGGTTGTAACAAACTAAAAATATCCAAAAGGGGGCGAATACTACCTATAGGCACTGTACACAACGTACACATAGTGCTTTAATGTTAATTAGTAGATAAGCTGTCTCTGCGTCCTAGTAAAACAGAAAACTTAATTACAAAACTGGGTTTAATATGTATTTGCTACAAAAGCAAAGATTTTAAAATGATGAACTTGTTAAATCAGCCTACACTCCAACTGGGTATTTTATGAAAAGAAAATCTGTCAGGACAAACAAACAATAGCACACAAACTATGCGACTGCAAGAATGAAATGCAATCAGGATCAGCAATGAACAATGCATCACCTCTGTTTGTAATAAAAATAAAGCAAAACAAAAATCACCCTTTACTTCTATTTACAATACTTTGCACACTTGAGGATTGATTTTGGATGGGTAGTGCATTTGCAAACAAAAGATTACTGTAAGGAGCAATACATTGACACTTCCAATATGCTTCTGGAGCTGAAGACAACCAATTATCTGATTGGGTTGACAAATGTTTTAATCAAAGTAAATAGTTTTATTTTAGTGACATTATCAATATATTTCTGCCACTACAGTAACTTTACCACTGAATTTCAGAAATTAAATCACTACCGACCTGTTTATTGATTACTAGCATATGCAAAAACTAAGTTAATAAAATACAATAAGTAGACATTGAATCACCTGGCAAACGTGTTTACTCTTACAGCCAAAGACTAACTTTCAGAGCTCTTAATCCTTTGGTTCCCAGGGGTCTAACAACCCCCAGATAACAAATGGGAGCTGCCAAACTAAAAAAACAGGTCCAACAAGGAAAGACCATGGTGAAGACACAATGCTGTCAGTGACCAATGTGAGGAGGAAATAAAAAATAAAAAAAGTAGTTAGTCAAAAGTGTAGAGATGAAAGCAAGTAAAGACCGCAACTAGAATACTGCATTCCAATTGAATCTCCCAATTTGAAACTGTGTTTGGTTTCAAAACTACTGTACAAACCTGAGAAACACGTTTGGAGGAAACAAGCATAGAATGAAACTGCTGGAGCGAAACTTCGTTGAAGTTTTAAATTCCTAACCCCCCCTCCCCCATCACACACATGAATTTGTCACTAATTTGACATGTAGCAAAGAGACCTGGAAGGTATTGCTGCAGAAATGAAGTGTCAAGAGAATGTGGTGTTTGGTATTTCTAATTTCACTGGTTTTCAGTCTAAGTGATTTTAGAGAAGTGTGCTGATGTGTTTAGGTCGCAGCAGGAGCCTGTAAAACGATCTCTAAGTTGAGACATTTTACACCTGCTTTACCACAGTTAAGAGTGCAGGCTCTGTGGGTACTTGGCTGCCAGGTAAGCACCGATCCAAGATCCTTTTATTAAAATGAACACGTGACGGACAGCCCAGTTGCACAATTGAGACCAAGTTTCTTTTGTCTTTCCATATATGCTAGTTTCTACCGATATACCAGCAACCAGGTCTGATACACAAAAACACAGTGGTTACATACAGTTTTCTACACAATACATAGTGGGTTAAAGATCTGTGCAATAATTCATATTTATTGATATTTAAATGACAATACTAAAGTAAATCATGAATACAAGAGTCAGCCTTCAAATCAAAAACGATGAAGCAGTGGGCTGTGATATTTCACAGCTTAACTTTTTTTTCTACTCAATAACATTTTGCAGAAAGAACGGTAGTCGCCACCACTTAGAATGGGCGCATTTGTTAATATGATTCACCCGCAGTAAGCGATGGACAGTCTAAACTCTCACACAATAACCTGACATTCAAAATGTCCCCCAATCACCAGTACAGTAAACAAACCCTAATATTTTTTTTTATGAATGCAATAAAAATGACGTGCAAAGTGCAGAAATGTACAGTACATAAACACAGTCTTTTTTTGCAAGTATGTACAGCAAACTTAGCGTTTTCTAAACAATCCCAATTTGGCTATATCTGGAGGCTGCTCCATAGCATGACGCAGTGTTACAAGCACAGCACACATCAGGTAGAGCATCCCGTTCATGAAGGTGACAGCTGAGAATTCATCCTGCGACATCCCCTCTAGTGTTGTCAGTTTGTTTTGGTTGTATTTGTCAGCACTCCCCTCAACTACAGAAAACCCAGCTTTTTTGAAGCAACGTTGCACCATTTGCTGACTGACAGTTGTTTCAAGCATGCTTTAGCAAGCGCACAGCATCTAACAGAGATATTACTGAATTTTCGTGCTGATGCTCATCGCTTTTCTTTCCATCCATGCTTGCTGTTTCAGTCAGTGCTGGTTTTTCAAATTGTAAAAACTCAACACTGCTTACAGGGATTAAATAGCCAAGGTACAGTGCAAGGGTAAATCACTCCATAACGAGGTGCAAAACAGCAGACTTGCTACAGTGAAGTGTTTCCTTGAATGGCAAAGTAACAAGGTGAACAGCTGATTGGCAAGAGCCAAAGAGTATATGCAGTGCGTTTGTTATTTAAATCTGTGAATGGTACATAACAGGATCCAAACAGCAGAGTTTGCCAGAAATATATGGTGTGCTTAACACGGTATAAACGACGCCTTTGTTCTTTAAATCAATGGGAACGGCAAATGGTAAACGCTATTTGCCAGATATAAGAGAGCTTCCCACAATAACCCTGGACGGTATAAGTGATGGATCCTTTAATGATTCACGACAAGTCTGGAGCAAGTCAATTGGTGTTTGCTCTCTTCCTGCCCATTGTAAACTACTGTTCCCTTTATAACACCTTGTGACAGGGCTAGGAGCCCTGCACATGAAAAGTGGACCAGGCAAAGCCCTGCTGTTTATACATCGTTTGATTTATAATGAACTGTTTATTATTTAAAGAAAATGTTTATTTTTAGAACGCAGTACCCCTGCCCCTGTGTATTTTGTATGTATATTTATACGTGGCTCCATTCACACACAAACCTTGTGCAGACGGTGACCATCTCCCAAGTTAATTGATTAATTGTTGCTCAAAAAAAAAAATAAATAAAATTAAAGTCAGGAGATGGTCACCTGTATAAAAGCCTGCAGCTTTCTGTGTTCGAGTGGGGGTTTGGAAGAAGAAACTAGTGCGAGAGACAGAAGAGAAAAACAAAAACAAGTAAGAACTAGATTAACTTGCATGTACAGTATAAGGATCAGTGAAGGCAATTGCTCAGCCTGACCTTTTGTGTTTGAGACTTTGTTTTTGTTTGACTATATACTTTGCTCTGTGAACAATGTTTTCTGTTTATTTTTGTGTTTAAATACACGGCGCCGCTGCGCCTTTGCACCTCAGTACTTGTCTGCCTGACATCACTACACAGCCACCTGTGTCACACACCTTTATCACTGACCCATCAATACAAATACTGTACCACAATACATATAGTGCAGTGGCTCCCAACATGCGGACCATGAGTAAACTAAGTGGTATGCGAACAACTCCAAAAATGCAGTTCTTGGCAGTAGTAGTGCTACTATTACTAAGCAACACAAACAGCTGTAACTGTGATATAAGACATGTATGTAGTCTACATGTTTCTGCTTCATCAGTTCTTATTATGGGGTGTTTATTAATGTACATATAATAGCTCCCTTTGATGCAAAATCAAGCAGCGCTATTAACTGAAACAGCGTTTTAATGTGAAACAAATACTAAACTAAATAACACATTATTAAAAAAAAAAAAAAACACATTTGTATGTGTGTGGTCACACACAAACAGAAAACAAATGTAGTTTAAATGATCGATTTCAGCTCCATGTTATTATATGGGTTTATTCAGCCAGGTTAATATCTCAAGACTAAATAATTTCTATTAACACTACTTCTGGAAATCACATTTAACCAACACGCTATAAATGCTATGGACTGTGTGCCACCAATCCAGTTTAATTTACACATCACAGCCCACCAGAAGTGTTAAGCAACATCCTGTACTCTCCAATCGTATAATTTTCCGAATTGCTTACCAACCTGTAAAATTGAGACTATTTATCTAAAAGGCATTCAGAATGTAAGCAAAAAAGAAACAAACTTTGCCATCAGCAACTTTCAATGACAAAAATGACAACACTACCTGCTGACACAGTAGAAAAGATTCAAGCCCAGGAATCTCATGAAGTTGGGTACTTTATATATTTACTTTCTGCATGTACTTATAGACATAAAAACTAGGTTTTTAAAATGCTGTTTTGAAAATGTGTGGTGAGTGCTCCGTGGGAACAATCTAAACACCAAGGTGTCCTAACACTGGAAAAGGTTGGGAACTACTGTCATAGGGGATAGAAGTGACCGATTCACCACACAAGCAAAAGTTGGGTGCAGAGTGCTATTGTACCTGATCAATGTTCCTCTCAATGCTCCCAGCTGCCCCTCCTTTCGAGGCTCTGCACAATCCGAATCGCAGGACCTACAGCAGGAAGCAGCACAATGAGCACAAAACATACAGAAGCAGCAGCCTTTTAAACAGCAGCACACCATCCCGGCTTCCAAACCAGAGATGCATGGGATCAGTCAACACTAAAGCTTTGCGAGTTACCATTGGGATTTATTAAAGACTAATTCCCATACACTGAATGCAAGATGTATTTGTCTTCAATAATGTCACATTCAAAAGTATCAAATCCTCTAAGATTATTTAGAAAGGCTAAAATAAACCTAAAATTCAGATAAAACCCTTTCCTTCTCTAGGACTATATGTAATGGTTATCCTCTAGGAGTTTCAGGTATGGCCATTTTATTTTTAAAGTTTCCCTGTTCACTAGATAAAAACAGTCTGCAATAAGTTTCCAGATTATGATCTGATGAGGCATGTATATCTTTTGTAATACTTCCTACCTCTCCTGCTGGCATATTTCTGTTGACTAATCAAGCATTTTTGTTTTAATCTATAAACTACTGACATTTCTCCCAAATTCCAAATAAAAATATTGTCATTTAGAGCATTTATTCGCAGAAAATGACAACTGGTCAAAATAACAAAAAAGATGCAGTGTTGTCAGACCTCAAATAATGCAAAGAAAATAAGTTTATATTCATTTTTAACAATACTAATGTTTTAACTTAGGAAGAGTTCATAAATCAATATTTGGTGGAATAACCCTGATTTTCAATCACAGCTTTCATGCGTCTTGGCATGCTCTCCACCAGTCTTTCACATTGATGTTGGGTGACTTTATGCCACTCCTGGCGCAAAAATTCAAGCAGCTCGACTTTATTTGATGGCTTGTGACCATCCATCTTCCTCTTGATCACATTCCAGAGGTTTTCAATGGGGTTCAGGTCTGGAGATTGAGCTGGCCATGACAGGATCTTGATCTGGTGGTCCTCCATCCACACCTTGATTGACCTGGCTGTGTGGCATGGAGCATTGTCCTGCTGGAAAAACCAATCCTCAGAGTTGGGGGAACATTGTCAGAGCAGAAGGAAGCAAGTTTTCTTCCACGACAACCTTGTACTTGGCTTGATTCATGCGTCCCTCACAAAGACAAATCTGCCCGATTCCAGCCTTGCTGACGCACCCCCAGATTATCACCGATCCTCCACCACATTTCACAGTGGGTGCAAGACACTGTGGCTTGTAGGCCTCTCCAGGTCTCCGTCTAACCATTAGACGACCTGGTGTTGGGCAAAGCTGAAAATTGGACTCATCTGGGGGTGCTTTATATTATATATATATATAAAAAAAATCAATTTCAAGAAAACCATTAATTGTCCAGTACAACATAATAAAAGCAGTCAGATGTAACTGAAGCTGTAGAGTTTAGCTTGGTGTGAAGAACAGAGAAGGGACTGATTTGATGTGCAGTACAGCATCTTCCTAACATACTTAAGGGTTCATTTGTTAGGATGACGGTTACCCTGGTTCCCTAATTTAACAGCCTTTAATTTGTCCTACAACGTACATTAACTTGTCTTTAAGAACAACGGGTTTTACCAAATGTGTCAATTACTAGTAGAAGCCAAGTCATGTTAAGTAATTCTAAAACAGTTTGATAAATGCGTTCATTCCATGCTCCTATAACCGTGTTATCTTATACTATCACATCTTTCCTGGAAATAAAATACGGATTTACACATAAGTGCATGACTTTGTAAATGACGCATCATTTTAGTGCAACACCAGGCTGTCTAATGTAATGCAGCAGTGAGGATCTTGTATGGCTTTTCTGTTTAATCATTTATAGTATCTTAATGCATTGTACCTGAATGTGAAAATCATTGTAAAATCTAAAACACAGAAGTAAAAGATCACAGTAGTAAATGCTAAACAACTCTACCATTTAAATACATACATTTCAATTAAAGAAAAAAAAAAACACCATTTACTGTACACAATGTTATACATATAAAAACTGACCCATGACAAGTTGTTCTGGAATGTTTAATTATTCAAGGGGATGTTACTTCAGATTAAAAAATCATGACCACATTAATTTCTTTAAACGTCTTGCCATTTCCTAGAATTGTGTTCTTATCATACAATAAATAAAAATAGAAGCAGGAAGTTAATGGCTCTTACGTGAAAGTCATTTGATAGCCTTGTGTGGATATCAGTTATGTGCAGTATGTGTTGCCACTATTTGGAAAGACCGTGGCGCACTGCAATTCATTTCTTCTCTTGCTCTTCCTTGTACACTTACGGTACTAGAACAGCCACACCCTACCATTCACCAGAACCCATTACAAGGTGTGGTTTACAAGCATTTATTAATATAGAACTGTGGGAAAATAAAGTAGACCAATGTTTTAGCTAATCCTTTAAATAGCTGTCACGTCACCAATGAATGAAATAGCCAAAACATGCGTCAACTTGACCTAGGTTTACATCAGAATTTGTAATGGAGTGTTGCAGGGGGGACATGATCCTGGTTATGCCTTGAGGTACCAGCTAAACATTTCAGCTAATCACAGTTAGGTCTCCATAATTTTAACTGGATCATAAATTGTAATTTAAATTAAGTAAAGAAAACAATTTTTACAAGAGTAATATGCAACACTGATAAAATCGATGCGCTGAGAAATACCCACGGGGGACATCTTCAAGGTGGCAGGATTTCAAAGCAAGATAAGAGAACCACAGAGAGGGCCCAGATGTGATGAAGAAACAACCAGACAGGGCCAGATATAATCTTATTTTACACTATTTTAGATGAACTACAACATTAAAGTAAAACAAGCCAAAAATAAATTATATTTTGATTCAGGGTAGGCAAAGACAATGTCAGAGGGTTACAGATAAAATGCAAAATAGAACACTGGATCCTTCAAAAGAACATCCACAGCTCCCTATGAACATCTTATCTAATTAACCAATTAGCTAATATAAAGCAGGAGTAATTTGCCCCCTCTTGCTTGTGATTCATAAGCACCCCCCACCCCTTGGTACAATCCATTATGGTGTCAACTGCCTCCACCAGTTGGCCCTCAAATGAAAAAGGAATCATACATACCGCCAGTATTACAAATGGGGCTCCAATCAATACAAGTCCACACATAACGATAATGGCAACTCCGTACCCTGGGACATTCTGATCCTTGAACGGTCTATCGACCGTCACACCTGGAAGGCAGTTAACGTTTAAAATAAAACAAAAAGCTATGGAAATCCTCAAGGTTAACTTGACGAGCCTTTGCCTATTTCCAGTCACCATGAGCCATTTCACCAATATTTCCATCTGCCCTATGAAACCAGTCTAACTGCGTAGTTCAATTAATTCCAATATCAAATTGGGACTGCTTATGGCTAGTCCCTCCTGCAGTCTATAATCTTTTTTCAAACTGAAGGTTACACTGTCCATGGCCTGGCCACTATCCCAATGGGTATCTGGCAGACCATGCAAGGGACTAGAAATATGGTATCCCCCCACCCCCCAGCTTTGAACATCCTGAATAAAATATTGATTAATCACCATTAGGAGTACCTAGATATAAAATATTTAGGATATATATTTTTTAATTACACATTGTTTTATGTTAATGTTGTGTTCATTACACCCACTTGTGGTGAAGGCCATTAGTAACGAGACAAACTTCTTCCTTTAAAAAGGTATACATGTTTTAATAAAAGGCTGCTATTTTTCTGACATTTGGAAATACATGTGGACTGTAAAGAGCTTGGACAGCCGGAGTGGAGATCTTCAGTACTCACCCGCAGCTATGATGGAGTAGCGATCCACATGGAGGACGCTACCTCCCAGGCTCTCATTGGAATCGATGGAGTCCAGCAGAGAATCCAGGACTGCCTTAGGAGTCGGGGCAGGTGGCGCAAACACCAAATCAGACTTCAAAATGACAGAGCCCTTCCTGAAACACACACCAAGACAATGCAGTTGCTTCAGCCATCAACACTGGAGACAGGGGGCACCACTGCATCTGACCAGACCACAGCAGGTTCTTTCATCCAATAGCTGAACTAACACTGCTTGAAATGTTGTGCATTCAGGTAAGGTTTCAGGGGGTCTTGCATTGTCTACATGACAAGCAGACAGGTTTTACATGTCTAAAGAGCAATGAATGCATCATTATATAAAAAACCTTGCACGTAAACCATACAAGACATGAACTTACCCATGCTCATGTACATACAATAAAACATGTAATGACATTTATGGTTTTAGTAAATTACTTTTCAATAACACACATTTTATTGTACAGAACAGGGTTTTGTTTGGAAACATCTTGTCCTTCCAGTCCAGGTATTTGTTGTAACCTGGTTTTACATTGTGCAAGGGAACCTATTAAACATCCTTCCAAAGATGTACAGTACAGCAAGCTATTATAGCAGTTATAGTTTCTTAAACTAATTAACTAGGGCAAGCCTTAACCTAAGGGATTACTTGCATCCTGTTAAATAAAAAGAGTTCTGTATTGTTTAAACATGTTAATCTGCTTACATAATTTACCAGGCTTAACTAATCCTTAAACCTCTTCTAAATGCTGAATTTCTGAAATAATGTGGATTTAGAAATTGGTTCTAAGCCGGTGCAACTGTGGCACCTGCTAGTATCTGGAAAGTACCTAAGCAAGATCACTGTTCCAAAAGGATAAAAAATTATAGCTGCAACAGTTTTTGGGGGTGGGGGGGGGGGTTAAGAAATAAAAACAAACAACAAAAAAAAAGCTTTTGCTCATATAGTTAGCAAGCATGGTAAATAATGATCCAAGCAGGACTAACAAACATTATCATGAAAACCTAGAATACAACAACAATAATAATAAACACAACATATCCCTTAATTCACAAGTTAAAAAAGAAACTCACGTAAACTTTCGAATCACCACTTGCATTAATGTTTTGTAATGTAACTTGAGTACAGCATACACCTGCGCAGATACAAACAGATTTAATGAGGAACACATTGTATACTGCAGTACTTCTGGAATGCTGCACTGCAGCCAGTCAGACAACAAGTGGGAGAAAAACACTGCTGCCAAGTAAAAACTTGGTATTCTAATACGGAAAGATTCTTACTGGAAGCAGAGTTCATGTTCAGCAATTGAATTAATATATGAATGGTGATCATTTCTTTTGGTAAAGTTTCTTTGTGGCAAAATGCCCAAAAGGTGTAGTGCCCTATACACATTTACACAAAATCAGATTAGGTATTAAAAGGATGCTTTCATTCTGGATTTTGTCCCGAAGCAGGAAGACGCAGATTAATTCCTATTTGGATCACTGTGCAATATACAGGTAACAGACGTCACGAAGCAAAGAAATTCGACCCTTACAGATAACACCCGGTAAATCTTGAAAAACTACTCAGTTCTAAATCTTTTGTAGTCATTTTTGTATTACTTTAGTATAAATACATGTTAATTTGGATTCATATGTTGTTTTTTTCTGACTATGAACGAAAAGATACATATTTGTATTTGATATTTTGAAATATCACTGTCCTGGTCACAAAAGCAAAGTTTGTGGGGAATAAGAGCCATTTTCTATACTTTTGAGGCATAAGCAATTAGGAAATAACACTTACTACCCAGGAACAAAAATTGTGTTACATAGTGTAATACTAATTTAAAACTAAAGCTTGTTTAATAATATATATATATTACACACATACACACAAAAAGTCTGCTTTAAGCTAAAGGCTAAACTATTAGAAAAAGGGAATATTGTTCCATTTGCTCGCGTTAATGGTTTGCTTTGTTGGATATTTGGAAAATCCTTTGCACACTGTTTTAACATCACAATGAGTAATTAGTACACTCACACTGCTGCCAGCTTCATTTCCAAGAGTGTTAAAGTATTCTGAAGTGTGATCCAGCAGGCTCGTTTCATACTTCCTGTTTAGGATCCGGAAATTCAGAGGAACAACCTGGATGTCGGCTCCAATACCTGGGAGAGAAGCAACCACAAAACAGGAATTAGGGCCTTGTGTGGAGGGAACTCAGTCTTTCAAATAAATGCCTGGTGCAGGCTGAGCCTGTGCTGGCACAGACCAAGAGGCTTTATATTATTGTATTGTTCTGTTATCCATGGACTGAACATGTAGAAAGCGACACTCGCATATAAAACAGAAAGATAGACGTATACAGATATTTACACACAGTTATATAAACCAATACATACATGTGTATAAAACATACAGAAGTGCATGTGCAGTGTGTGTTTCAATGACAGCAAGATTGAGAGACCCTCAGACTGCATTATCATTTCCATTGGCTCAGATTCCATCGGTCAGACTGAGGAGCTTTGTTCCTTTATGTAAAAAACAGACCCAGAGGCAAAAGTGCCACTTTGCAATAATGTAAATCCTCCTAGGACTGCATTTTTCAAAATTAAACAGGTCAACTTCAGAATAGCACGCAAGTGTGACACACTGTTTCCTTTATTTATCACAACTCCACACCGATTCAGATCTATTTCTGTCATCCTTAATTTCCCCAATAATAAGCCTGACATCACAATAAAACTGATATGGAGGGAAATGGGAGACTGCGCTTTAGTGGGTGCATGTATTTATCAAATTCCATTTCTTCAGCAGAAAAAAGGGAAATACAAAAGAGATGATATCAATGCTGAAATCCCAAGTCTTTGCTCCCAGCAATACCACTCCTTTAGTATATTCAGGTTGTCAGACAATATACCACTGGTTCAACTCGGCTAAATTTGAAGTAGTGACTTGGGTTAACTATCTATACCATTGTAAACAATTACGTCCCCCCTCTTCCTTTTTTTCTACGCAGAACATTTGTGTGTGTGTTTTAAAAAAAAAAAAAAAAATTCTCAGTTTACGCCAGAGTCCTGGGATTAGCCTAGTTGCCCTTCTCTGTACTTTCTCAAGTGCACCAATGTAATGAAGTGACAAACTCAATGCATTCTAGTATTCTAGGTGAGTTTCACCTAGAGTATTATATAGTCTTGGTATAAACTTCCCTTGACTTGTATTCCACACAAAAGCAGGGGAACTTGTTTCCCCCGATCTTACCATTGACATCGAGGCTGGTCAGATCCACAGACTGGTTGGCTAGTCTGTAGAGCAGGCGCAGAATATCTTGAGACTTTACGTGTGTTCTGGTGTTGAGGAACACTGCCCCCTCAACCTCCAGGTCTCCACGCACATTCCTGTCCAGCAAGGATGGAAAGGGTTAGCAAGGCTTCCAGCAAGGACAGGCAGACCAGGAATCAGACCACAGATCCCTTATAACCCTGTACTTCTCCGCTGTGCAACATTATATTGCATGCTTTAGGGAAAACACCAGCCATGTCAGAAATAGAAATGTTCCCTGGAAATACAGAGCAATCACCGTGACCTACAGCGTATGTATAAATGTGTAACAATGTGTGTGTGTGTGTGTAATAGAACACTAAGCTACATTCAGGAACGCTGATACACTGAACAACATGCTAAAGAACATTCTTACTAGGTTCTACCTTTTTGAAACCATTACTAGATACACACCAATATTCTGTGGGTTACAATACATACACACATCAGTATGCTGAGTCTTACTATATACACACACACACACACACACACAAGTATTTAATTTTTTTTTTTTTAATTTAGTTGTCATTAATTTTTTACCCTGGTTTTCTCCCCAATTTTGTATGTCCAATTATTTTCTGTAACCTGGGCTATCCGCTTGCAACCTCCCCAGGCTGACTCTGGGATACGGTGGCAGGAACATGCGTCCTCCGAAACATGCTCCTGCCATCATTTTTCGCACTGCGGATCCACAACGAGTCCACCAGACCTATAGCGCCGGAGGACAACACAGATCTGGCCGCTCCACTGCAGAACCATAGGCCCCTCTGGTGCGTGACGAGATGTGGATTCCCCTGCCAACCTAAGCCCTCCCTACCCGGGCGGTGCTCAGCCAATTGTGCACCGCTCCCTAGGAACCCCCGGTCACGGTCGGATTTGAAACTGCAAACTCCAGGCTATAGAGCACATCCTGCACTCCATGCAGCGCTCCTTTACTGGATGTGCCACTCGGGAGCCCACACATCAGTATTCTTGTGTCTGTTACCACACACCCCCCCACCAGTTTTTTTACTGTGTGTTTACCACCCCCCCCCCCCCACCAGTATACGTGTTGTGTGTTACCACACTGTGGTGGTGTGTGTTTGTCACACACATGACCCAGGATATGACAACTGTGTGTTTGGACCACCCTGATTAGGTCCCCACACCAAGTGGGGGGGGTGTTACCATACCACCACCCACCAGTGGTGTTACCACAAACCTCCCCCCCACCAGTGGTACTGGGGGGGGGTGGTCATATGACCCAACAGGTGTACTGTGTGTTACCACACCCCACCACAGTATACTGTGTGTGGGGGGGGTGGTCATATGACACACAATGGTGTGTGGGGGGGGGGGGTGGTCATATGACACACAATGGTGTGTGGTGTGGGGGGTGGTCATTATGACACCCACCATGGTGTATGTGTGGGGGGTGGTCATATGACACACAATGGTGGTGTGGGGTGGGGTGGTTGGTCATATGACACACAATGGTGGTGTGTATACTGGGGTCATATGACACACAATGGTGTGTGTGGGGGGGGGTATCATGTGACACACACCCCCCCCCTGCACAGTGGTACTGTGTGGGGGGTGGTCATATGACACACAAATGGTGTGTGTGGGGGAGGGGTGGTGGAACATATGACACACACAATGGTGTGTTTGGGGGGGGGGTCACTATGACCCACCAATGGTTGTGGTGGGGGGGGTGGTCACCATGACACACCCCCCCCACAGTATGTGGGGGGTGGTGGTATTATTGACACACCATGGCTGTGGTGGGGGTGGGGGGTGCTGGGGTGGTCATATGACCCACCAATGGTGTACTGTGGGGGGTGGTCACATGACACACCCCACCAGTGTACTGGGGTGGGTACCCATATGACCCACACAATGGTGTGTGTGGGGGGTGGTCATATGACACACCAGTGGTGTGTGTGGGGGGGGGGTGGTCATATGACACACAATGGTGTGTGTGTGGGGTGTCATACACACCCCCCATGGTGTGTGGTTACGGTGTGTTACCACACACACACCCCCCACCAGAGGGGTATACTGTGTGTTACACACACACACCCCCACCAGTATACTGGTGTGGTCATATGACACACAATGGTGTGTGTACTGGGGGTGGTCACCCCCCCCCCACAACCAGTATACTGTGTGTTCACCACACCCCCCCCCACCAGTATACTGTGTGTTACCACACACCACCCCCCACCAGTATACTGTGTGTTACCCCCCCCCACCAGTATACTGTGTGTTACCACACACACAACCCCCACCACCCACCAGTATACTGTGTGTATACCACACACACCACCCCCCCCACCAGTATACTGTGTGTTACACACCCCCCCCCACCAGTATACGGGTGTTATGACACCACACACCCATGGGTGGGGGGGTGTTACCACATGACACCCCCCCACCAGTATACTGTGTGTTACCCCCCCAGTATACTGTGTGTTATACACAACACAATGGTGTGTAGTGTGTTACTGGGGTGGTACCACACACACACCCCCCAGTATACTGTGTGTTACCACACACACACCCCCCACCAGTATTACTGTGTGTTACCACACACACCCCAGTATACTATGTGTTACCACACACACACCCACACACCAGTACTGCATGTGTTTTGACAAGGAAGGCTCCCACTAACCCGTGCCATTTTACAAGCCGGTCCTCTGCTCTACTGTATTTTATTTCACTGTATTCTCCAATAACATGGAACTTACAATTTAACATACTGCTGCCTTCACATGATCCTTTTACCAAGACTATACTGTGAGGGCAAAACAACTTACCTTACATTATCAATTATAAACTTCTGTACAGGATATTGAAATTGAATTGCTTCTTCAACCTGGTTGCGAAACAAAAACAAATCTCATTAACTCAAACATCTGTATTCATATTTTTCAAGTCCCTATCCCTCGTTATCAAATATATAATATAAATGTTATAAATGATTCAAGCTTGGGCTGATACATGGCAGAATTTAAATGTGAATAAATGCAGTTTTGCACATGGGCTGCAAAAACATTAGCGGCACAACATGAATAGCAAAATAGAGGAAGCTATGTACAAAAAGGACTTGGGTAGTAGTAGTGGGTGAATCTCTTAAGACAAATACAGCATGGAAAATCTATAAAAAAAAAAGGCACAGAATGTTAGATTATATAGCCAAGACAGCTGAATTCAAATCTAGGATTAGCTATACTAATTATACAATGCGCTGGTACGACCAAACCTAGAATACTGTGTACAGTTGTGGTCCCCATATTATAAGACATTAAGGCATTGGAGAGAGTACAGAGGACAGTAACACTTAATTCCCGGATAGAAGGGCATGTCATAAGATGGACTGAAAAAGCTGAATCTGCCTTGCCTAGAAAGGAGAGCCAAAAGGCAACATAATTATTACTGTTGGTTTATTTAGCAGACACCTTTATCCATGGCGACTTAGAGAGACTAGGGTGTGTGAACTATGCATCAGCTGCAGAGTCACTTACATGTCACCCAAAAGACTGAGCACAAGGTTGTTAAGTTACTTGCTCAGGGTTACAGTGAGTGACCTGGGATTTGAACTGGGGACCTCCTGGTTACAAGCCCCCCCACCCCCGAGGTTTCATTTTCCCTACTCACCTTGTTAGGGGTTTTCTCTCCCGAGTGCTAACAGACCACACGTGCAACAAAGCGAGTAAACATAGGTGGGCCAACTGGCCTTTTCTCATTATACAATCTCATGTTCTAAAATTACACAAGTAAGCATGCATGGTAGAGTGCTGGAAACCAAAAGCAGGGCAGAAGCATTGCAAATCACTATAAGGACAACTTCTTAAAACCTTTTATCCCTCACAGCTTGCACTGGAATACATCTGAAGCCTTACACTCAAACACTGACTAATATACTAAACCAAGAGAGTAAGCACTGCAACAAACCAACAAAGCAGCATATACTCCCTTGTACACCCATGCCGTCATTTCTGTCAAAACTGGGTGCTGTCGATGAAAGCAAGCTATTTGAAATTTCAGAGAATATCAATATAGATACAGAGCAAAGATGCAAGATCTCTTAAGTGTAAGCCAATTCTGTGCATACCTTATTGCTCAGCCCTTGGAGGATGTCGATTCTACTCTGAGGGAGTCCTGGTGATGCAAGGCCCATTTGCAGGGTCATAAACCTGACTGACAGCTTCTCGGGAAGCAGGTTCGTCACACTGAATCCTTTTTAAATATAAGTTAGAGAATACAGCAAAACATTTATGTCAACAGTATGTGGAATTCCAAAGATAAGTAGGTTTATTGGGACTGATGAATAAATGCTGTATGACATTTTACCCTAAAATAGACTCTCAAATATATTATGGATTCAAAAGATTGAACATTGATTCTTCTGTTTGCATAATAAAACAAGCAAACAGAAGGTTAGCTACCCTACATTTGGACTACAAGTTGCCTACAATGGATCCTTAAAATACAAAATGTAAATATACCATGACCTACATCCACTATATGCACATGAAAGATGCCCCCATAAACTCAGACTAGGAAATGCTCATTAACTTGTTAAAAAGGTGGACCACGGCAAGTTTCATCTCACTTCGACAAGCAGTTTTTGCAAGTATGGACATTCGCCAAACTTCACTATATATACATATGAATCCCCATCTGGAGATTAAGATCAACTTGCCTCAAACAAAGCAGGTTAGGTGATGTGCAGTCTGCTTACAGGCACAAGATTCTTTAATTCAAAAGGTAATTACAAGGACAATACAGTTCTTACAAATGGTACAGTACCATGGTTTAGTGTAGAAAACAAACTCCTGGAGGAGTGAATAAATACTCAAATGTCACTTACCATTCGACTCCACAGACCAAATATCAATCTTCCACTGAGCCCCCCGAGGAAGCAAGCGCTCGGCATATGTGACGATGGTTCGGACAATGTCGGAGCTGGTGGGGGGCTGGCATTCCTGTCGGAACACCACCTCCCCACGCACTGTGACCAGACTGTCATTGCTGTGGAGCGATCAGAGAGAACATGAGGCCAGCAAAGACAGGAGTGGGTGTTACCTCAGCGCTCCCCAACACACTCTAGTTGTGAGCCTCAGACAATAGACATGTCTTATAAAAGGGAGCACCAGTGCACCATGGGGCAAATGGGAGCCATACTACCCAACTCCACAGTATAAAGGACTGCCTTATAACAAGGGAGCTCTGTACTGCGCTGCCAGTATCCAGCTCCGATCACTTCTTGTTCATGAGAAGGATATTTTCCAGTATAGATAAACAGAAAATGATCACATTTAAAAAATAAGAAATTCTGCATTAACCAAGCCTTCTAGTTTCAAAAAGATGTGTGTTTAATAATGACCAGGCAAGTTCATATTTCACTGTTCAAGATCTTTAAAAATGTAAAAATAAGGGACATGCCATCAATGGGGATAAACAAAAAATACAGAGTTTGGCTGGGGTGCAATTGCTTTGTGGGCTTGACTAGGTGTCAAATTCTAATGAGAAGGGAGTGATGCACAAAAACTTAACACAAGGCTTGTGTGGGCAGATGTGATCAGATAATTTCTTTTCTGCAGCAACACTAAAGACTAATTTAGAGTATAGAAGGTGTAAAGCCATGCAAGGGGCACAAGGAAATCACACGGTAAACAAACCACAATGAGAAACCTCACCAGGGTCCCTGGGTCTTCATACAAGCTTACAGTAGCTGGGACCCCCTTTTAAAGTGGCTTGACACCTGCTATGACCCCTCTCCAGGTCAGGAGCATCAATGCAAATAATGAAATGCAAGAAAGTTGCACAGTGGAACATGAAATAAGACTATTAGAAAAGGTAGAACTAGTGCTGGGACAAATATTCTAATATGTGAACAAATGCTTGAAATACATTTGCCACAAATGATCATGTTCACATTGGTTAATACAGTATAGCGGAATTTATAATCCAGGTCTGGCAATGGAATGTGAAACAAGCAATGTGATTGGTCAAGTAGGGTTCCAGCTGTCCATATATTGGATGGATGCAGACAGTTAAAGCCTTGTCACACATTCGAAATCACTGCATGGCCTCGCAGAATTTTAAAGTACCAATAGCCATCTTGTTTACAGTTACAGATGTACAGTAACAATAAAACCAAGTGACCAATTACCAGCAAAAAAATCTTAAAAGTAGTAAGTAGACATGCCGATCTGGATGAACAGTTAAATGAACTAGAAGATAGCAAAAAAAAAAAAAAAAACAATTCAACTGTTAAGAATATTTTTATAAAATACTAAGGGATTTCTATGGAAATGTAAGAAATACCTATGGAGAAGAATGTAACATTCCAAGCTACATCAGTCTCGGAGCTGGATAAACCACTGTCTAAATGAAAACAATACACATACACCCCTTGATTGTCACTTCAAATAATGTCTTTAAAAACAAACTTGTCTCAACTTCGCCCCCTGGTGGATCTTTAATAGCAATGTACAATTCAACACTATCAAATTAAATCAGTTTAACTTTGTGTAGTTCAAAGTCATAAATTTATGGTTTATCCTTTTTCAGAATCCACTGATCTGGATTATAAATTCAGGGTGTCTGTTTACCTCCAATATACAGCCCGAGGCGTCCGTATTCAGACACCCTGTCAGGCCTTAATGCATACATAAACAATTATCAAGCAGATATCGTGCAATGCATTAATGCTGTTGTAAACATGGTCTACTATACAGACCAGCATTTCCCTGTTTTCTTTCATAGGTGATTCAGGGGTACCAGGTTTATTTCATTTCAGAGGGATTTCTGTTTATTATACATTTTGTACAAATTATGCTTCTGCTTTGTTGCTAATTCTAAATTAAAGAATATTTGAACGAGAAAGCCGCATTCATTTCTTCACTAGCACTAAATATTTAAAACAATTTCATTCAGTCCAGAGCAAAGGGTGTTTTGACAAAGGGGAAGCCTTGATAGATCAAATAGGTTCAGTGTCTGTCTCCCAAACAAAACTATATTGCCCCTCTGAGAAACTGCACACCCCCTAAACTGTTGTGACACCGCAGGAAACCCCTGAACCCTACGTTGAGTAACCAAGCTATAACTAATAGGGCCACACCCCCCCCGACATACAATACACAGAAAAATGGAAACTATCAGAGTGTGTTGTACCAAATAGTACCAAGGGGTTTAATATACTGTCTCATCAGTTCTGTACCAATGGCTTCAGATAACTTCTGTTAATACATCATGGCCCACAGACCCAGGTAGTAAAAAAATAAATAAGTGAGCAACAGGAAACAACAAACTTCATCTACTGTTAAATAGCTGTGGTGTTGTGTAATGAAGCTCAGTTTCAGGAATAGAAAATGTGCAGCCACAATCACTCAGTGGCTCCTTCTGGTGGTTAAATTTCTAACCAATTTGCACAGGTTGAGATTTGCCTCCACAGACTAACAGGGAGAGGAGCAAGATTAGTATTGCTGCAGAAATACTTCATTATATGTACAGATTCAACAAATACAGGGCTTTATACAAAATATGACTAATCAATTAGTTTTAAATATGTTTCAAGATGTTACGATTGTTTGAAAAACCAGAATTCATTAAAACGTACCAACTTAAAACTGGTTTCAAGGCTTTCCTGCTTTGCATTATTTTGATTTATTCATAGGCAGTAGAGAGGAGGTACAAGTTAAAGTAGTATGTTTCTGCTGATCAGACAATCGGGACAGTCAGGCAATATAATAAAACATAGCAATCTGAAATCTACAGTAAGCCAGTGATCTAGGACAAGATATTTAAATAAAAAAAAAAGACAACTCACAAAAATGTGTGAATCTTAGTTTCCAGAAATCTATCCTCATATTGACGTGCGAAAGCCCAGTCCATCTAAAAAGGGAAAAAAGGAAGCGAGAATGAACAATTCCATTACAAACTACTAGTAGGAGACAAATACAAGGGTAAATGCCTTGTTCAATACAAAAATGTACATTACATAGCAATAAAATCACAATTGGAATCAGTGAGAATTGGAGCATTTATATTTAATAAAATGGCAGAACGTACAGAAATGTACACCCATTTTCTTTTGTAATGGATAACATTTAAGCTGATCCTGGTTTGTTGTCATGGTAATGCACTGCAGAGATACAGTACAGGCCTATAACCACACAGTTGTATTGGCACACTCCAACCCTACATGGTTTAGAAAACCTTTACAACCACTCAACCAATTTTGATGAAACTTGGTATAGACATTCCTTAGTACCATACTAGATGGTTTTCCTTGTACCAAACACGAAATGTAAAGATCTGTCTGGCAACATACTACAGAATACAAAGAGCACAGCATGGCACTGTGTCATAACAGAAGTGATACACAAATGGGCATTCCAAGATGTACAACTTCCTGCCCTGCCACTAGCTGGGAGAGAAAAAAAAAAAAAAAAGAGAGAGATTGCCATAACCAGTTCTTCTTTTACTTACAGTTACTTTGATTTGTCTCTCGAGATTCTTTTTCTTATAAGCCTTCTTCCGAGTACCTCTGGCATCACCCAGAGTTAACCTGAACTGCAGAGGCAAGGCCTTCACTGGAGCTGTGGCAGTATTGCACACCAAGTGAGTTGAACTTTGCACAGAGGTAGTTGGAGTTCCAGTAGCCTTTGCTTTGGCCAACAAGGGCAGAGACAGACTACTACTTGGCGGTTGTCCTGCCTTCCAAGTGATGAATGTTGCTTGAAGACCTGCAGATATCGTCAGTGGATTGCTTGTTCCACCGACACTCTGAGCCCTAGTCACCACACTGGAGGCATCTGTGGGAAAGGTTTGTCTTGGAGAATGCTTAATAGTCAGAGCAGATAACATGAATCCAGGGCTGGAAGATTTACTCCTTGGTTCCCCTGTTGAAAGACCATCTCCTGTAGTGGGATGAGATGTCAAGTAAGAGGATGTGGGCACCAATGTACTTGTTAGAGAGCCTATGGCTGAAGTCAGATTTGCTTGCCCATTAGGAAGAGATGGCACCTTACTGGTGGGATCAGTGGGAACGGTTTGTCCTTTCAAATGGTCAGTAGTTTGCGACACTGAATGGAACTTCCCTGGAAGCAGTGTAGGCAACAGCAATGTAGGGATTATTTTAGCAATCAGAAATTGTGTACTAGGTTGTGGTGTTGAAGGTCCATTACTTGTGCTGGATTGGGGCAAGGAGTAAAATGAACTTTGGACTGGGGCACTTGGAGAGCCAGTAGTATTTGCTGTGACTGAAGTAGCCCCCAAATGGCTACTTGCAGTGACATCTGTCAGTGAGAACTGGCTTGACACTCTTTGCTCCAGGCCTGCAGATCTTGTAAATGGTTCGCTTGTTTCACCGACTTGGGAATAGCCAGTCTTCAATGCTGTAGTTAATACACTAGGAGACAGTGCTGATAATGTATAGTCAGTGCTTGAGAAAAGTGTAGCTGTTGTACTTCTGGGTTCCTGTGTTATGGAACAAGATGGACTCGGCGCCAAGGTACTTATTGGGGAGCCCGTTATCGTTGCCATGACTGTAGTATGCCCTGACTGGCTACTTGCAATCACATCAAGAGGTGTCTGTGAAGGCTGAGCTAACAGTCTTTGCTTCCATGTTGCTGGAAGTCTTCCATGGCTTTTCAGTGGATAGGTGGTTCCAGTGCGATGCATGGTCTTGGTGGGTTCTGTGGGAGAGCTGCTGAAATGGGATGTGGAGTGAGATGAACTTGGAAGAGGGGTATGCTCTGAAGAGTCTATAATCTTGGCTAGAACTGAAGTAGACCCCAGCTGGCTATGAGCCATCAAATTGACAATAATCTTGGATGACTGCGTTGACATCCTTGTGAATGTTCCAAGACGACCTGCAGATCTGGTCAGTGGATTGCTGGTCTCACCAGCTCCTGATGATACAGTGTCTGTTGTCATCTTACTGTTGGGATCTGTGGGAAAGGTCTGTCTTTGCAATGTAGATATTGTGAATCCCAGTATTGAAAACAGTTTAGAAGTTCTGCTCTTAGTGTGCTGGCTTAAAATGCTATTACTTCCAGCAGAATAGGATGTGAAGGAAGATGAAATTGTTTGTTGAGTCCTACTTGTAATCTGTACTTTGACTGGCTGGCTTGTACCTACAACATCAACATCTGTCAGCGATGACTGTGTCAACAGCATCGGCTTCAATTTCCTGAACAACGGTAGAAAACTTTCATGTCTCATTTCACCATCTCCCTGAACAGCCCAAGAAGTCATTTCACTAGTGGAATCTGTGAGAAAGGCTTGTCCTGGAGAAGGGTCAGTCGTCTTTGACACTATTAACATTTTAGGAAGCTCTGCTGATAAAGTGGATACAGTGCTTGAGAACAGTTTATTTGCATTACTTTGGAGTTCCTTAGCTGACACTTCATCCCTTGCAGTGGAATGAGAAGAGGAGCAAGAAAGACTTGGAATAGGAGTACTTGTCAGAGAGCCAATCACCTTTGCTGCAACTGAAGTAGAAGCTGACTGTGTACTACCTCCAACATTGAGAGTTATCAGAGATAACAGACTTGCCCCCCTTGTTATAGGGCTAGCAGTTCTTGCCAATGGATTGCTTAATCCATGGACACGCAGAGGCACAGTCTTCCTGGGGGTTTGTCCCTGCAGTGCAGATAACGTGCTTGGCTTTGTTGAAAGCCCATCATTGGTGGCGGAACTGGATTGTGAACTTGGGGTACCAGTATGCTTTTCTGCGATTGAAATATCTCCTGACTGGCTACCAGCCATCAAATGAAGAGTGATCCGTGAGGAATGTGTTGACAGTCTTTGATGCCATGTTGTTAATTTTGCTCGAAGCTCTGGTTGTGTTTTTACTGGATTGCCCATTTCACTGATACCTCGAGATCTGGTAGGATCTATGTGAAAGGGTTGCTTTAGGGAAAAGTTAGTTGTCTTTGATAGCTCTGGAAGCAGTTTAGATATAGTGGATACAGTGCTTGAAGACACCGTTTTAGTTCCACTTGTAATTTCTAGTGTTGAAAGTCCATCACTTGGGTTGAAATTGAATATGGAGGTTGATGAATGGAACACTGAGGTACTTGTTGGAGGGCCAGTCATTTCTTGAGTACCTGACGTTTTTGTTCCAGACTGTCTTATAGGAAGTGGTGTAGTACTCGGATAAACTGAAGATCGGGATATTGGTATCGTTGAACTTTGAAACACTCCAGAGACAGAGGTGGATTTAGCAGTAGAGGATTCTGTAGTAGGCTCACTTTCAGAGAGTAGTGTGCTACCTTTCCCCTGTAATGTTGCAGAAGATAAAAGTTCACATTATTGATGATGTAGGAGCAATCTTGCAAGGCATAGCAGATACTGTTGACCGGGTACTTGATTTGGTGCTTGATGCCGTTGCTTCACTTGTTTTTTGCACAATGACCCAAACACTGAAGGAAGTGAATACTGCATCACCCAGAATAGTTCTCCGGGAGTCCTGCATGATGAATTTTTACAAAACAAAGCGACGGTGTGACCACTTCATTGACTACAACTTGTAGCATTGTCCTGATAAAGATTCAGAGGCTTGCTAGCCTCAATTCCATTTAATGAACACATTCATACATAGTGTTTCATGACAGCTGCCACATAAAAATGCTATAAAATTACCAATAGAAAAGATTTGGGGAAACAAATTCAAACTGATGGCAGCTTCTAGAGATTGTGACATCAAAAATGATTGTTACTTTAAATAGCCATAGTCTTATTTAGTATGCTATAGTTGGGTACAATTGTGTAAGAAACAGAAGATGCAGCCTTCTGCCTTAAGCGTTACTGCCTTTTGGATGTAGTTTACAATATTTGAAATCATTTACACCCTAAAATACACATTGTTCAATTGGCATTAATTAGTTGTTTCAGGTATACAATCTACATTAGTGTGGTATTCCAAGTCAAGTGTAAATTTGGACTGAACTATGACTATAAAAACTAACAGTAACTTGGTTATTTTTGGTGCCACTATATAAATATAAATCTCCCCAGCAATTAAAGGCAGTAACTCTTTTAAAAGTAGGTAATAATGGCCTCAAATTCACTAAAGAAATAAGCAATACATGTACAAAGATACAATTGTTTAATGACTTGGTGCACACTTCTCAAAATAAAGCTGGTCTTAACTACCGATCATCCAAATCACCAAAATTAAACAGAAACAGACAATATGAAGGGTAATTAACTGGCAGAGATTGACAGATCCTGTTTGCATTTAAAAAAAAAAAAAAAAGTTACTATTTGACCTTTTTACCAAAGTGCAACAAGCTGTCACAGATATATCCATATAAGCCCTCCCCACCAACACACACAAAGGAGATGGTCAATCTATAAAACAGAATTCATAACAATCCCTATAAGCATGCATCATTTCAGAAGAATCCTCCACTCCTTACCACAGATCACACTTGTTCCCAGTAATGGCTTAGCCTCCCAATTGATCACAAACTACGTATTTTCTGATGACAGAGACTGTGAGAACAGCCTAGATTGCTCATTACAGTTAGTTGATTAAGGTAGTGTTTCTCTACACAATACCGGTCTAATGCCAACAACTGAACAAAGGAATGCAATTTCCACAATACAGTCTCCTTGTTATTTGTTATATAAAGAAAAGCACTGCCGCCGCCGCCGCCGCCCCCCCTCCCATTGAAAAACTATTTGTTATAAATCTATTTGTTCTATAAATATGTACTTTCAGATGATGAGTCTAAAACCCATCAATTGCTAATCTTAAACTTTGCTAAATATATTGATTTTAAATAACTTCTATGCATTTCAGTTCTCATGGTAGAAATGCTTCTTACCACCACTGATCATTTCTGATATTGGAATGAAAGTTTTAGCACATTAATTCAAAGCTTAAACCTCCCAATTAGATTTCTATTAGGTTTTATATTTTATGATTTTTTTTTGTTTGCCTCTTGCAACCTTGTGTATGTTATTATGTACCGTTTTCTATTAGTTATTACCATTTCCTAAATTTAAGAGTTGATTTCTTAAATACCAATAGACTTCAAATAGGAATAGAACAATGAACAGGTATCTTTCTGGTTGCAAGAGGATAACCACTTTAAAATCTTCGAAAATAGCTTTGATGTGTCACAGAGAATTAACAAAACTTAAGAAATTGTATCTAGTGTATTGGCTTAATTATACTTTGGTACAGACCCAATCTCATTATTGCTGTATCATTGTTAATATAAAAAATACTTACAGTAGCTTTAACTTGTCTCTTCAGAGTCTGGTCTTCAGATGTCATATTCAGGGTCTCTATGGTGCCAGCAACACTGAGCATGAACTGTATCGGTAAGGTCCTTAGAATGACAGAATCTGCAGTACTAGAACTGTGTGACATGCTTGTTGGTGATGTAACTGTTGGGACCAGAGAACTGAGCTCAGTGGAGGTTTCAGGGGGCATAGAGTCAGCAGTATTACTGGTCCAAAATTCAGTGGACTCTGTTGCTGTTCCAGAATCCAGTATGCTAGACGTTACTGTGCTTCTTTCAGTAGTTGATACCTGGCCAGTGGTTAGAGAAAGGATATTGTTTGTGGTGGAATGGGAAACTAAGTAAGATGAATTTGGCACAGAGGTATTTCTTACAGAGCCAGTAATTTTAGCGAGAACGGAAGTCGTCCCAGAGTGACTACTAGGCATGACTTTGTGAATGGTCATTGATGGCTGGGTTGACAGACCAGGCTTCCACGTTGTGGGTGTTGCTGGGAGGGCCACAGTCAACGGATTGCTTGTCCCACGGAAGCCATGAGCAGCCGGCCACTGTGCTACCTGACTTGTGGAATGTCTGGGAAAGGTTTGTCCTTTAGAATGGCCAGTGGTCTTTGACATTGTAGGAAACACTGTAGATAATATGAATGCAGCACTTGAAAACGGTCTTGAGGATCTACTCTGGGGTTCCTGCGTAGTAGCCTGTCCCTGGAAACTTGGAAATAGTTTGCTTAGTGGGGAACTGGACAATGTAGCTGAACTCTTAGATGTTCCAGAATGCACTGATGCAGTGCTTACAAAATAATCTACTAGGGGAAGCTGTGTATAAGCTTCAGTTGATGCTGCAATGGTTGAACTTTGAGGCAACCTGGATACAGAGGTTGATTTAGCAGTAGATGAGTCTGTAGCAGGCTCACTTTCAGGGACTGAAATGCTGCCCTGTCCCTGAAATGTTGTAGAAGCTACATTATGAATTGCTGATATTGTAGCAGCAATCTCGAAAGGCACTGCAGACACTGTGGCTCGTCCACTGGAGATGGTGCTTTTAGTGTCAGGTGAACCTGTTTCTTCATTTCTTTTGGACGTGGGTATTTGACCCCCGACATTGTGCTGTTCTGAAGTCGATTGTTTTTCAGCCTGCCGAGAGGTGGCTATTGATCCTTGAAAGTTAGAAGGTAAAGTGGGAGTTATAATAGACTCAGTGGGACTGCCCACTGTTACCGTATTGCCAGCAAAATTCAGTGATCCCAACATAGATGAAATACTAGTAGCGTTATTTAATGTTCTTTGGGTGATGGACGTCTTAAGAGAAGTACTTTGGCTTGAAGGAGAAGGGTTTCTGCCTTGTCCCTGAAATGTTGTATAAGATACATTACGAGTTGTTGATATTGTAGCAGCAATCTCGAAAGGCACTGCAGACACTGTGGCTCGTCCACTGGAGATGGTGCTTTTAGTGTCAGGTGAACCTGTTTCCTCATTTCTTTTGGACGTGGGTATTTGACCCCCAACATTGTGCTGCTCTGAAGTTGATTGTTTTTCAGCCTGCCGAGAGGTGGCTATTGATCCTTCAAAGTTTGAAGGTAAAGTGGGAATTGTAATAGATTCAGTGGGGCTGCCCACTGTTGCCGTATGGCCAGCAATATTCAGTGACCCCAATATAGATGAAGTACCAGTGCTGTTGTTTAATGTTCTTTGTGTGCTGGGTGTTTTATGAGAAGTATTTGGGCTTAAAGGAGGAGGGTTTGAGGTACAAGTGACAGCTGCAACTGCTCTTCTATATTTTAGATCTTTAGACTTTGCATCCTTGGGATCAACTAGATTTTGATTCAAAGACAGACCCGCAGCAGACTTGCCCAAGGCTTCCAGCAAACTGGCAGTGTACCCTGAAGGGGTCCCTTGGATTGTGGCTTTCTTACAGGACAGATCATGATAGTTGCCTGACTTCACAGTGCTGGACACTTCACTGACTTTCTCAATATTCACTGCTAATGGGAACATAGATATCAACACATTGTTTTCAAGTTTGGGTCCAAAGTAAACGTTTTCGCTTTTAAACAGTTTATGGGGCATATATATTGTGGTTTTATGAATCTTTTGATTGTTACTGTGTGAACTTAAAGGTCCAGCCTCTGTTTTGGCATTAGGTATATCCGACACTGAAGTGTCCTGGTATACAGGAAGATGTCGATCCAGGTCTGGAGAAAAAGCTGGTGCTGGAGCAATTTCTCCTGTAAAAGCACTGCTTACATACTTTATTTCTGCAGGCAGAGATGGCACATTGTTGTCATTTTGTGGACAATGGATACCTGTGCAAAGTTGACTTGTGTGATCAACTTTAGCCAGTTTTGAATAGGATAAATCTGCCAACCAACCTGAAAGAGGGTGTTCTCCTGAGGCTCTCATTTCTACACTGTCAACCATTCCAGCCCGTCTGGGCTGTGATGCGGCCAGCTTGTCCAAACGTGTTTCAGTAATCAAGCCTCTAAAAGAGGGAGCACCATCTGCAACTGGTGGGATAAAGTCTGGCTCCCGTCTGAATCTGCTGTTAGGTAGATAGTCAGATAGTTTTGCAGTTCTTGGTTTATTTTGAGCCTCAGCTGATATTTTTGAAGATGCTTGCTGAACATGTGGAAAGTGAAGGTACAGTGGTTCCGTTTTTCTTGTCAGAGGTGGCAAGTGATGCGCAGCTATGGCTGACTTCATTTGAGCATTTGGGCTGTTACTTCTTTGTTTTCCCCAAATGGTTGAATGTTCTCCTTCAAAAGACCATGCTTTCTCTTTAAAACCTTAAATATTTAAAAAATATTTAAAGTTAGAAAATGCAAAACATCTCTCACATACTTTGCTAATTAAATAAAACAAACATTTTTTTCATTTTCCATCCAAATTGAGGAGACTGGGTATGGGTTAATGCAGTAGAATAATTCCTAGTGGAATCTTTTGCGCATTTGTGAACAAAATGAGACGTTTTTTTGAACTGGCATAAAACGGGCTACCAGCTAGAGACAGTGTTCCGAGACAGTGACAGAGATAGAGATCAACTTACCTGTCAGAAATGAAACTAAAAGCAAAGTGAATTTCAGAAGGCAAATCTGCACCATTTTCAGACCCAGAACTGCTTCAAAAGAGAAGGCTTTCTAGAAACAGAGAAAGAGGCTGTGCTGGTCATTTTGTAAATGTTAATATTCCCTTCTAATCAAAACACTATTTTACTACAGAACAGTATGTTTGACATGCAGTTGAACAAAAAAGGTTTATTGCTGCCAAATAGAAGGCCATATATGGTCATTTTAAAACAGAATTGTTACAGGTCTTGTGACAGTCTTATTTCTCTAACAGGTGTTACAATACAACTCCTATTATATAGCACTTCCACCCATTTCAGGTTTTATTACACGTATATAGGTAACAAGCTTGTGTTTGCTATTAAACTCCCAGTAAAGCCAGGAATGGATCAAACCGCTATGCAATGGGAGTCTTATTGCCATCCCTACACAGCTCAATTTGTAGTTCTAAACCTCTCGTTTAGAGAATTTCCATTTCCCTTTCCGTATTTCTGCTCTAACTGACGATATAAGTACCTGGGATATACAACACTGTGCTGCTTAAGAAATAAACAATATAGAATAGAAAGAGCGGATGCAAATCAAAGAGACCCTCTCAAATCACACTTTAATAAATTTTACAAATCCACCCTCCTAATATATTTGTCATCTTATGTTTATGTATTAACATTGGTTCAATGCTGGGACTATAGACTCAAGTTTGACCAGGGTAGAGAAGAACTATAGAAAAGGGACCACTTTGCTTGTATTGCCACGTGTTGGAAGACCATCATTCTTCTGTATCTAACAAAACTGTTGACTGTTTAACAACATCCAAGTACCCCCAGTGGGCATTCACACCAGTGGGTTTAAACAATTAAGTGGGTCGTTCCAAATACGTTAAAACATTTGTGGTTGAGGGAAATAGGTACAGTCAAAACACTATGAAGTAGTGTATGAACGAGGTATTAAAGTTTGAGGATCTCATTGTGTAACGTTATAATTTCCACATCCATTGGGTTTATATCATTTAGCTCAAAGGTACACGATACATTTGCTCTAATTTTCGCTTGCCCTATTTTAATTATTTGTTCACACATACTTGATGTATGTACTGATTACAAAATATTAAAAAAAAAAAATAGTTTACAAAACAGACGATAAAGTGAGCGTTTTCTGTAACAGTATTACAATCCCTCCAAAAAAAAAAAAAAAAAAAAAAAAAAAAAAACATACACACATGAGACTCCTGCCGAATGATATGAACCGAAGATATGAACGTTTTGTATTCATTTTTTTTTTCTTCTATAAAAAGGGTTTAAAATGGCCCACGCCATTTCTGGAATTTCTATTCATATATACAACCAAATAAAATATGCCCATACGGTAAGGAACATTGCTATAAACTTTCTTGACAGTTTACAGTGACAAAGTAATACGTTATTTACCTACATATGCCTTATATTTTAACACTTACAGCTATATCTGGATAACCACAGAATGTTTTAATAACAGTTTAATATTTGACAATTTAGTTAAGCATTATTATTTCTTCATTTATTTTAGCAGAAAGAAAAATTACCTTTTCTTACCGTTAAACAGGAAAGAACGATTGCATCTTCAAAGTTCTTTCCGCAGCCGGCTTTGCTTTTGCTCCCTGCTAAGTAGATTCAGAGCTTTGTCAATCTTAGCTAATTAACCTTGACTGAATAAAGTGCCTTTAATTATCCAATAGAGATAAAGAACGCAACTTGTTAAAAGTTAGATTCCTCGGAAACGAAGGTTTATACCATTGCCGCGGGACCCTGTAGAACAGGGCTTCTTAGATTCGGTCATAGGGAACCCCTGTGGCTGCTGGTTTTCATTCCAACCGAGTTCTCAATTACTTAACTAGACCCTTAATTGAACTGATAATTTACTTAATTAGACCTTTTTACTTGTTTTCAGCTCTTGAACATTTGCATATTTCAAGTTAGCTTTAACATTTGATAAGTAATTTGAACTGCAAATGTTCAAGAGCTGAAAACAAGTAAAAAGGTCTAATTAATCACATTATTGGTTCAATTAAGGGTCTAGTTAAGCAATTGAAAGCTTGGTTGGAATGAAAACCAGCAGACACAGGGGGTCCCCAGGACCGAGTTTGAGAAGCCCTGCTGTAGAAGGTGGGTGGGTGTTTTTATAAACATATATGGGGGAAGGCAGCAGCAGCAGGGCTGGTAGGTGACGACTCTTTTGTACAGCGGTATCGGCACTATGCTTCAGTTCTTCAGGGTTCGCACCCACCCTCCGCTTGTGTGTAGATTGCCTCGCCCTGTGTGATGCGCCTGCCTGCGGGAACCTAGATCGCTACTGTAATATATATATATATATATATATATATATATATATATATATATATATATATATATATATATATATATATATGTGTCTGTGTGTGATCGTTGATTTTAACTACAGTCACAGATTCGTGTGATAAATAAGGGATAACGTGGGTTGTGCTGCATTAACATACGGCTATGATTGGGTTAGAGGCACGAAGCGAAGCTGAGTCGGGAGCCTCACTTCATACCAACAAAACCATACGCCATTCAAGCCTAAATTTTGTGAAATAATTTTCCTTTGCTTGACTTGTGTGCAGAGGTGAATATTTCCAGTGTTTTCTTTTTTTAAGTTAGCTTTAGCTTTTTTTTTTTTTTTTTTTTTTTTTAATCATATTTTCTTTTGCGTCCCATATATGGGACACCAGGCACAGATGGGTACAGTTTTTTTTTCTATGGTAACGTAGTACTGATTTTGTTATGATTTTTGTGTTTGGTGCAATACTTGTTATATCTGGTTAAATATTTGTTGTGCCTAACTCAAAACTTGTATATTGTTAATAGCTGATGGGTGTGGCTCTTTTATAGGACTCAAGAAAACAGCAGATCTCTGTACTTTTTGAATATACAGTAATAAATGAGTAAAGGTATGCTATGTGTCATACTAAATAATGTTAATTTATTTATATAAAACTGAAATGCATCAAAATACAGTGCCCAAATCATCCACTACATGTTTACACATATCTGTGGAAATATTTCACCACTCATATAACAGCAGTTGACTGATTTCCATTACATGAGAGTAGATGTTGAACTTCATATTGATTTGAACTCGGCCCTCGCCAAGATAAGCACCAACTAAGACATAGCTTTGCTGTAAACTAATGTGATCCATCTGCATCTCCATCCATTTGCGTTGTTTTCCATCTGATGATGTAGATATCCTTCTGTCTGGTGTTGATTGCTGAAGTGTAATATTGGCTCCAGGGATCAGCTCATTTTGCCTCCCCAGCGCATCAACATGACAACCATCTGGATTGAGCTAAGTAGGGTATATCTCTGGGGTCTTCAAGTGGGCACCTTCCATCCTCGGTGTTTTATTGACTAGCCCACGACACCTCAAGAGGGCTCAGCAGTGATTCTGGCGTCCCAGCATCACCTCCCTCCATCCCCCACTCAGCTCAGCCCAGCTTACTTACCTGTACATCAGCAGTGCTTTCTTTCTATTGTGCTTGAGCTCACCATCCAGAATCTTTCTGTTTCAACCACAGCCAGTTGCTGCTCCTTTCTGCTGCTTCAGATAAGTTCTTCACTGGGCGACGCAACTCTTGGCCACTGAACCTTAATGTTGTAGGTAATGAACACAAAGGACACGAGGAATCCTCACCCACCCAGAGGTTTAGGTTATGTGGTGATGGGAGAACATCATATGCTGATCTGACGAGGAAACTGATCCTGCTCTGTTCCATTGTCCGTAGGTCTTGCCAGCCGATCCTGCGTTGTTCCACACTTTCCGATCTCATCCATTCTCCCTGCTTGGCCTGGGAAACGGCCTTTACACATTTGATCCTCTTCTCCTGCTTTTGCACCTTGTTGACTACCAGCTTCCTCCATTGAGCTGGAGTTGCCTTTTGTCTTGTAGATGGAGTTGAACTGAGATGAAGACCCCCTCTTCCATGCTGAACTTGCCCCATAATATCACCGATTCAAAGGGCAGCCTTAGCATCTTCCACAGCTTTCTTTGCCGTCCATTTTCTTCCAGTTTTCAACACAGGTACTGCCTCCCTTGCGCATCTGTCATGTGAATCTACTAATGCCATTTCCAGTCAGACCTTGGCACACTTAAACTCCTCGGTTAGAGCAGAGACTGGTAGCTGCAGTATTCCTTTACCATAAAGTCCCACTCCGATGAGGCAGCATGGAACTCCCAACCATTTCCTGACGTATGAACTGATTAAAGCTTCCAGCTTTTCAACTGTTGTCAAGGAAACCTCGTACACAATCAGTGGCCACAGCAGTCTTGGCAGTAGACCAAACTGAAAGCACCAGAGTTTCAGTTTGCCTGGTAAAGCGCTGCTGTTTATACTCTTCAACCCTTCCACTGCTTGTTGTCTAACTTCTCCCACATAAACTGTGTCCTTTAGATCCCTGTCGTACTATCTCCTTAGACTTTTCACTGGCTTCTCGGACACTGTTGGTATTGCCTCACCATTAATGTAAAACCTTTTATCTACTACTTTACCTTTAATTATAGAGATGCTTCTTGATTTAGTGGGCTTGAATTGCATTCGTGCCCATTCAATGTTATTGGTTAATTTGCCCAATAACCGATTAGTGCAGGCTACTGTTGTAGTTATTGTTGTCATGTCATCCATCCATGTATGTATCTAAATTGCAAATCTCCAAAGTATGCTTTCACTAAATTTGTTATTGTCATCGGTACACTGAAAAAATCAAATGCTGCCCTAAGAAGTTCATGTGGTACTGAACCATATGCATTAGCCAAATCCAGGAATGTCACATGGAGCTCCTTCCTCTCCTTTTTTGCTGATTGAATTTGTTGCCAGTTTATGCTGATGTGTTCTAAGCATCCTGGGAAGCCTGGAATGCCTGCTTTTTGTACTGAAGTGTCAATGTCAGTTCTTTAATAGGTAGGTTGACAATCTCTGCGCAATAATGCTGAAGAAAATCTTGCCTTCTATGTTTAATAGGGAAATAGGACGAAACTAACTGATGCTTGTATAATCTTTTTCTTTTGGTATATTTCTACAAGAAACGTGGGTAGTGGTGAACTATGTCTAATGCAGCATTTCAAAACATCCTATATGTACTCAGAGGGGTTGAGATCCTGGGGCTATGGTAGAAAGGGGAGAGCCTGAGGTCTATATCATTTTTTGCTGATTGAATTTTTTGCCAGATTACGCTGATGTGTGATGTGCATCCTGGGAAACCTGGAATGTATGTGGATAGATGGTGACCATTCCTGAATGAACCTGGTCAGTGAAGATGTTATCCCAGAGCATACTATCCAGAGTGATCTACATTGGTGCTGTCCCATTCCAGCAGAACATACCCCAGACCATGACAGCCCCACCAGTGGCCTGAACATTGGACACTGCAATATTGGTCTAGTGCTTCATGGACTCTCCTCCATATCCTGGTTCTTTATTAGTGCTGAGCACCATAAAACATGATTTGTCTGACTACATTAGATGCTTCCAGTCTTCAATTGTCCAATATTTGTCATTATTGTCTGAGGTGTGTTTTTCCAGATTTAACTGCCTATTTCCTTTCATTGCATGAAATTTGCTATTTGTTCCTTTGGTCCAGTGACTACTTTTGACCTGAATTGAGCTTCTTGTTGGTGAGGGTTTTTTTTTTTTTTTTTTTTTTCTGTCAACCACTGCCTATAAACCTTTGAGACCGAATGTACATATTTGCCAATTCTGCTGTTGCCTTCAGCGGTTCACCAAAGGAACGTGCACCAACAATCAAGTCTCTTGTGGGGTCACCTACATCAACCTTTCATTTCATACCGTACTGTAATACTGTACTGTGAAACAGTACAGGGAAACAGACCTGAATTGCAAGTACTTGATAATCAAGGAATCGAGGGATATACCACAGTGTGAGTTATTCCCTCTAAATTAGAGAGGGTGGGTTGGATAGGTTTGTGCACTTTCTCCCCTCTTTGGTGTCCAGCAATGAATGGCCAACCACTACCAGAAGCATTCTTGCCTCAACTACAGCCTGTAGACATGTATTACTGTACCTCTCTTATAAAAGCCAAGTACAAAGATCTACTATAGTCTTGTGCCCTTCAAAGGCCTATACAGGAGCCATGCAAATCAGCTATCGACAATAGTCCAGGATTTTTTGCTCAAGTTGAAAAATTACATTTGATGCTGAGGGAGGAAATAACCTGATAGACAAATAATAAAAGCAAGAATAATACAGCTACATGTGGGGAATATTTTCCAAGTTTTATTGTTTCATTTCAGTGAACCTGGGGAGGGGCACATTTTTACCCCATCCCTTAAATGGGAGGGTAGACATTGCAACACAACCTACAAGTGTGTTATCCTGCTTATAAAATTGATACAATAATACATAGAAAAATAAGCTTTTTAAAATATGTATTTTTAAATAACAATTTTATTGTATATTCTTCCACTTTGAAGAAAAAAATAATCCCTCAGACACAGTTAAACTGGGGGTTTTCAACATTTCCAGCAGCAAATACAATAGAATACTAGTGCCTGTAGATCTGATTTTCCAAATTACTGAAACTTTAAGACAAAAGTTTTATTGAAAACATGTATTCATTTTTTCCCCTCTATTTAAATATTATAAAACAAATGTTTTTAATAACTATCTTTATAATTTCAATAAATGTACAATCACAAATACCACCTTTTAGATCTACCCAATGCCCCTGTCAACTGTAAATTCCAAATAAATTAAACAGTATATTGCTTTATCCACCTTCTGTGTAGAACTGCTGAATCGCAGTACTGTTGCAGAACGGACTGACTTTTAACAAAACGCTGATATACAAATGTTTGATGCACTTGCCTTAGGTTTTGCCTATTCTGTAACATACAGAATTCAGTTTCTGTCAGGATGGCCAGACAGCAGACCCAATAAGATTTTCATATTAGGTGCTTGGTTGGCAGGTGCTTCCAAATCGAAATCTACACATTTTACTGATGGTTCACTTAAGAATCCTGACTTAGATATATAAATATGAGGTATACATATTACATATGATGAGGGGGCAGGGCTATGGATGGACTACACTAACATTATCTCAAACTCTAACCTGACTGTTAAATAGATATTATTATCATATGCTTCTCCCATACGTGAAAATGCCACAAACCGGTACATACCTTCTGGTCCTACAGAAAGACAAATCGAACCTAGTATAATAAATGTGATCATATTCCAGTTGCATATTCCTGTGCTCATATCATCCATCCAGGGTTCTGTCTACTGGATTTTTGTAATTTTGCACCAGTGTATAAACACCATCATGTGACCTGGGTTTCTTTATAGTTTTCCTAGGTGCTCAAGCATCTTGCTATAAAGTTTTGAAAAGGTTCAAATGTTTCCTCAAAGAATGAATGGAAAGAATAACACTGCATGTTTTGAACCTAGAACAGCATGGCTGACAGGAGGGATTAAACACTGGGTGTAACCGTCTTGTTTATTTTCTGTATTTATAATTTACTGTGTATTATTTTTCTCACGTGCATTGCTTTATTTGTAAAAAATCAACAATAAAAATAAAGCTGGCAAAAGGAATGTTAAAATAAAATAACAAATACACACACAAAAATAAAGAGCCTGCCTAGTACACCGAGCACATAAACAGGCACAGAACCAAAACCTCTCCAGAGCAGAGCACAGAGTCTGCAGCGTAACAGCAGGAGCCACATTATCACCCCTTGCAACACTATCTAAAGTGCTTGTTTATTTTACTGAAATCCTAATATGGATATTTAAAAAAAATACACAACTGATTTCCCTGGTGGGAACCCTTGTAAATCATCCCCTAGGGGGTGCTACAAGCTTAAATATTAATGTATTTATTTACAAAAAGGACCTGGGTCTTGAGAATGGGAATTTGCATACATGGGTTATTTACAATGGAAGTGGCTTTAGCTTTAACGGGACTACCACAGGTTGGAGACAAGTTCACTTTTGCAATTATACCCTCTATGGTAACTTCCATTTATGGAAAATCCCCATCTTAGAGACCCTTATCCTTTTTGTATTGTAAAGAAAGCCATTGATATTCAACTATATAGCACCCCCTGCTGGATTACTTAGAAGTGTTCCCATTTATTTTGATCAAGTCACCAACTCTTTAATTTATGTCCATTTTGGAAAATACCTCCTTAGAGATCTGTGACATCTTGCTACTTATGCTTCCCACAATAAAACACTGCTTGCATTGGATTGCAATATCTGAACCATAGTATAGTATGACTTCCTAACACTCAAAGGGATTTAGGGAACCTATCACAGGTAACCAGCGACAGGTTTGACAGACATGTCCGACTATTCCTCAGCGATTACGAACTTCAACTACTCATAAGCCACTCGAATCAATGTCCAACTTGTTCCCGAAGAAACTTCATCTGGAAATACTTGTGCTACCTACATTTTGGAGAATCTAGCCCAAGGTAGAACGCCCATTAAAAATAACCATTGGACATGTGAACTGTGCCTCATTGGTGAAAGTGTAAAGCACTGCACTGCTGCTATGGAAACAAATATCTCTATCCATCAATAAATGTGGTGTGCATTCTGGGAAAGCTCTCTCTGTGATGGAAGTCCAACCATAGTGGGCATGTTAAGCACTTACAGCACTGATATAGCATTTGGTTTCAGGGTAGTGTCAGGGTGCAGCAGTCAAAAAGGGTCCTCTGTTCCCTATCAAACTAAAGACAAAAATGAAACAAAGGGGCCCCTTTTAACTGCAACACCACTGGTAATCATAAATAGATAGATAAAGAGCAAATACTTGCTTTATCAGTCACTAGTCAGATAAAGTTTAAAAATGCATTCCTTTCAAACAGACATAATATATTGACTTTATGGTATTATTGTCCCCTTGGGGGTGGGGGGGTGGGGGGAGTAGTTCTGTAATTAGTTACATATATTCCATCTTAAGATTTCAAATAATTAAACAAAACAGTTTGTGTATGTGGCAAAGGTTTATTAAAGTACAAAACATTAAAGTGAACATACTGTACTTGGAGAGCTTAATGTACAAACAATTTAAACACAACACTGGTCTAGCAGTACGGATCCTAGAACCACAGCCTCACCATGGGGTGTGAAGCGTTTTTAAATTCACAGAATCTGGATTTAAATAAAACCATTTAAAAAAATCATCAACACTATTGTTAAAAGTACAAAAATAAGGACTTTACAGCATATAAACGTTTCAGTTTTTTTGAGTATTCCAGGAAACATCTGTCCAGTCAGACTATGCTGAGCATTTTGTGATGTTTCCAACACATTAAAACGGAAAAAAAAAAAAAAATTATAAAAATTGGACAGTGAAATTTACCAAGAAAAAACAAACAAAAAAATAACTCCATATGAACACATTTATTTCCAATAAAAACATAAACCATTCAAGGCTACTCAAATGAGAAATATTAGTAAAGAGACTTATGTCTGAAGTGTCATAAGGTAGGAGGAAGTGTGTTTTGAAGGCAATGACAGCATACGCACTAAAAGCTATTGGTAAAGGGAGCTCAATCAGTGGGAATCAACAGTATGTAGTTGAAAATGGAGCAGATTAAACTTTGAGGTAAAGTAATTGATTAATCTGAAATTACTTTGCATATATTACATGTTTTACGGTTTATCATTCCAGCAGTTTTAGAAGCGCTACAGGTTAAAGCATTCTTGGCTGGTTTCACGTACTTCGACTTGCACTAACCTTGAACTACTTAATGTTACCCTTGGCATGGTAGTCCAAGACTAGTGCTTAGTAGGGACTGGCATTCCTGTATATTTGAATAATCAAATACACATAATAAACGATTGAACAATGACACCATTCTACTTTACATCAAGGTTTCACTGGCTAAAACCAACGCTTACATAATACCAACATTGAATATGTAAAAAAAAAAATGACAGAAATCGCAGAACTATGACAGTGCAATAAGTAGCTCTTCATAACACAAGTACAGTATGCATACATATTAACATGAAGCAACATAAAATTAAAAATAGCTCATACCTCCCGGTCCCAGTCTACGTTTTGCTACATGAATGTTGTAGAGTCAGTGCTAAATCATTGAATGTCATATACCAAGTGTCCCAATGCTGTTCATGTGAATCAGTCTTTTTTTGCAAAGTGTGAATTTTTTCAACATTAGACTGGAATTTCTGAAGTTACTGGCTGCAATCTCGTTCATTGTCTGTTTGGTATCGACTTGCTTATAGATATTAACCACAGTAGTTTAAAGTATAAATAACTATACCATGACTGGCAACAATACCCAGGGCTAAAAGTTAACTTTTTAAGGCAGTAGTGAGGATTTGCTACCTGTCTGGGAAGCAGGTAGTGAAATAGTCTCATCTGGAGTGGTTTATTTGTTTATATTATATATATATATATATATATATATATTATATATATATATATAAATAAAAATAAAAAATAATTACCTGTCTACTGTTTTAAATACTGAATATCTCAAACTATCGCATAGCAGTAGACCTATATTTAAATCAGAAAGTATTTACGGAAACCACCTTGTGCTCAACGAAGTAATAAAACTAATGCAATTCCTTGTTTAAATGCATTTTGCTTTATCCTGAAGTTTTACAAAAATGCAACCACATTTGCATCTAAGCATTTGATTTGCCATCAGTACTGTTTACCAGGTTATGTTTCATCAGTGCAAATTAAGTGGTACGAAATGATCCTCTTAGCTGCCTTCAGCTGTTGACTGAGATTTCGGCAACTAATAAATCATACACACTTATAAGGAGCGATTAAAAAAAAAAAAAAAGTAATGTGTGCCACATTATCGTTGAATCCTGCCTTTCTGTATGACCTTATAAATGATAAGGTTACATGTACAACTGGGCTGTTCTGAAAATGAAAGTTAATTCCTGTACAGTACCACTGGTATGTTCATAAATATGTATGCTCACACCCTGCCTTCTAACTGCATTTTAAATGCTGTACAATTTTGAAGAAATTAACCAAGTACTGTAGTAACAACAGAATAAGGGATATCAACCAAGATTTAAAAAAAAAAAAAAAACACATGCTGGGTTTGTTTTATTAAACGGTGACGTTAGTTAGCTAGGTGTAAGTAATAGTTTTACAGTGCAATCTCTCTCCCTCTCTCTCATTTGTTAAAGCACACGTTTCACTAGTTAAACAGGAGAAGCAAGGTAGTGATAATCTACTATAAAATGAAAAAAAAAACATAAATTAATGCACCAAGATTGTATTTCGTAAATCACCAAGATTGTATTTCGTCTACTTTGTACTGATAAAACAAGGAAGCCATTGCTTGGATCTTGGTAACGGTATAGCTTGCTAATTATGCTTGTTTAGTTTTTAATTTGTAGTCAGAATTTTGATAAAGTAATAAATTATCTACCTATTATGTGTTCATTTTTAGCGTGGGTGAAGCCAGGGTTAACATTCTAACAAAACCAGAGGCACCATGACAGATTAAATTAGCATTTTATGCACACTGTCCGTTATCTATAAAATCGTAATGTTTTTAACAGTTATTTAATTGTACTCTTGGTCTATAAAATAAACTTCATACCTTGAAATTCTAAACACGTTGCTCTGGTACTCCACTGTACAATATGATTTGCATTGTGGGCCTTGCATGTATCTACATTGAGCAAGATAGTAATAAAACTAATACAGATAATTATGTTCACCAAGGGTCGTCATATAAACTGCAGCGTAAGATATCAGAAAAATGCTACTGCATTTAAAAAAATAAATAAATAAAAAACAATAGTAGCAAATTAAGAGTTTTGGGTAGCAAAATGTTACCAAATACACTAACTTCGAGCCTTGCAATAATACATTACAAAACACCTGTTTTGTAGTCCCTTGTATTAATTAGCTACAGTATTGGTATCACCCTGCAATTCTAAGAATGCCTTTATCTATCAGGACGTTGATAAATTTAGAGAATTTACAGAAATGATAATTTATGTAATATGCATTTACATTAACTTGTGGTGCAGCGACAGGCTTAGCATAGATCATGGGTTTGTTCAGAACACATATTTGTTGCAATACAAGACAGATTATACAATCAGTAATTTTCTAAACAATTAACAATTTTCTAATCAATTCTTCGAATAAATAAGTACACGTGCCCTTCCCTAATGCTTATCGGAGTCTGTGAAACCAGTCGTCAATCATAAACCAACATTTCAGTCTAGCAAACAGCAGCACAACAATAATCTTTAATGTCAGGATTGGAGAAACATCTGCAGAAGCTTCTTTCTTCACAAGACTGCGGGGTCTGGTGGTTAAAGGAAAGTGCTTGTAACCAGGAGGTCCCCTTTCAGATGAGATGTCATCGCAAGTGACTCTGCAGCTGATGCATAGCTCATACACCCTAACCTCTGTAATGCGCCTTGGATAAAGACGTCTGCTAAATAAACAAATAATAATAAATGATAAAAAAAATAATAATAAAAAAACTACACACACATTGAATAACTATAAACAGGTGGATTAAAGTTTTTTTTTTTTTTTTTTTTTTTTTAAACTTATGCTAAAAAGAACAGAAAAGCTGCTCTTCAGCGCCTCACCGTTAAAACCAGAGCAACTGCAAGCCAAACTGCTAGTTGTTATCGGCGCTGATCAGAAGGGAAAGGATCACCAAGCTCTGTTTTGCCTCCATGGTGGAGGAATGATTTTTCAAAACTTTCAGGTCACAGTGACATTTCTTTCTTCAGTACTACACCCTGCATACTCTTTATAAGCATTTAAAACCATGACAGTGATAGCCATCAATTCAAAGGATTTTTTTTTTTTTTTTTAGACCCATAGAAACGGATTTGTACATTACAACACACCCAATCTGAAGAAATCTTGTAATGGTGTTTCAAGGGCAAAAAAGGCCATTATGGGGAACTTCTCCAGTTGACATTTTTAGCATCTCCTTTACTAGATTCACCCCTACTGTACACTACAGGCAAACATTTAAAAACAAGACTGTATCCCAATGCACAAACCCACATTAGTTGTTTCCAATACCCTACAATTAATTCTTAGAGTGTCAGAATTGCTTTGCTTTTGTGCAGTGGGTTTGCTGGTGTAGCAGTGTGAGCCTTAAGTTCCCACTGCTTCAGTTCTGTCCGTCTTTACTACCCCCTGGGTCCTCCACTGCTGCACAAGAGCAAAGCAATCACAGCACTATAAGCATCTTTGCAAACACAGCATGCAGATAAAAAAAAAAAAAAAAAAACCTAAACTGAACTTTGCAACATATATGGTAAGTTGGGTCCCAACTCTTAACTCACTCACACACACACACACACATACAAAATACACACAAATAATCCTTTAGTCCTCCACTTTCAGCCACCCCTTCTTATAATCCTGAAGGAGCTCCAAATAGTACTGCCACTCTGGCTCACTGTCATATTGCACCTCATAGACTGTCTTTAAGGGGTTGCTGTGCTCCTCGTGCACTCGCACCACTACCCCATGGTACCAAACCTCAGACTTGTCTTTCTCTTCATAGAGGTGTCGGATCCGCTTGCCCACCAGGGCAGGGTAGTTCATTTCCGTGGCTGGCCTGACCCTCTGGACCGCCGGTCGCAGCACTCCTCTCCTCCGGCGGGCACTGTGGTGTAGCGAGTTACGGTGCACTGTCAAGAGACGGTGGAATTTGATTTGCACCACAGAGCTGCGAAGGCGCAATACCTTGGAGGTGCTGCGTGTGGGCCGCAGAGTTTCTGAGGCACCAGCTGCTCGTTTCTTCTGCTGGGGGACGTCAGGCTGGACTTTCCCCCGAGGTTCCTCTGGGTTGGGAGGATCCTGGTGTTCTTGCACCTTTCCTCTTGAACTAAGCTGCCCCTTTACTCCAGAGTCTGGCTCTGGGCAATTCTTTTGGCCTCTCTTCCCAGGTTTGCTTTTAAATAGTACCCGTTTCAACTTTAGCACCAGGCTACTGCAGCTCTTCTGTACTCTCATTGGGGATTTCTTGACCTCCTGATCTGTTCTTGGTGGTTTAACATCAGGCACCTCTGGCTCCATACAGGAAGATATTCCTGTTTTGCCCTCCTGCATCTCCACCTCCTCAAATTTGACCTCTAACATTTCTGACTTGTCCCACTTGTGACAAGACTCTTCTGCATTGGTCGAGTTTTCAGGATCACTCTTCACCTCCTTATTCAAATCAAGCCCATTTCCCTGCCCCACAAAAGTTCTGTTTAAGCCATTTTTTCTTCTGCCCTTTTTCCTTTTGAAGTGAATATTTCCTCTCTCTCTGCTCTTTAATCCCCTTGGGGTTATCTTGTTAGGCAGTTGATGCACAGTTTGTGAATGCTCTCTCTTCATTGTTTGGTCAAACGTGTTTTCTGCTGGAGGTTTTCCCCACTCTTCCTTCAATCCACTGTGGAATTCTGCACCTGAAAGATAGTAGAACCACCCTGTCAGTACAAGACATCCAATTGCACTCACACAAAATAAAGTCCATGCAACTCTGCTGAAGAAATCTTTTCAAGGACACAACCAAGAAAGCAATCTGGACAAGTTCTGATAACTGAAAGACCCATCAGAGAACGTTTTTCAAAAGTAAACCCTTTCCAAATAATCACAAGAGACATAAGCGGATAGTGGGTAGCCATGATTCCCCAGAACTAGCAAATATTGTGGGTTAAACATATTCTTCACTGAGCAAACAAACAAATCATATGAATTATATTCAGCTATATCCCAGCTCAATTAGACAACACAATGATTACTGCCAGCTTCATTATACTGTTCATTTGAAGATGGAAAGCAAGATTGTTATTAATCAGTGAGGAGTTTAAGAAGTTTTGGAAAGTGGGGTGGGCCGTTGAATATCAAATTAAGTAGTATTGAATCACACTGGGCTGAAAACTTTGAAAGCACTATAAAAATTACCAAGAGGTGGTCTAGTATATTTTGTATATATAACTGCAAATGGAAGTTACAGGAATGTCCTTTTAAATTGACCCTCCTTTACTCGCTCTTCTAAATTCTGCAGCCTACCAAGGTAAAAATCATTAAATATGACTGCACTCAGTTCAGAACTGTGCTTACATAGAACAGACAAGCATCAACCAGAGCTCAAGATAAGCTGCGTACTGGATGTTGATAAAATATGAATTACATATGATATTTAAATTGAATGTGTAAAGAATACACATAGCAATTTCACAGCTGGAGTTCACATGTTATCAGCTTCTTGTACTTCATTTGTTCCCAGAGTATCAATGGTCAATTGTGAACATACTGCATGCGGTAGCTAGAGAACGGATCATAGATACGGTCGGCAGCTAATTGTAGCCTGTCTGGGAACTGCCAGAAACATGTGACCGACCAGTAAGTCTGGGTTTTCAATAACTTAAACAAAGCGTGTTTGAATCCACTTCCTTGTAATGCATGTTTGTGAATGATGAACAAGTGAATGCATTCTTTCTTGCAGTCTTTATCCCCCTCAGCCTACCAATTTACCTATCTGTCAACTGAATTTTTGTAAGGTAAATCTATATAATAAATATAAATTCTGTGTTTGGAGAGAGTCTGGATTCTTTATATTGCTATAGCAAGGTGATCAATAAGGAATACAATATTATCATTTCTTTATTTGTATTAGTGCAGTATAGGTACAGTTTAAAAAGGACAGCAAAGGGACAGAGACTAAGAAAGGAGGATTTGCAGAAAGCTACCAACAGCCTATTACTAGTGGGAGGAGACAAAGAACACAGTCAATAACTGCAGCAAGAGTAACAGCTTCCCGGACTATGACATTATTAAAGCAGAATTACATGGCTGTGAAAGCTAGTTAGATTTTTCTTTCTGGTGAAAAATAAGGAAAAGGGGCATTTTTGTACAGTGGTTCAAAGTAACATTACAGTTAAAGATTAAATGCAAGGCTGTAGTTACCCCAGTTAGCATTAAAAGTACAGTATGTATTTAACATACTCACGACTTCAAGGTAATTCTGCACTTTATTCAGTGTCTTAACTGGAGAATTACTCAATGACCCAAAACCTTATCTGGAGCACTGGCACCGACAAACTCCTGGGGTTGGTTTATATTAGAAACAATAATAAATAGCATGCTTCTCAGGGTTGTAATAAACAGATAGCGCTTCAGTCTTTCATTCCATAAGCAACAATCTTTTAAGAGCATAATAACCACAAGTCAAGCTAAATGTGGTGTTGGACTTTTGAAAAAAAGTAAACTGAAAAATGTCATGTTAAACATTAAGCTGGACTAGAGCAAATAATGCTGGTTGCAATTGATGGGACAACATTTTACGGTTTGTTTTGGCTCAAGGTATGAAATGTTTTATATGGAGAAAGGTCAATATTTGGAAGTCGAATCTGTGGATGACAAGGAGAGCTGTTGGTCTCTGTTCAGTATCAGAAGTCTGTCAGCCATTTACCTCTACACTCAACAGCAAGACTGATCTACTGTCCCCCACTTCCTTCTATGATCCGCCTGCAGTTCCTACGTTATCTCTAATAAACATCACTCTTCAGTCAAGTCTTCAGCCAGGTGGAGAAAATACATTCAATGGAATGAATGGATGTTTCTAAAAAAGAAAACACTGCAGTGCAGCAACGGAGACGTAACCACCGGAAACCCAGCTTCCATTCCTATCGACCCCTTTCAGTCCGGTCAGTGGGTGCATTATGTTATTCTGACATCATATCATTGCACCCTAGGGTGTTGTGTCATCCCCCACTCCCTCCCTCAACGCCTGGTCAAGGAGCAACTTTTGTCAACGCGGACGAGGAAGACTTGTGTTTCCCCCCCCCCCCCCCCCCCCCCCCCCCCCCCCCCCCCCCCTTAAGTTTATAATACATTTATGTTTAATGCTGTACAAATGTATTCTTTATTATTAATACCTGTATATGCGAATATAGTAAATATAAATCGCATCTCATAATCCAGGTATGATTATAGAACTATGACTTTATTCTCATTTCCTCCTTTCTGTCTAAAATTTCCATTATTACATCAGTGGCAGCTACCTTTCTTCCCTTTGACATGGTTAGTTTAATTCAGGACACATATAAAACGAATGATGATTGGTTTACGTTATTTTGTTGCCAGAATGTTGGCACCTTGTTGACAGCAGGCTTGTCTCTCTTGTGACCACGGTATTTACAAGGCAACACACTGGCAACAAAAGACTCTGTCTCGTGGCCGTCCACAAAAGTTACTTGTGTGGTCTTTTGAGTTAACGAAAAATATGGGGTTGAAAATAATTCCAGTCATAAGGGTTAGGATGACTGTCTTTATGGACTGCAGGGGAGGGAAGAAGAAAACTGAGCATACTGTAGGTACAGAACAGTTCAAACTTCAGAGGGCAGCAGATCAGCACCATGAAAACAAACCCTGTTGAGGAACAACACACCTAGCACAAGAAATGACAAGAAACGCATTCCATGCTCAGGAGTTCCAGTGCTGGTGATTAACATCACAACATCAAGCTTCGCCTCCCCTCCCCTCGTAAACTAGCACTGCTAAAAGTGTACATACAAAAGCACACAGCGTACAGATTCCAGCTTTAACGGAGTAGGTTTTCTGATCCTGTGCTGGACCACTAAATCTTGATAATGATTGAAGCCATAAGTCAACTTGTGCTTTCAATTACCTCAACTTGTCCAGTGTCACCCACAACTATGACTGGATGTATCCCGCCCTGAGTCAGTTGGTGAAAATAGGAGATACCTGAGCTGAGTTTTGAAGGCCAGCAGGTGAACTCGAACCTGCAAGAAATAAATGGGATTTATAATGAATTAAATTTATTTTTTTTATAGTACACTAATATATGTACACTATGATAAGACAGTTAGTTTAATGTAGAATGTCAAAACGTACATCAGATTTGCATTACAATGTATACTTGGGGCTACTGATTTTCCAAGATGAAGGACGGAATCACGCATTGGGAACGGAATTCTGCTTTTTCAACTAAACCTTTTAAAAAAAAATAATAATAAACTGCGCAAACAGTTTTTACCACTGTTATTCTCCTATAAAAAATAATGGATTGCTTTGAAAACTACACTACCCAGAAGCCCAGAGGTGACACCGACATAAAACGTTTTTGTATGTTTATTTGGATCATTGGATAACGAGAAAACAGATGGTTTTGTGGGCATTACGCTGATGGACTGTCTGTCTCCGCTGCGGCGATGCCTGTGAGCTGTGCGAGTCGAGTTGTTTAAAAAAGCAACTACTGTTTTGTGAGAGTTCTATTCTGTGAAATAATTTTGGAGTTGTATATACAGAAAGGTGCCTGAAAAAAAACTATCGTCAACAAAATAATTTATCATTAACTCCTTAACACTACGTACCAGCATTCCCTCTAAGCTTCTTTGATACTGAAAAATTTGCCGTTTTGACTGAGAAATGGTCAATTATCAGCGAGAAACTTTCGGCCACTCGTTAACCCTTTTAATATATTGTTGCATTATACAATTTCGAAACAATATTCCAACACAAGTATCTCAACATTTTTACAATTTACTTTATATTTAAACAAGACATTTATTGTGGTTCTGCCTCTGATTTTGAATCATCCTCTGATCCTATGCAGCCCTGTCAGTTGCTATCATAGAGATAGAAAGCATGCTTAACTAAAATGGCTTTATACTACTGCATAAAACACTGGCGTCTGCACAGCCTTCAACTGTAACCATCTTTAGGGCTACTAACTGTTCCATTCTTGGGAATACCAAATTCTGTTATACAAAAATGGCCAATTCCATTTGTTCCCACTTTTTATCAACGTATTAATAATTAAATATGGCATTTGAACATAAATATAATGTTGCTAGTTAAAATAAGTACATTTAATAAATATTACCACAAGTATTATTACTTTCAAATCAGAATCTTGTTGCTGTAATAGTAAGTAAAGCACCTGAAGACACTTCAAACCTCTCATAATGTTTATAGACATCACTTGGCTCATTGCTGGCATTAAAATAAGCAAGAAAACCTAATAATTTAATTACAACAGTTTTTAGAATCAAATGTCTAGCACAGTTGTGAGATTCATTTTTACAGTCTTCCACTGACACATTAGTTCAGTCTACAAATAAAGGTGTTTTGAAGAAACTTATTGCTGATATTTACAATAACAATAAAGAAAATGAAATAGTTTAGTAACAGTCCAGCAATGTCATGTGAGAGTAATCCTATGTACAGTACTCCACAAATTAAATTTAGCGTTTTACTGGCATTATAGTAATAACCAGGATAAAATATGACACACTGATAATGGGGTGTTGACTGACTCGTTGCTATAAAACTGATTTACTGCTATGTATTACCCGATTGTAATTTAAATAGCGCCCCTTTTAATGTAAACACAAAATTAATCCTCTCAGTTGCCTAGTTCCTAATTCTGCAGTGTTATTTGCAAGATTTAAAGAGGCATGTCTCCAGACAGAATGTCTTTTTATGAAACCAACGTTGAAGTGTAGTGACTACATCCTTTACACAGTACAGTGATCAATTTCCTTTAAGGATTGTATAGCTAGAAAAATAGTTTTTCTTAGTCGTCAGAAAATATAATTGAATTAAGAAACAGACATGGTTTAAATTGCTAATTATAGTTTCATTAAAAGCAGTTAGCGTGGAAAGAAACTAAAGAATAATGAAATACGCAATTAATATAGTTTACTTCGGGAAAGCTCCGCTTTTAGCATTGCTTTGCCATTGTTGCCTTCTTATTTGCTTTCTTAATCTCTACGTGTTTACGGGACTGGCATTATTATATTTAATGGTACTTACTTGTACATGAATGCAAATTATAGCAAAACTAAGAATACTATCGCACCATCCTCATATAGATAATCAGATTTCTTTTAGCTCTGTCTTACTGAAACATTGCTTTTTTTCTTCATTGGCGCAGCCACCATGTTGAGTTTCAGCAGAGACGTGGAGTGAAGTCATATGATGAATAAACTCGCAAAAAAAAAAAGGGGACATGGTATGTCTTCTTCAATTACTATACACTTAATGTATTTTCGACTAATGTGTTGACTACATTTTTACCAGTTTCAAAACACTTGAAATGAGTTATGGCATGGTCATTTTTAAAAGGGAAATTAAAGAAAAGCGTCAAAGTGTGAGTATTGCTATTTTTATTTATGTTTACTTGAGTATTTATACTTCAAAATAATGCAGGAAGATAGTGCTTCACTGATTTTAGTATTCAATTATTCACAGTTAAAAACTGTGCAGTTCATGAGCAGCACCGAGCAGCACTCTCTATAGAGGCAGAATCAATCAGATGCCTGCTTCACCCACCCTGTACCAGTAGATTCGCTGGTGCCCGGGCAAGGTCTGCACTAATGTGACGTGTATTTTCACAGAGGGAAATCAGAGAATCAGCTGCAAGACAGACACAAATAGGCTTATGTTAATACTTGTAAGAATGGTCTCAAAATAATAGGTTTACCATAGAGAGGCTGGAGTCTCGCTGGAGTCTTGATATTTATGATAACTTGCGAAAGTTAGTAAACTGGTTGATGCCAGTTATAGCGAAAAATGCACACATTTAGCCTTAGAGGAAAAGCTGCCACATACTCAGTGATTTTTAGTTTTTTTTACTTGTGCTATAACATGGCTCCTGCTGTAGTAAGAACAGAAAATGATGAAAATTGTAGATTCAACAACGAGTGGACCAATAAATACTTATTTACTTTACCAACTGTACCGAACGCAAAGCCAGTGTGTTTATTGTGCAATGAATGTGTGTCAGTGGTTAAGGAATGCAATATGAAAAGGCATTTTGAAACCAAACAAGGAGCTTTTGGAAATATGTATCCAGAGAGCACAGTAGTTAGAAGCGCAAAAGTAGAAGCGCTGATCTCTTCTTAACAATTATACTATTGATATGTCACATACATTTTAAAATGTTTGTAATGGTACTCCATTAAATTCTACCACTGTTCTATTATTAAAGAACTATTTATATGGTAAAATGTCTTGTTCAGTACATGAATAATAAGTTATGTAATATGTGCAGAGGAAAATACTCTGGCCTGCCTACTCCTAACTTTTTTCCAGTCTGGCCCCCTTAAATAATAAAACAAAAACAAAAAAACTAGTTGAAGAGTCCTGCTCTAACTAAGGCAGCTCTACCTGCCCAGTGTATAAGAGAAACACATGCATGCAGTTTTACAGCAAGCACAGCATAAACCAGTCTGCATTGTTGCAGATGAAACTACAGATGGGAGAGAAGTGTCTTGAACATTGCATTTAATTTACAATTTATGAAAATTGCATATTTTTGTTATAATGCCCCTCGTTTTTCAAAGAGTCTATATATTATAATGCCAGCAATAAGCAGTTTTTTTTCAAAACACCTTTATTTGTTGACTGACCTACAGTACATTGCTACTAGTGGACTGCTTTAAGAAATGTTTTTCCTGAAAAATACAGTATGTCAGGGACTTAAAAAAAAAAAAAAAATTAATAGCTTTTTAATGTAAAAATGTATTTGTTAATTACATTGTTAATTCTTAATAAAATGGTAAAAAACTGAATTGCTCATTTTGAAAAAAGGAATTTGTCATTCCCAAGAATGGAAAATCATGAGCCTTCTATAATGTAATGCTTCCCTGTTTCCACCAATCCATCTTACTTGCCTTTTACATTTTCACCATTGACAAAACTACCATAAAGAAAAAAATCAAGGCACTGGAATAAGTAGCATAACCCAGAATACACATCGTCTGCAGTGCTGCTCATCTGAGTCTTTTCCCAGTGCAGGACTTTGTTTGTTAAAGAATTATTGAAATACATACAGTACCTTAAAACTGATTCATCCACCTCAAAGTCCAATATATTAATGTTAGCTTCTTGTAAAAGTGACTGACAAATAAACATTTGATTACACGGTGTTCAAGAGTCTACTAGCAGCGTTGTGTTGCAGGAAAACAATACAAAATTCTTACTGACCAGTTACTAGCAATAAGTTGTAAACTAAACCCACAATAGAGAAGGACCTATGCCACAACTGAGCCCACCTACTTCACAATCTCAGGCTGATGGATTTTAAAAATCCCTTCAAAGTGCTACAATAAGCAACCGTTCAGGCCCACCTTGAACCTGTTATCCCAAATCATCACTGGACTAATAACCAGAAACCAACAGAAAGCTTAGTAGATTCATCAGCCAGGCCCAAATATGCAGGGCCAAACATTCTGGCCAGGTCTGACTTTGTACAGAACCATGAGGAATACACAATGTACGTTCCTATTCTAATTGAAAGGGTTGGAACGATATAAAATGTGGATCAGCTTACACTCCAGTCTTGAATCTGGACTTATCTGTTATCCTGAAGAATTCAAGGTGCTAAAGATGCCCTCTTAAGGCCACTACACACCAGATGCAACAAGATACTTTCGCAGTGACATGGCCACACACACCTGAAGGGCCACCTTGCTGTTGCCAAAACTATGATCAAGACATATATACACATTTGCCATGATTTGGAAATTATGAGTGTCTTCTTTGAAGTTATTTCAACACATATGGCAATAAATCACACACACCAGGCTTACTAGTTCCTTTGAAATGGACTTCCACATATTACGGTTTCAAATCTGTACTTTTGTAATTGCGATGATCTTATTTTTCCACAGCAAGTATTATTTTTTCCATCATTTTGGATACTGTGTCACCCTGCTCAATCACGTGCATTGAAGATGTCCACTGATTGGTCAATTCCTAGTCAATTCCTCACAACAAACTGCAGAAAATAGGATTAAATCCTGTTTATTTCGTTGGTCATGTCATCTATGGTGGGAAAGATACTTCTCATAACTATAGGTTTGGGGTTCTCCCCAGGAATTCTGAACATTATAGCCAGGAGCACTTAATGGAAAAACAAAACTTGCCTTACCTTAAATATATAATACTACAAAGAATTTGAATAATGTGTTGTCTTTTGTTGGCTGTATCTGGTTGCTCTTTTTTAAGTTCTACATTTTCATTACTATTTTTTATTATGGTAAATTACCGTGCTTATTTAGGCATTACAATTTGGTTAGGGAAAGAGAATGTAGATTTATTGGAGTTCACACAAAAAATTGGTAACCTTTTCACTTCCTTTTTAGCTTAACTATTGAGCGTATTGCTTCATTTAAATTGTTTTCTTTGTTTTCAGGGCATTTTGCTAATGCACGTCTACTTTACTTTTTCCCGTGTTCTACATTTTATGAATATAACTGTTTATTTTAACTTTTTTTTTTTAAAAAAAAACACAACAGCACTACATTTGTGTATCAGCTGACAAATGTTCAGCTGGCATCCTATCACACCTTTCTTAAAAGCATACAGCGTCTATACATGAACCCACAATATCTCACAAGCACCTTGGTACATATTTTTTAAGATGTCACAAAAAAAGGAATATGCTTTGTTTTGGTGCATATGTACAGCTAGTATGTACTATCACCACACAGTACAATAATACAACAAAAAATGGACTGAAAGAAAATAATCTTAATTTTAATAAAATAGCCGGCGCAAATATAGCATTAGGCGGTGGATTGCGCAGATCGACAGCTTATTTTGAAAACCCTGCATTCATTGTCACTACTTCTGCTTTGAAAATAATCGGTTATTTTTTAGCAGTCATTTTAACATTTTAGCCTCTCGAAGTGCTTAACACAGAAAACCCGCCCCTTCAACCCTCTGATTGGTTAAATGTTGTGTCAAGTCATAACACAACAGTCATGTGGTTCCAAGATTTTTATTTTCACCCAGCAAAGCGCAAGTGATCTATTCTGCTAGAAGCGCAATCAATCCGTATTGTTAAAAGGCACAGTAGCACCTGCAAGACATGCTGAAAATGCCTGGGGAGAAGCCTGAGGTTCTATTCATTTTCTTGCATTGCTGCACATTTTCACTGGTCGCATCGCATCTGCTGTATCGCGGCCTTTACTGTATATCAAATAGCGTGTAGCAACATAACACTTAAAACAGGGGTGTCAAACTCAAGGCCCTCAGGCTTAATACGGCCCTTGGAGGTACTTTATCTAGCCCCCCCGCAAAGTTCATTCATTTCAGTGTAATTTGAGTCGATTGGGTTATTACACGCAAGAACTCCAAATCCCATCAGCCGTCAGAAAAGTAGCGGGAAGCTCAGAGCTAAAGAAACAGAAGACAGAGAGAGACAGCCAATCATATCTCGTGCTTGGTGCTTAAGGCATGTTTTCCGTTAGACAATGTAACCTACTGGCTGTCAAAAACGATAATATAACTCCCAAAATGTCCAAGAAAAGAAAGCTCGATAAGGAAGACAGATTGTTTCAGGAAAGGTGGGAGTTTGAATATTTATTTGTAAAGCAGCAAGAAAACCCTATGTGCTTGGTATGTAAGAGAAGTACTGCAGTGATGAAATATTTCAACTTAAAGCGCCACTATGAACCGAAACAAAGAAAAATATGGTTTGAAGGAAAGCAAAGGCAAGAAAAGCTGGCCGAATTAAAGAACCCTTGATTTACAGCAGAACGTTTAAAAAGGCAAAAAGTGAATGTGATGCAGCAGTAAAGGCAAGTTACCTTGTGTCAGAGCTAATCGCAAAGTTGTCAAATCACTTTTTTGAGGGTGCTTTTGTAAAAGCCTGCATGCTTAAAGTCACAAAGTCTCCTGAGACAAAAAGCGTGTGTTTTCCAATGTCAGTCTTTCAAGAAATACCATGGCTGAAAAAGTGGATGACCTGGCTACCAATCTTCAAGAGAGCTCACTGAAAAAGCAAGCGATTTTATAGCCTTTTCTCTTGCTGTTGGCGAGAGCACAGATATTACTGAGGTACCACTGCATTATCTATTTTTATCCAGGGTGTTGATGCAGACTTCACTATTATCAAAGAGCTTTTGGATGTTGCAGCTATGCACCTCACTACTACTACTACAGCAAACAATATATTTCAACAGCTTGAGAAGTGTGCGCACAACAAAAATTACAGTGGGATAAATTAGTTGGATTGACAACAACTGACGGAGTGCCTCCCATGTGTGAAGGCAAAATTTGATTCTGTCTCGGCTGAGCAGTTTTACTCATTCCTTCCAGCCACATTCCCACAGATCCGATGTTCAGGCTGCACGCATCATGTCAGTGTTTGGCAGTACGTACTTCTGTGAACAGCTACTTCCACTGGTGAAGATAAATAAATCCGCTCAAAGATCTCACCTGAATGACAAGCATCTACACCACCTTGCTAAAGATCGTTTCAGCATAAAACATGAATTCCTACATTGTCAGATTTCTTCAGTAAATGAGAACGCACAGGGCAGCAACTAGGTAAGATAAATAACATGTGTTTTACATTAACAAGTCATATATAAAATACATGTGTATGTATTAAAAACTGTGAATATAAACATGCATTTTCTATATCCCCTATTAAAACGCATGTGTACATGTGAAAGGTGTGCATTTTGTGGCCCGCAAATCAAATGTTAAATTAAGATCTGGCCCTTGGTAAAATTTAGTTTGACACGCCTGGTTTAAAATGATACCGCTGACTAAGCTTGTATTTTTTTTTTTTTGTTTGTTTGATTTTTAATTAAAACTGCAGTAGGCATTAAGAGGTAAATTAAAGCAGACAATGATTTATAGCAGTGAAGGCTTAACTTTTTAGAAAAACAGTTGCAGGTTTGTACTCAAATTGGCGTTGAGGGGATTGCACACTGTAATAAGTATTCTAGAACAGTAGCATCCCAGACTTGACACATTATATATCATAAGAAAATTCTATGAGATAGTTAAGATGGGAAACCAGGTGGTAGTATATATTATCATGACTTTCCCTTACCTAAGTGTTTGTGGAGACAGTCGTGGTAGTACAGGCTGAGCAAGTCAGGGTAGATGGTGGGAAGCTGCTTGAGGGAGAGTAGCCTCCTCAGTTTGGAGGAGCAGCATCGCTGCTGCAGCTGAGTAAGCAGCCTTTCCTCGGAGAGGGTGGTGGGCCGAAGCTCCACACGGTGCTCCTGCAGGACCTGGTCGATGGAGCAGCCCTGGAGCTGTGGGAACAGCGTCTCCTTCACCACCACCATGGGGATGAAAATCGTCCCTGCCCGAATCACATGGGGGAAGGGGCAGTTCTTTGTGTAAAGGTAGATCTCCAGTTGGGACAAGATGCAGCTGAGGGCTGATGCGATCTCCCCAGACTTTAACCACACTTCCTTACCCCGGGGGGCTTTGAGGACCTCCAGAATACGGGAGATGTTCTTCGTCTTGGATGGTAAGGATTTTGATTCATGGTCCTCCTCCATTTTGGCCAGTAGGTCTTTCAGTTCTTCCTCAGGAGTGTGGGATATGGAGTTGGCAATCAATCTGTTGAGGGACTGGTGGAGTTCCATAAAATATCGGTGAGAATGCTTGTTTGTCTTTACACTGCTGTCGGTCTCACTCAAGGAAGGGGACACCTCCGGTGCACGAGGGGAAACCGTTTTTATAATATCTGGTAGGATGAGCTTGAAAGTGGGCAGCTTAAGGGACTGGACAGAAAGGTGTTTTTCGACAGTTGGTGACAGTTTATTGTTCGTATTCTGCACCGGAGGTGGAGTCACAACCACCTTTGTGGGGGCTGGTTTAAGGACTTGGAATTTTTTGTGCATGAAAGTGGCTGTACTGCTGCTCACTGGGCTCTCAGATGTGCAAGTCGAAACTAAAGTTTGGAAATCTCTCTTTTCAATTCGTTCCAAGTTAAATAGTGTCTCCCTCTTCTCATGGACGATTGCTCTATCCACGGTTTTGTAGTCACTAATGTTGTCTGCTAAAGGTTTGCTCTGGCTGCCAGGTTTTTTGACACTGAGATCCAGCACAGTATCCTGACTATTCATCCTGACACCACCAACCATTTCTCCCTCCACCACATGGCCATCCAGGTTTAGCTGCATTAAGTTGCTTTTGTCAGCCTTTAAATCAAAGTGGGCTGCTGGCTGCCTGGTATCACAGACTGTTTGTTTGCTCTCTCTCTTTCTCCACTCGGCAGCCTCATTTTTGGCCTCTGTCTCTCTTTTGCATGAGTCTTCACTACCAGTTATTGGGGACGACCTAAAAGCAGGCCTCTCAGTTTCCTGTTTTGAGTAACTTTCACTTGCTTGCCTTTCGGTTTTTTGCCTTGAACATGGAGAGGATTCCTCTTTTTCACCATCTGGAAAAGGCAATATTCCTGATGCTTCCAGGTAGTCCTTGTATGGAGCCAAGCTAAATACGTTATTGATAACAGGCATGAGGGGGGAGGAGGGAGAGTGAGATATATCTGTATTGTCACTATCTTGTGCTTTCTGGTCTTCCTTCCCAGACCTTTTTTCTTCGTTTCTCATGTTGGAGACTGTGACTTCATAGAGGTCACTGCTGTTATCTTGTTCCCTTCTGGGGGGCGAGTCAATTAAAATTGGACTGCCTGCACCCCCTTTACAACTTAGTTTGTAATTATGTTTGTTATGATTATTATTACTATTAGAATTATTGTTATTATTATTGTTATTATTATTATTATTATTAGTCTTCTGGCCTCCATGCTCTGCTACGACCCCTCTATATTTCCCCACTGCAGCAATACTCTTTTCCTTGTGAAAGCCAATTCGGCAGGAAGATGGATCTTCCAGGAGATTATTTGATGTTTTTTCTTGCAAGGACGACCGTGCTACAGAAGCATCCTTCAGGACAATATGCGCTGGATTTTCAAGCCTGTAAGATGTACGAAAAGGTTGGAATGCACTGGTTGCTGGCCGGTACCTGACAAGATCATTGTGTGGTGGCATTACCTGGAGATTTTGGGAAGTGCAATCCACAGTAAGATCAGCTAAATCCATTTGAATGTGTGTGCCACATCGTTCAGAAAGACTCCCCTTATGCCCTGGGCTTAGCGGCACTTTGTATCCTGAATAAGGAAGTTCATAGTCCCTTTGTGATGGTGCACTCCGAACACCTGCTGAAACCACTGAATAGGGCATTGAAACTGCGCTATATGGAGGTGGGGGTGTGTGAAAATGATATTGCTCTGAGGCTGCAGGATAGGCGTTTCTTACACTGGGCTGGTTGGGAGGAGCATCCCCCATAAGCTGCAGTCCCAAATCTTTGTAGCTTGCAGCTTTCTCAATGTCCAGACCTCCCTGCGGAAAGAGATACAGTTGCCTCTGATGCAGCTGGGGGTACTTGGAAACAAGAGATCTCGGTTGGCAGACTGGGGGAGGCATGTGTGAGTGAGAGACTGTCACCCTCTGCATTTCATGGTAGTTCTTTGGAGGCGACAGTGACATGTCATGACAGACTTTGGAATCAGGCTGTATGCTGCTATAACTCTTGGTGGGGGGAATGGGCAAAGGTCGCGAGGGGCCATCATATGGCAGGCTGTTATAGTCTCGCTCTGCAAAAGTGGGCAGCTTCATTGCCCCTGGCTGCCTAGAACTTGGGTAACCTCCATGACCAACATCCTTGGGATGTGGTCTGCTGCCACTGCTCTGCTCCAGCTGGAGAACCCCTGGTTCAAACAAGCCATTCCTCTTTTCCATGGGCGACAGACGTGCAAAGCAGAGACCCGACCCCGATCTCCATTCGCCCTCGTAAGGTCTCCCGGGAACCCGGTCAGCCCCAGAATCTATGTTGAAGCACATTCTGGATTTGCACCCAGGGTCTGTGCAGCAAACCCTGCTGCTGTAGACAGGCTTTGGGACAGCTAGAACTGCAGAATGCTCAGATTGTGGGGTCCCAGTGGCCAATTTCCTTACAGCCATTGGAGCATGGAGTCCAGGGGCATTGGGACTGTGTGTAAGGTTCTCGTGCCTTCCAACAAAATCTGCCCATTTCTCATTTGCAATTCGGTCTTGAACCAAAACAGGTGAACTCTTCTCAATATGGAATGCCTGGCCAACAATCTCCGGCTCTGACCTGAATACTAGTCCGTTGGTAAGAGGCCTCTCAGCAGCCAAGGGGTGAACAATGGAGTTCCTTCCATTCTGCAGGTAAGCCCCTGGAGGACTCCATTGCAAAGGAAGGTCAGCTCCATCTTGGCCTTTTAGGCAGTAGGTGAAGTAGGTCCCACCGTATTCAGGAGGGTAACCACGCAAAGTTCCAGGATTGCACAAGCCGGCAGCTATCCCATGGTCAGCTCTTGTCTCCAGACGGGGGACCTTGCTGAGGACCAGAGGGTCCACATAGCCTAGAGTTCGCTTGCTGGCCATCATAGTTTGTTTATTCTTTGAGGATTTCTTGGCAGAAGGAAGGGGGACTGCAGAGAAAGAGAAACACATAAAATAAATATCATGCTAACCAGAAGCATATGAGAAATGGAACTAAAATTATCTAGTGGAAACTATTGAAAATAAAGGAACCCAGCAACAGAAGACTGTTGTGCATACTATTTATTTATTTATTTATTTATTTTAAAGAATGTCCAATTACATTCCTTCACCACAGAAATTCCCAACAGCTCAGGAGAAAAGGCGGTCAGTGGGCATCCTCCGATTCCAACAACTAAGCCAGCCCTGGGAGTGTCCACTTGAACTCACCAGACCCCAGGCTAATGGTGTCCACTTGTGTGATGAGGAGAAACAGTCCCTGATGGTTTTGCCTACCTAACATGCTGGACCGCCAGAGTCAATGTGATCCACCCTCTGGAAGACCATCAATTTTGCACAGCCAGGATACTAACCTGTACGCCACTGACTGTCAGACCTGTCCTACACGCCACATGGCTATGCTTTAACCAGGTGAGCCACTCCAGGACCTTTTGGGGCTGGTTTAGCAATACTAAAATATTTCCCTTAGGCATTAGCCTTGCAGTTCGAATACAGCCTGAAGTTGAAATCCAGGTCAGAAAGGTACTTTTTTTAACACAATATTTTAAATACTTTTTTTCATTCTCAAGGTGCAGTACTGGCTTTAAGCCTGAAGCATAGAAACTTTTACACTGGTAAAATGACATCTTTTCTCTAAAAGAAGATTAAAAAAAAAAAAAAAAAAGGATTGTGAGGTTCCCAGTGGGAAACTGGTGCAATTTTAATTTAAGTTTAAGCATGTGCTAGACTAGTAGTGATCTGCTTGTAGTGTCTGACAAAGTAATCCATTAGTTCAACGAAGGAGTTTTATTTCAGTACCAGCATTCCCTCTAAGCTTTTAAGATACTGAGAAACTTGCTGTTTTGACTGAAAAGGGTCAATTATCAGCGACAAACCACACATGGCCACACATTAACCCTTTTAATATATTTTTGTTGCATTATACAATTTCAAACAACATTCCAACACAAGTATCTCAACATTTTTATAATTTACTTTAAATTTAAACAAGACATTTATTGTGGCTCTGCCTCAATTTTGAATCATCCTCTGATCCTATGCAGCCCTGTCAGTTGTTATGATAGATATAGAATGCATGCTTAACTGGTGGCCTGCATCAAATGGCTTTATACTACTGCATAAAACACTGGCATCTGCACAGCCTTCAACTGTAACCATCTTTAGGGCTACTAACTGCTCCATTCTTGGGAATACCAAATTCTGTTTTACAAAAATGGCCAATTCCATTTGTTCCCACTTTTTATCAACATATTAATAATTAAATATGGCATTTGAACATAAATATAATGTTGCTAGTTAAAATAAGTACATCTAATAAATATTACCACAAATATTATTTTCAATCACTTTTGTTGCTGTAATAGTAAGTAAAGCACCTGAAGACACTTCAAACCTCTCATAATGTTTATAAACATCACTTGGCTCATTGCTGGCATTAAAATAAGCAGGAAAACCTAAGAATTTAATTACAACAGTTCAGAAAACCAAATGTCTAGTACAGTTGTGAGAATCATTTTTACAGTCTTCTACTAACACAGTAGTTCAGTATACAAAAAAAGGTATTTTGAAAAGACTTATTGCTGACATTTACAATAACAATAAAGAATATGAAACAGTTCAGTAACAGTCCAGCAATGTCATGTGAGTAATCTTATGTACAGTACTCCACAAATTAAGTTTAGCGTTTTACTGGCATTATAGTAATAACCAGGAGAAAATATAAAACATTGTTAAAGCACGTTGACCGACTCACTGCTCCAAAACAGGTTTACTTCTACGTTTTACTCGATTATAATTTAAATAGTGCTCCTTTTAATGTAAACACATAATTAATCCTCTCAATTGTTTCGTTTCTAATTCTGTAGTGTTATTTGCAAGAATTAAAGAGAGGAGTATCACCAGACAGAATGTCTTTTATGAAACAAACTGCGTGTAGCGTAGTGACTATACATCCTTTACACAGTACAATGATCAATTTCCTTTAAGGATTGTATAGCTACAAAAATAGTTTTGAGCCAATTTCTTAGTTGTCAGAAAACAGAATTCATGGTCTTGACAGGCGAAAGGCAATGTTGGTTTATAGGAGTTCGCAAAAAAAAAAAAAAAAAAAAAACAGCTTGACATGGTAACCTTCCTTTTTTTGTTTGTTTAGCTTTTTGCTGCATTACAGCCCTTCACTCAAATAATTATTTATTTTCACAGCATTTGTTAACACACAAACCTTAAGTGTACTTTTATTTTTCGCTCTTCTTGTTCTAAATGTCTTCCAGTGCAAATGTTCATTTTAAGCTACATTTTTAAATAGCAGTACTCACACACGTTTGGTCACCATCACAAACTGGGGTTCCCATTCTGTGTTAACACAGCACCCCTCTGCACTTGCAAGATTTGTATATCAGCAGTAGATTGTGCCATTCACCAGCTCATTTTGAAAACCCTGCACTAGAAACCTCTATTTGCTGAATGAATCCTCAACAATTCAAAATTGCAAGATGTTATTTAAATATTTTGATCTGGTCTTCTCTGCAAAATCTAATCAGCACATCATATTATCTATGGAACTTTAAAAAGAAAACAAATGACTCATTTGTATGTGATGAGTAAATTGTAGAAAGCGAGAGATGACCTTTGACAACAGTCAAGCACATTTTCCCTCCAGTAAAGACACCATACTTGTGTGCCTCAAAGCAGTTTCTTAATGCGAAAATTTCCATGGTTTTCCCTGTGTATGAGATCAAAGCTCATTAACTTCTGCCCTCTTTACAAAACTGCTTGCATGCATTCAATTTGGGGATCAAAAACAGGTATGTGGAGCTGCTGTGAATACACATGAACTTAACTGCCGTTTAGCTTTAATATGCACTAAAAGTAATAATTTAAATCGAGAAGGATATGGGTATATAATAGTATCTAACCAAGTACTAAATGGAACCGGAAAAGAATATTAGCAGTATGCTTTTAGTTGCAACTCAGCCATTCACTCAGTGCCTTTCAAGTACATTTTAATTTCTATATTGCCGACTTCAGAGTCTTCAGATTGAGTCGACACGGTTATCCCATACGAACGTTTGGCTCTCTGCACTGCTAATGTTGGAACCATTCCCAATTAGCAGGGGAATAGCTCTCTGAGGGCAATTTCCTGGAACTCATTTTGGCCAGCAGGCTCCCAGTGCTGAGGATGTGCATCATGGGGACCTACTTGTTCATTATACCCATACCTGTGATGTGTTATTTACATTTTTGACATGGATACCTGCTCATATTGCTTACCTTAACTTTTTACTGTGCTGCTAACTGTTTCAAAAAGATTTCCACTGCTCCCCTAATCATTGTTTAGCAGAACTTTTCTTTCTTAAAAAGGTGTTGTTACTGAAGTTTTAAAACCAATTTCCTTCACTGCTCCCCTTTACATTTAATGCTGCCTTGCCTGCCACATCTCAGTACCTATACTACAAACCTAACCTGGACGCAGCTGAGTTATGGGTGGTATGACTTTTTTTTTTTCTTTTAAATTAATGTTTTTGTGTGTGTTATTTTATATATATATATATATATATATATATATATATATATATATATATATATATATATATATATATATATATATATATCAATGTACTTTATGCTATAAATTAATGCTCTCAGATTAAACTACAGTGGACCTTAAACTTCCAGTTAGCATTTTAGGTCACCCATTTTAAAGCTAAACACAATGACAATGAGTATTTCACTTTCTATATACATGGCTGGTTTTCTGGGTGAGCAAATGCCAAAGTCAAATAGGTCTCATAAATAATGTTATACCCAGACGTCACCCGATTGTGGGTTTGCATGCACCCTGCGTATGGGACCAAAATTTAAATGAAGATTTTACATAAATACAAATGTGGAATCGACCCCCTTGAACCAAGACAGAACAATGCGAGGTGGCTGGAGTGGCATGTAAAGTGTGCACTACCTCTCAGGGAAGCAGCCTCAACCATCTTGACTGTGGGTACAAAGGAGTTTCTGAATGTGACACTTCTATAAAGGACTAGCAAGTTTAAGAGATTCCTTTAAACTAGAATGGCAAGCTTTTTTTTTTTTTTGCACTTATATGTTTATAAAATAAATGTATGAAAACAATACCATATTATATTTTATGGTATGACATGATGAAGCATATTTTCCTTATTTTATTTAAAGTTTAATGTGAGACTGCATGCCAAAAAAATGCAGTTGCTTGCAAACAATAATGTTCATCCATAGATTGAGTGTCTGCACTGAATTTATTACTAAGTAATTTAGCAGCTTCACCCCAATGTTTCAATCACAGTGTGTAGAGGATGTTTGTCAAGCCTGCTGGACATGAATCGGAGAGCTAAGTGGAGGCGCATTATTGTTGACCATCACAGTTAATTTAACGATGGAAAGCAACACAGCGAAATTGGATATGTATGCCGGTGTCACAGCCTAATGCTCAACCTTGTGAATTTTATTTTAGGCTAATTCTCATGGGGGAGAAAGTCAGCATCAACAGTTTGGCCTTAATGGATTTACATATTTTACTCATTCTTGCTAAGAGTCATGTTGCTAAGTCTAAACTGTGAAGCACGAATCAAGTACATTGTTATGCCAAATAGTGTGTTGCATTTGTAGTCAAATTTTTTTCCGCCATCTTGGAATCTTGTCTGAAAATGTGTTTCAATGGTTTTGCTCCAAACGTATTCAGTGCATCCTTAATTGTTGTAAGAACCTGTTCATTTAATTAATATATATATATATATATATATATATATATATATATATATATATATATATATATATATATATCTATCTATCTATATATATATATATCTATATATATCTATATATATATATATATATATATATATATATATATATATATATATATATATATATATATATATATTTATGAACAGGTTCTTACAACAATTAAGGATATAACATAGAACTACATTATATAACATAAAATCTATTTTAATACACCATTTTGAAGTGTCAGTAAGAACTTAGTTTGCATTCTCAGCACATGATTTTATGTTAAACGGGCACAGTATTCTGCTCCGCTACAGTAGAAAATGCACTAATCAGTGCAATGTTCTCTTCAAAAACAAAGAACGTAAAACAATGACCAAATCAATAGTTACACAATATATTGCACATTATCACTTCACTGTTACCATTGTGTGACTCTGTTTGACAGTAGTACTCAGGGAATACAAGAAACCTCATCAGACCGACAGGACAATAGTTTAGGATACTTTGCATCTTACGACGGAACGTCAGAGCCAATGCAGGTGTGGTAACGTCAACTACTCCGTATTTATAACCTACAGTGAAAACATTGCATCATTCAAAACTATCTTAAGCATCTGTGTGCGCTAAAAACACGACCACTCCCTAGTGCATTTCATTTGTGTCCCTACAGTATTGTGGAAAACTAATGTATTCATACTTTAGAACCAAGGAAGATACTGCTTACCAGTCCTTGAATTGATATATTACTGAATCAATTCTTGAACTATACCGGTATGTAAAACGAGAGGGCGGCACTAAAGCACTTGGTTTAAAACGAATCTCAATTTACTGGAGAGAACTTATTTTATTTATTTATTTAATATTAAATCACACCACAAATCAAACCATGTTTTACTACGAACACTTCCACTATCAAATTGAGCAATAATTGCGCCACTTTCCCTACGTAATTTACTGTATCGTGAAGTGTACAGACGGGTGTTGTTTTGAGTGCATTATGTCTGCAGGGGTAGGCCAGTTCAATTTTGACTCGATTAAACATGTCACTTACACAAAATAATACAAATCCTGGCTTCTGTTACTGCACTGCAGCTCTCGTTTAAGAAACGCTTATGACTCAAACCAAACAACGCACAATGAAATGACACTTCGATAAAAAAATCAAAATAAATCCCAGCCATAAACAGAAGAGCATCAGTCTCTGGCCACAGCTGTCAAACTAATTTACTTAGGCATTTCACATACACACACAAAACTTCTTAAATAATCCAAAAACGTTTTTTTAATACCATTCTAAACTTTTACAACGTTGTTAAACAACACTTTCAAAACAACACACGTTTTACGTTAGTAACGATGCCTGACCTTCGAAAATAATTACCATAGCTCTCCATACAAGACCGACACCCACCCGTTTGCACTGCACTTTAAAGTTTGCTGTAATCCCAAAGCGCTTTTTTCTGTTTGTTTGTTTTTTTAAACCAAGACAGGGTCAGATTAAATTATGTTCAGGAACACAGCGTGCTTCCTATTTTTCGTTGTAAACATAACCATTGACGTGAGTAAAAAAACACCGTTCTTCGTAGCCAGATCGAGGTTGAGACATGTCGTTCACCCCGCTCACATACAATCAATTATTAGCCAAAAATACGCGAGGCCAATGCACGTTTACCAAGAAGAAATGTATAAAAGACCACACACTAGCCAAAGCGCAATGAATTCTCCACACTTAAGCGAATAATGTAAATTTAGCGCAATGCACGTGCATCATTTTGGCTAGATAGTTATTACAGGTACTGTTATCTCAAGTCTTACTCCGGTTACCAATTACAAAATGCTAGAGACTATGCATTACCACGCTTCTTTTTTCTTCAGCTAAGCTCCCTTCCACTATTGAAACAATGTCCTGTTTATATAGGGTTTACGGCTAGGTTAACATAAATCATTACCCACTTAACTGAATTCTTCAGCTCTGTGCTGTTAAACACGTTCAAATGTTAGCTACTTACCGTATTTGTACAGTGCCAAATTACAAAAGCAGCCTATGATAGTTAGAGCATAGTGCAAACACTAAAAACAGGATTCACGGTCACGTCAGCTATCAGACCGCGGTAACGCATTTCATTCATATATATATATATATATATATATATATATATATATATATATATATATATATATATATATATATATATATATGAAACATATTCTGGGCGTACCCAAATTAAGCATTAACAAAGTTTAAAACGAAACCTTAAACTATAAGTGCAACCGGATAACTACGCTGCAAGATGTTCTACTCGACTGCCGGTTTAATGACATCAAAACTAAACATTTTACAGCATTTACGCAATTTCAAATCGAACACTACAACTGTAAGAAAAGACCGTACCTTTGTATTGCTACGAATAGGATGATCACTAGTTTTACCCAAACACCTGCGTCTTCTTGTATCCATAAAACACATCTTTAGAGGTTAATATCAGGATATATTAATGAAACGGATGAATAATATCAGGGATTGGTGTCCACAAACTGTTATTAATTACACATCCACAGCACTGTTGTCCCTTTGCAGATATGAAACTGCTTGCCTGTAACGTGTCTGTTCAGTGTGTGCGAGCTAGCAAGTGTTTTGCCGGGACTGAGTGAAGTCTCATGATACTTTGGAATCAAAGCAACCAATTAGAATCAGCCAAGTAAAGAAAAAAAAAAAAAAAAAAAAAAAAATGAGGCCTCCTTTTTTGAATCAGGGGCTCAGGTTCTGATGGCGGCGACCCAGTTGTGTATTCTTCCTGTGTGTTTTTTGTTTGTTACTGTCGTGATGAGGTTGCCCTTATGTGAGTGTTCATGCTTATTACACATTCAACGTTTACTGTTTTAATTGCCCTTAAAATTCATTAAGGTGGGGGCATGTACTGTAATTTCTGCAACCAATGTTATATCGAAGCTTTTTTTTTTTTTTTAGATGTTCAGTATTAGTTGTCAGTATCGTGCGACTTTTATAAAAGTACAATGTCAGGTAACAAGACTAATTTGGGGATAAAAGTCCAGATAACTGGTTTTCTGGATACAGTAATTGACCCACACCATGAAGAGAGCCATGCTATCCAAGGATATTTTTTGGCATAAACTATTGAGAATATATGAATGTGGTGTTATGTGGAAGTTTCATCAGTCTGCAAGTCAGTCTTTTACACAGATTGGAGGTAGGGACAGTAGATGGAATACACTGTATATACACACACACACACACACACACACACACACACACACACACACACACACATATATATATATATATATATATATATATATGTGTGTGTGTGTGTGTAAATTATACTATAAGTAAGCAATTGGAGTTTTAAACTTTAGTTGTAGAAGTATCACAAAGCATAAAGCTAAACAAATATTTCCTTAACAGGTTTAGCTGAGACAGCACAAAGGGGCCCCAGTGTAGGTCACAGCATGTGTGTTGGAGATAATCAGGTGAGAGACCTTGACATGAAGCAGAAGTGCATTATAAACTGTGGTCTTAGTGTGCATCTAAAGATAACGGGGTGGGGGGGGGGGGGGGGGGGGGGGGGTAAAAACATTGCTTAAGAGTTTGAAGCGACCCACAAAGAGGACCACTTTAAAACTCAAAGATCATATCTGGCTTTCGTATATCCTTAAAGTGACTGTTACAGTGTTTTGTTAGGTTATTACCATAACCCTGGTTCCCTGAAGGAGAATGAGGCCTCTCTGACCGTCAATCTCTGAGCAAATATACAAAAGCTGCCCTATCAGGGCCCTGCTGTGAGGGGGAAGTCCCGCCCACCTCCTGTTGAAGAGGGACATCCTCACAGTAGCACTTCGCCATTTTCTTTCAAAATCAGCAGTCAGCTGGGGACACGACATTGAAGGGTAATGGTTGTCATTCTCTTTCAGGGAACCAGGGTTATGGTAATAACCTAACATTCCCTTTTAATTCGATTGACGACCATTAACGAATGAGAAAGCAGGAGGTCTGCTGCCCTGTTGTCCACATCGGGACGGTGAACTGCCCTAATGGAACGTATATTTCTATGTGTCCAGGACAGGAGTCTGCGCTACGTGGTGAAGGTCCAGTGAGCGTAGGCTGCCTTGGTGATTTATGTAGGCTACCACTGTGGTGTTGTCCGTCTGGACCAGCACATGTTTTTGCGCTAATTGCTGGCGAAAATGTAATAACGCCAGGCTGACTGCTTGCAGCTCTTGCGTATTTATGTGCGCTTGCTGCCAATGTCCGTTCCATTGACCTCTTATTCCTCTCCCGTTCCAGACCGCTCCCCTGGAGGCATATGTAGTGATCACTTCCCTTCTGTGAGGGGATCCGAGAGGAGACCCGAGATGCAGATTGCCGGGACGGAGCCACCACTCCAGTGTCTTCTGCCATTGTCTGGACACTCGCACCAGCTTGTACCAACCTCGGACCGGGTGCACATTGAGTGTATTCACCCAGGCTTGAAGCGGGCGCATTCTCAGCAGCCCTAGTGGAAGGATTCTCGAGGCGGCTGCCATCAGCCCCAACAACCTTTGATATAGTTTGACATGTAGGAGAGCGTCCTTTCTGAATAGGGAGAGTGTGGTCTCCAATGACTGAATCCTGTCTTCCGACAGTGAGGCAAGCATGCTGATAGAGTTCAGTTTGATCCCCAGGGACACTGTGGGCTGAGACGGTACAAAGTTACTCTTCTGTTGATGTATTGAGAGCCCTAACTTCTCTACATGATCTATGACCTGTTTTATATGCGCCTCTGCACGTGCTTTTGACTGCGCAAATCAACCAGTCGTCCAGATAGTTTAGGATCTGAATACCCCGCAGCCAGAGTGGAGCCAGTGCTGCATCCATGCACTTTGAAAATGTGCGGGGCGCCAGCGAGAGGTCAAATGGCAGTATGCAGAATTTGTACGCGTTGCCTTGAAAGACGAAGAGCAGATATTTTCTGTACGCAGCACGGATTGGGATGTGAAAGTAGGCGTCTTGCAGGTCGATTGATGTGAACTAGTCACCCGGTTGGACGGACTAGAGGATACGCTGTGCTGGGGGGGTTTGGTGGCAGCCAGGGCCCCTCTGCGGCGGTGTCCCTTGGGCTTGGGAGGGAGTGGGTCTTTCTTAGGCCCTGGCTTCGGTCTCCAGCAGGAGAACCGTTTACCCTTGGCCTGCGGTGTTCCCTGCCGCTGGGCCTGCCTCTGCCTCTGCCTGCTTGTCTATTCTGGGGTGGAGCACGATGTTCAGACCCTTTCACGCTGGCAGGCTGCCCATTCCACCTTGCGCTGACGGTAAGCCGGAAGGGGCGAAAACTTGGAGGCGACCTCCGTGGCCTTGTGGGACCACTCAAGGCTTACATCAGTGGTTGCCCCAAAAGTCTGCCCCGGTTTAATAGGGGCATCCAGTAGCGACACCTTCTCGGAATGTGTTTATGTGTTAAGATCCTGAATCTTAACACATAAAAAGAATCAAACAAAAAAATTGCAGTATTTGAGTAATTGCAATTAAAACCATTCAGAATTCAGAATTTTTCCAAAAGTATACAAATGTTCCTCCCAGAAATCAGACCTTAAAGAAAAGAGGCTAAGTAGATTACTTAGGGTTTGAAGCAACCCAAAAGATGTACTTCATATTCACATGGCTGTTCCTGAATGTAAACAAAGTATGTAAACTATAATCACAAGGCAGTGCCTAGGGTAGGTTATCTGTTAAATATTATAATCGTGATGTTATTTAAATGATCATTATTGACATTAAATTACCCTTGTTCTAAAGGATAAACAGGCCTTTAAAAAATATCATATTACCTCATGAGCAGAAGACATTCCTACAAATCCCTTAACAATTCTCTATAGCTCATTTCATTTCCTTAACTATTTTCACGAAGGCAAAGTCATTTTATACTGCTGCCACACAATGTATTCAACTCCTTTGCAAAGGTATTTGGAACCACACACTACTTAATTACCCTTTTATTTTTTTAAATGGACCATAATATTATATCGTGGGTCGTGTCAGCAAGGATACCAAGAGACCAGAAAGCGTACAGTTTAATCGCTCACACGCATTTATTTGCATTTACAAATACACACAAACAACAAACCATACCGCACAGCACCTTCGCCATCGCTATTATTCTCCTACTACCCATGATCACCCTTTAAATACAGCTGTGGCTGGAGCCTAATTAATCATTTCATTATTCTATGTGTTTTTTGCAGGGAGGAATTTAACTCCCTCCCTGCTACCCAATATTCCACACACACCCATGCACTGGCAAGGCTATCACCCTGCCACTGCCACACCTTCAGACAGACCAATTTTATTATCTTATATGAATACACTGTGGGTGTTTGTTAACATAAAACCAAGAACCAAGTTCAAATGTGTCACATCAGTTAAACCAACGCACACTCTGTGCTCTTTGTTTACCTTAAATCAGGCTTTGATTCTTCAGCTATGATCTTCAATCATCTCATTACCGTCGCAAGATTGTTGGAACAAAGTTTACAAGTTATTTAACCTGCCACATTTTAGTTTACATTGTATTAATATACTTTCACTGATCAGTTTTAGAATCCATTTTAGAATGTACTACTATGAAAGGTAGCATTGTGATCAAGGCTGGTTACCGGCAGGAAGTAGACCCAGAGATTGAAACCTGCAGTTGCAGTTTTATTCACAAAAACCAATAAAAACAGGAACAAATAAACAATGTTCAGGGACCAAAACAAAAGGTTTAAATAAACCAATCAAAACTCAAATCAAATTTGCTCCCACTGTTCAGGCTGGGCATTTGCCTCACTGAACGCTCCTCCGCAAACAAAGCATCAGCATCTGGCTCCCTTTATATATCATGTCAATTATTCAATCAAGACCCAGACACATTCCACACATGTATTTGGCAGGAATGGGATTTTAATTAAAATTTATTTATGTATTTTAAACAAACCACAATATGTACACGTGCAGAGCTTGTGCCCTGCCACACCTACATGTATAGTTGTTACTGGGTTTTAGAAATGTTCATAATTCTTATATAATTGTATTTATGTTCAAGTAATAAGTAGTGTCAATTTACAGAAACTATAAGTTATTGTTCAATAGCAAGGATTGTCCGCTTATTAGTTTCAGTGGGTGATGTCATAGCCATGGCGATATCTCAGGACATCGCTATGGTTCTCTGTATTTTTTGTTTATGATTATAATTTTAAATAACCTCATAGTCATTGTATAATGGCAATTTGGCACTCCAAGGAGTGTGCCTCAGAACGGACCCTGAGGCTTGGCGATACCCCACAACAACACACATCCTGTTGTGCTATATTGCTTAATTATCTTATCTGGTCACATTGTATGCAAGGAGAGTTCAAGAGTTCATTTTTATGTTAATACGTGGTTCAAGAAATTCCCCCTGAAGGAAAACCTCAACGTCATTAATACAGAGTTAAAGGGGAACTTTTAGCTCATTAAATTAACTTAGCAACTTTTGAGCTGACTTTGCTTGAAGGGGAACAGAGCCATCCACTTCCGTCAACCCAAGTGAAGCCTCCTATTCTTTTTTTACACAATGTTGACATTGTCCAGATCACAGGACTCACATTAATCATGCAGGATATTGCCAGTTTATGTTCCTCTCCATGAAGTAACATACTCTCCTCCACTGAAAAGTCTGCCAGATCCTCTTACTGCACCTCACTAAAAAGATCTCTGTTTACTGCTGGGCCATAACATTTCCATTAAGTAAGGTCTTGCATTAACCTTAATTCTTGTGGGTTTACATGAAGTCTTGATTAATGGGGTACTTCCTCCCCGGCACTTGGTCTTGTTTATGGAGTAACCCACACACATTGTCCTGCTAGTTCTAAGAAAAAAAAAAAACAGCTTGCTGTTCATACAAGAATAGAACAAGTTACAGAATCCACTACAGTATCTGAGATGATGAGTTGCATTGCACTGCATTATAAAGATATCTCCTTGAAAAGTTTATAGGGTTATTTTTGGACATATTTTTGGATATATAGACACACACACACACACACACAATTATCAATTATCAATTATTGTAAGGTGACATTGGTTTTAGGTTGGGAAATATTTTTAAGAAAAATAAAAAACTGAAATATCTTGCTTGCATAAGTATTCAACCCCCACACATTAATATTTGGTAGAGCCACCTTTTGCTACAATAACAGCTTTAAGTCTTTTGGGGTAAGTATGTACCAGCTTTGCACACAGTGTCGAGGTGATTTTGGCCCATTCTTCTTGGCAGATTTGATCCAGGTTGTTCAGGTTGGTTGGACGACGCTTGTGGACCGCAATTTTCAAATAGTGCCACAGATTCTCAATGGGATTGAGATCAGGACTTTGACTGGGCCACTGTAGGACATTCACCTTTTTGTTCTTGAGCCACTCCAATGTTGCTTTGGCCTTGTGCTTGGGATCATTGTCCTGCTGAAAGGTGAATTTCCTCCCAAGCTTCAGTTTTTTAGCGGACTGAAGCAGATTCTCTTGCAGTATTTTCCTGTATTTTGCTCCATCCACTCTTCCTTCAATTGTAACAAGATGCCCAGTCCCTGCTGATGAGAAGCATCCCCACAGCATGATGCTGCCACCACCATACTTCACTGTAGGGATGGTGTGTCTTGAGGCATGGGCAGTGGTAGGTTTGCGCCACACATAGCGTTTTGAGTTTTGGCCAAAACGCTTTATCTTGGTCTCATCTGACCACAAAACCTTTTCCCACATCGCAGCTGGGTCACTCTCATGCTTTCTGGCAAACTCCAGACGTGCTTTCAGATGGTACGTTTTGAGTAACGGCTTCTTTCTTGCCACCCTCCCATACAGGCCAGTGTTATGCAGGACTCTTGATATGGTTGACTGGTACACCATTACTCCACTCCCAGCCATTGAACTCTGTAGCTCCTTCAAAGTGATTGTTGGCCTCTCTGTGGCTTCTCTCACAAGTCTCCTTGTTTGAGTGCTGAGTTTTGAGGGACGGCCTTTTCTTGGCAGTGCCTGGGTGGTGTGATGCAGCTTCAACTTCCTGATTATTGATCCAACTGTGCTCACTGGGATATCCAAACACTTGGATATTATTTTGTACCCTTTCCCTAATCTATGCATTTGTATTACTTTATCTCTAATTTCTGTAGAATGCTCTTTGGTCTTCATTTTCCTTCAGATTCACAGCCTTACCAATGATCCTTCAACAATGGGGTTCTTATCCAGAAAATGAGACAGCAACTTTAATGGTTCACAGGTGGAGGCCAATGGTAAGGTAATTGTGTCCTCGTTAGGGCAATTTCTTTCATCAGTGCAAACTGGGAGCTTCCACAGCACAGGTGTTGAATACTTTTTGGTTCATACACAATGCAAGCAAGATATTTCAGTATTTTATTTTTCTTAAAAATATTTCCGAACATAAAACCAATGTCACCTTACAATAATTGATTCTGAGTTTCAGAGTTTAAAAATAAAACATCAAACAGAACGAAATTTCAATATACCATTTGTAATTCGGTAATATGAGAGAATTGATCAGGGGTCTGAATACTTTTGCAAGGCACTGTGTGTGTGTGTATGTATGTATATGTATATATATATATATATATATATATATATATATATATATATATATATATATACGAAATAAATACCAGAAAACGTTAGTTTCCATTCAGATCATGGTTAAGAAAACAAAAAATCTCTAGCAGTTTGAGTCTCTTTAATGTATTGTGTATGAACCAAGAAGGACTAATTTTTCATGATTTAAATAGTAGCAGTATTTTTGTCACCCTCTAGATATAGTGAATAGACCCCATGAACAGTTACAAAAATCTGCCTGTGGCAGAGCAAAGCTCTGCCCTTTTTAAATTGGCAGGGATGGGGTTAATTTCCCCTAGCTGCCTGGGTTTATTATGTTCAGGTGGCTGGGGTTGATTAGGTTAATTAATGCTCAATCAGCGCCCAGCCACCTGACATAAAAGGAGGCCTCTGCTTTTCATTTGGGAAGAGGGAGCTGAGGAAGCAGGTTGGTGTTTGTGGGGTTTTTTTGTATTTGTGAATCCAGTGAAGGCATTGTCCAGCCTGGAAACCTTAATTTTGCAAGTTTTGTTTTTGTATTGCTTTATTTGTGTTTAAATCCCTTTATTTTGCCCTTGTGCATGTTTATTTTGTGTTTATTTATAATAAAAGTATATTTGTTTGAACTGCAGTCTGTCTCTGGGCCTCTATCCACTCACCAGCCTGCCACACTGCCTCTGAAAAAATGGCTTCTAAACTATGTAGCTTGCTTAGCTGGTTCTTAGACACAGTGCTGTATTTAGTCATATCCTGGTTTGTTTGTAATATTTAGAAGGTAAGGCATTGCACCATACGTAATTAGTGTTTGTAGAAATAAGTTGATATACCAAATACAGAACATGAACCAACTCGTTTTAATAAGTGCCATTTTGAGAAGGAATTGTTTCACTTTATTCCTAAACACACTTTAAGACAGACAGCAATGTTTGATGACTATGCATGGTTTAGGAAGTACAATGCAGCAAACCTGGTGCCAGTTTCACACACCACTTCTAGAGAACAGTCTTGCTAAATTTTACATTGTATAGAAGAAAAACATGCTTTGAAAGAAAAATATATTTGAATTCTTTAGATTAGAAAAACTAACGCCTGCCAAACGGTTGTTATGTCTTGAACTATTGTTTTGTGAAAAAGAAAATGTAGTAGCTGAAATATTTCCCAGCTACTACTAGAAGTTATTTGTAAAACTGGACCATGTATATGTGTTAATCAAAATTTTTAAGTCTAGCAGTTCCTATTTAATTATATTATATATATATATATATATATAATTAAATTAATTAGATTTTAATTAATATCGTCTTTACACTATATATATATATATATATATATATATATATATATATATATATATATATATATATATATACATATACAGTGGCTTGCGAAAGTATTGACCCCCCTTGGCATTTTTCCTGTTTTGTTGCCTTACAACCTGGAATTAAAATGGATTTTTGGGGGGGGGGTTGTATCATTTGATTTACACAACATGCCTACCACTTTGAAGATGCAAAATATTTTTTATTGTGAAACAAACAAGAAATAAGACAAAAAAACCCCAGAAAACTTGAGTGTGCATAAGTATTCAACCCACAAAATTAATACTTTATAGAGCCACCTTTTGCAGCAATTACAGCTGCAAGTCTCTTGGGGTATGTATCTATAAGCTTGGCACATCTAGCCACTGGGATTTTTGCCCATTCTTCAAGGCAAAACTGCTCCAGCTCCTTCAAGTTGGATGGGTTCCTCTGGTGTACAGCAATCTTTAAGTCATACCACAGATTCTCAATGGGATTGAGGTCTGGGCTTTGACTAGGCCATTCCAACCAAGACATTTAAATGTTTCCCCTTAAACCACTCAAATGTTGCTTTAGCAGTATGTTTAGGGTCATTGTCCTGCTGGAAGGTAAACCTCCGTCCCAGTCTCAAATCTCTGGAAGACTGAAACAGGTTTCCCTCAAGAATTTCCCTGTATTTAGCGCCATCCATCATTCCTTCAATTCTGACCAGTTTCCCAGTCCCTGCTGATGAAAAACATCACCACAGCATGATGCTGCCACCACCATGCTTCACTGTGTTGATGGTGTTCTCGGGGTGATGAGAGGTGTTGGGTTTTGCTTCCATATGTTTGAGGAGTCTCCCAAATGCCTTTTGGCGAACACCAAACATGTTTGCTTATTTTTTTCTTTAAGCAATGGCTTTTTTCTGGCCACTCTTCCATAAAGCCCAGCTCTGTGGAGTGTACGGCTTAAAGTGGTCTATGGACAGATACTCCAATCTCCACTGTGGAGCTTTGCAGCTCCTTCAGGGTTATCTTTGGTCTCTTTGTTGCCTCTCTGATTAATTCCCTCCTTGCCTGGTCCATGAGTTTTGATGGGCGGCCCTCTCTTGCCAGGTTTGTTGTGGTGCCATATTCTTTCCATTTTTTAATAATGGCTTTAATGGTGCTCTGTGGGATGTTCAAAGTTTTGAATATTTTTTTATAAAACAACCCTGATCTGTACTTCTCCACAACTTTGTCCCTGACCTGTTTGGAGAGCTCCTTGGTCTTCATGGTGCCGTTTGCTTGGTGGTGCCCCTTGCTTAGTGATGTTGCAGACTCTGGGGCCTTTCAGAACAGGTGTATATATACTGAGATCATGTGACACTTAGATTGCACACAGGTGGACTTTATTTAACTAATTATGTGACTTCTGAAGGTAATTGGTTGCACCAGATCTTATTTAGAGGCTTAATAGCAAAGGGGGTGAATACATATACACGCACCACATTTCCGTTATTTGTTTTTTAGAATTTTTTGAAACAAGTTATTTTTTTCATTTCACTTCATCAATTTGGACTATTTTGTGTATGTCCATTACATGAAATCCAAATAAAAATCCATTTTAATTCCACGTTGTAAGGCAACAAAATAGGAAAAATGCCAAGGGGGGGGTCAATACTTTCGCAAGCCAATTAAACTCTTTCAAACTAACTTATTGAGTTTATCAAGTAGCTGTTAGTAGTTTGGTCCACTCATTTGTAAAACAAAAAAATGAATTCATAAAAAAATCTATAACAATCTACTTACTGAAGCTGTAACCGCACTTTTTTTTCTTCTCTTCAATTTGTAACATTTCCTGCAATATAAATGCTGGCAGGTTTGAGAGTTGTAAAACCGACCATCCATAAAGTCACTGCCAAATGCTAGCCGGGTTCACCAGGGACCCTGGCCGCCTTCTCTGCTCCATACAAGCAAGTTTGTGGAAAGACGGATCAGCCTAATATAGGCTTCATCTGCATTTTGCTGCAATGATGCCCTGGAGTCTGTGTGGCAATATCAATACCAGCCCTGTGAATTTTGGCACAGTCATCTTCTCAGGTGCCCTGCCAGTCAGGAAATCCCGCATTGAGGGGTTGATCAGCAGATACATGTTCATGTACACATGGGGCGCTGAACTAGGACCAAGCCCAGTTTGCATATGCAATGGTGGATGGGGTCCAATGCAAATGGGTAAAAAACCTAATAAAGTGGGCAGGCACTGTATGTATTCCTTTTGCTTTTTCTCTGCAATGGAAAAATGCAAATTCACTTATACTCTACACTGTTGCTTGCCTTTCATGTATTTTAATGGATTAATTTTACAATTGTACTGATTTAAGGTTTAATACAGTATATTCATATACCATATTTTATTAGAGAATTTTACAGCACTGGTTGTCAACTACCTATTTTAGGGTTGAATGCCAGAAAAACCACAGACAGGTGGTTAATGAAATCTAGGGTGATTGTCCAATGCTGTAAACAGAATCCAGGGTGGTTTTTCCCAGCAGTGTGTTGGTTGAGCAAATCCACCCCTTAATATTGATAGTGCCACATTCGTTAAGAAGCAGCCACTCCCACAATACAAGTAAAACCAAAATACATAAAGTGTGTATAGTATACATTTCACCCCAGATTTTATATAAACACCCAGTCAAGGTGTGATTTGTCCAATTTACAGTGGGGTAGATAAAATACACAAACTACAAAACTGTTGGAAAGCCTCTGGTAAAAATAGATCACCATGCAAATGTAGTTATTGTTGTTATTAAACATGTTTTATATTATTTTTCTCGATAACTAAAAGGCAATAGCAAGCTACGCTTCTAATAATAGCAAGCTACGCTTCTAAATAAATTATAAAATAAATAAAAAACACTCAGGAAAAGTAATTGCACATAACCTCCTTGATAACATAACCTTGTAGGATGTGTATTTTTGCCTCAAGAATAACCCTAGCATAGAATGTACATATTTTAAAGTGCCCTAACTTGCAGTACAGGGCAGTTCAGCCCACTCTGATATTTATGTTCCGTTACCACACAACCGCTGCTAAACATACACAATCCCAACAGAAACAACAACAGGTTCTTCTGAGGTGGTTTCTGGTGACTAATTCCTTTGGCATTGAGAAGATTGCGTAAAGCTTGTGTATTAGTTGTTGACACATAAAGTCATTTCAAAAACCTTTAGTGGGAGAGCACATGTTATTTGTGTACAGAGCAAAAGGGGATAGTGTATGGAAGGCCATCCAGGCCAAAAACACATAATTTAGTATAAATATATCAACCAATCAGAATACATAAAAAACTATGCATTCTAAATAAATGTAAATTAATTACACATTTTCTACATAGGGACTGGTCATTTTGCAGTAGTACCTACATAGGGGCTGGCCATTTTACAGTAGTACCTATGTACATAAGAACATAAGAAAGTTTACAAGCGAGAGGAGGCCATTCGGCCCATCTTGCTCGTTTGGTTGTTAGTAGCTTATTGATCCCAGAATCTCATCAAGCAACTTCTTGAAGGATCCCAGGGTGTCAGCTTCAACAACACTGCTGGGAGTTGATTCCAGACCTTCACAATTCTCTGTGTAAAAAAGTGCCTCCTATTTTCTGTTGCCCCTTTGTCTAATCTCCATTTGTGACCCCTGGTCCTTGTTTCTTTTTTCAGGTCGAAAAAGTCCCTTGGGTCGACATTGTCAATACCTTTTAGAATTTTGAATGCTTGAATTAGATTGCCACGTAGTCTTCTTTGTTCAAGACTAAACAGATTCAATTCTTTTAGCCTGTCTGCATATGACATACCTTTTAAACCCGGAATAATTCTGGTCGCTTTTCTTTGTACTCTTTCTAGAGCAGCAATATCTTTTTTATAGCGAGGTGACCAGAACAGAACACAATATTCAAGATGAGGTCTTACTAATGTATTGTACGGTTTTAACATTACTTCCCTTGATTTAAATTCAACACTTTTCACAATGTATCCGAGCATCTTGTTAGCCTTTTTTATAGCTTCCCCACATTGTCTAGATGAAGACATTTCTGAGTCAACAAAAACTCCTAGGTCTTTTTCATAGATTCCTTCTCCAATTTCAGTATCTCCCATATGATATTTATAATGCACATTTTTATTTCCTGCAGGAAATAGAGGCTGGGCATTTTCCAGGCATGCAGTGTAATTACAAGAGTAGCCAATCATCTTTGGGATAACATCTTTTTCATTTCAGACATGAAATACGCTTAAAAAAAAATCAAGAATTAACCCTGGAAAACACTGCCAGATGCGACTGTCACATCACAATGGAGGAGATCTAAAAAAATCTTTGCGAGTGGGCATCACTTAATCCATTCATCCATTATCACTAATGGCTAAATCCTTTGCAGGGTCGTGGTGAGCTGGAGCCTATTAGGGCAATTTAGAATGACCAGTCAACCTGAACAGCATGTCTTTGGACTGTGGGAGGAAACCAGAGTACCTGGAGAAAACCCACTCAGACACAGGGAGAACATGCAAACACCTCACAGACAGACCCCTAGGTTAGAATTAAACCCAGGACCCTGGAGCTGTGAGGCAGCAGCGCTAACCACCACGCCACTGTGCCGCCCTTGGGCATCACATAACGCCCAATTTAAATCACTGGAAGGGATGCACAATTTGGATTTGTTTGGTCTGCCCTGGATGCATAAAATGGGGAAAATCAGCGACAATATGCGAAAACATAATGTTATGGCACAATTTTGGCAAGAAGGCGATGTGATCGTGAAAACCGCATATTACTGGAAACATGCATACATTCTCTCTCTCTCTATTATATATATATATATATATATATATATATATATATATATATATATATATATATATATATATATATATAAAACCCTCCTGGTTCCCTCATCCCTCCAGAACTACTGTCCTCTCCCTTCTCCCGTTCCTATCTAAAACCCTTGCACGAGCGGTACATCGCCAGCTCTCTGCGTTCCTTTCAACACATTCTCTGCTCGACCCCCTCCAATCTGGTTTTCACATGGCACACTCCACTAAAACTGCTGTTCTCTCCATCACTAATTCTACTCTCTGCCTGTGCCGCTTTCCTCTTCTCTGTCCTAATTCTCCTCGACCTGCCTGACACAATCAACCACTCTATTCTCGTGTCCGCCCTCGCTGATCTGGGAATCTCCAGCACTGCTCTTGCCTAGTTCTCCTACCTCTCCTATCACACGTACTGGGTGTCCTGCCATGGCTCACCCTCTGCCTCTTGCTCTCTATCGACAGGTGTCCCCCAAGGCTCAGTCCTGAGACCCTTCCTGTTTTCTCTGTACAGCCACAAAGTACAAATTATCAGTTTAAACCTGAGGTCTGTACTGAAGCTGGGGATCAGCTGATCCTGAACTTTGCTGCCTGTATTTTTTCATTGCAATTGGTATCTGCAGATAGTGAATTTAAGGTGTTAAAAGTTATGGGTTAATATTATTGCACTTATGTTCTCTGTTCTCAAAATGAGGTAGATATTACAATGCCTTGTAACCAACGCCCTATAAAGGAATGTAAGTATAGCTAGAGTGGGATATGAAACAATTGCACCATCAGGAAAATGAATCGCTAATGACATAAACTATTAACAGTTTCCTGGGGGAAAAGGGTGGAGGGTTGTACAGTAGGCTGTAAAAATAAGATGTAGTAAGTCATAAAGTAAGCTGAAAAGTAGTCGTGATAAGGTATATAAGAAGCAATAAGAAAGTGGGTAGCAGTTTAAAAGGGGCAAAGGTAAAAGCAATGCAAGGGCGATTGGTTCCAGGTTGGTTCCAGTCTCCTCTGTCTCCGCTCTCCACTGATACATTTATATTCTGTGTCATTGCATAAAATAAACTGTTTGTGTTTTCTTTCTGTACACTGCAGTCCTGTAAACCACGGTGTTGGGATTAAATAAGTGTTTACATGGCTGTGTTATTTTATTCCCAGGAATTATAAGAACTCTGAATTAAAGTAGTTAAATTTAAAGAGTAAGTAGCAGGGTTCTGAAAAATATAGCTGTTACTTGTTTGATAATGTGGGCCAGATAAGGGTTTCAGTCTTGGAGTAACTTACCCTGTAATTTTAACATAGAGAGTAAAATGAATTTTCAGGGGGGTAAAACGCAATATTATCTTGAAGTCCTGAGTAATTTCAATAAATACTGTACAATCTTGTGTTCTACAAGGTCCCGAGTAATCTGGATAATCCTGTACAATCTTCATGTGTTCTACAAGGTCCTGAGTAATCTGGATAATCCTGTACAATCTTCATGTGTTCTACAAGGTCCTGAGTAATCTGGATAAACCTGTACAATCTTCATGTGTTCTACAAGGTCCTGAGTAATCTGGATAATCCTGTACAATCTTCATGTGTTCTACAAGGTCCTGAGTAATCTGGATAAACCTGTACAATCTTCATGTGTTCTACAAGGTCCCGAGTAATCTGGATAATCCTGTACAATCTTCATGTGTTCTACAAGGTCCTGAGTAATCTGGATAATCCTGTACAATCTTGTGTTCTACAAGGTCCCGAGTAATCTGGATAATCCTGTACAATCTTCATGTGTTCTACAAGGTCCTGAGTAATCTGGATAATCCTGTACAATCTTGTGTTCTACAAGGTCCCGAGTAATCTGGATAATCCTGTACAATCTTCATGTGTTCTACAAGGTCCTGAGTAATCTGGATAAACCTGTACAATCTTCATGTGTTCTACAAGGTCCCGAGTAATCTGGATAATCCTGTACAATCTTCATGTGTTCTACAAGGTCCTGAGTAATCTGGATAAACCTGTACAATCTTCATGTGTTCTACAAGGTCCTGAGTAATCTGGATAATCCTGTACAATCTTCATGTGTTCTACAAGGTCCTGAGTAATCTGGATAATCCTGTACAATCTTCATGTGTTCTACAAGGTCCTGAGTAATCTGGATAATCCTGTACAATCTTCATGTGTTCTACAAGGTCCCGAGTAATCTGGATAATCCTGTACAATCTTCATGTGTTCTACAAGGTCCTGAGTAATCTGGATAATCCTGTACAATCTTCATGTGTTCTACAAGGTCCTGAGTAATCTGGATAATCCTGTACAATCTTCATGTGTTCTACAAGGTCCTGAGTAATCTGGATAATCCTGTACAATCTTCATGTGTTCTACAAGGTCCTGAGTAATCTGGATAATCCTGTACAATCTTCATGTGTTCTACAAGGTCCTGAGTAATCTGGATAATCCTGTACAATCTTCATGTGTTCTACAAGGTCCTGAGTAATCTGGATAATCCTGTACAATCTTCATGTGTTCTACAAGGTCCTGAGTAATCTGGATAATCCTGTACAATCTTCATGTGTTCTACAAGGCTCCTTATCATCTCAGCGTATTTTGTTTGTGGTATCATGCTGACTGTGCTAATTAATTACGTAACTTATATTTTAACATTAAATTCTTAAACTCAGTGAACATGTTAAAACTTCAATATGAAGCCATACAGATAAATAAAATAAGAACATGTATTAATAGGTTATAAAACAGTTAATTTAATATTATAGGCACATTTTTGATGGTTCAAATTGGGTGTTTACGGTTCAACCTGTGTAGCTTCTAATTTTTTTTATTCTTACTATGATTGGCTGCAAAGGCAACAGGGCTAGCCAGAGATTGCATAATGTTTGTTTTGTTTTTTTTTTTTTTTTTTTTTGTGTGTACAGTTTCCTAGTAACTGAAGACATTGTATTCTGGGAGGTGTAGTTGTTAGTGGAAGTTTTAGAGGAGGTGGGAGGGGAGGCAGACCAGCTGTGCAGCAAAATTGCTATGTATATTTTTATGCATTAAATTTAAATTGAATGCATACTTCAGATTTTTGAATTCATAAAAATGGCAGGAACGCAGCTTATCTGGACCGCTGAGTGCACTAGAGTGGCCATTTTGGAAAGAGCTTTGAAACAGAGTTTAAAGTTATAAGTGTAAAAAGTTGTCTGGAAATTACAGGTACATCATTTGTAGCAACACAGGGGGGTTGTGTAACACTACATTTTTCGGAACCCCGCTACTACTCTTTAAACTTTCTGAGGTGTCGTGGGCTACTCGATGAAACACTGAAGATGGGAGGTGCCCATCTGATAACCTCTGCAAAGTACTCCACAGCCCATTTCAGACAATTGCCATGCTTAGACGCTAGGGAGGCCACACCTTGGTTGATCCCTGGAGCCAGCACAAGGGAAGCCACAAATTGCTAAAGCCAGCATTACAATTCAGCCATCAACACCGAACCAATAGAAAATCCACATTACCTGGAGGAAAAACACTGAAGCCTTATATATTATAGACAAGCTACGTCTTGGCTGATCCCCACCACTACTATCTCATTTTATTTTGGCGAAAGCCGAGTCCAATATTAGCATGAAGCAGATAACAGCTACTCTCATGTAATGAAAATGTAAACTAAAAACAAAATCCAACACTATCATACTAGCTGGTACTTAGTGTAGAACTAAGAACTAAATTCCAGTTCATTGCAATTGATCAGTTTGTTGCCCTGGATGCTTAACCAGAAGAGTTCAGAAATGGCAATAGATGATTAAAAACATAAATAATACCAAAATAAACAGATTCAGGGCTATGCATTTTCCGTTTAGTATTATGCAACTTCCAAAACGTTTTAATTATTGTAGACCAAAAGAAATATACATTAAACATATCATAATGTTATCTGGTAGGTTGAATAAAATGATGCAGATTGGCCTGAGTTAACAGTTATGACTTATAATTCTCCTTTTGTATGCATAGCACTTTGAAACAGGCTTGATTTTCAGCTAAATTTGAAGAGCATATATACAGTTATTGTCATTGAGGGAATACATTGCTATCACTTTCCAGTCAAACTTCTAAACAGCATTTCACACATCAGTGCAACCTGTGCGGTGCTTTACCCATGCTTCCCCTGGGTGTAAGAAGAGAGAAGATACCACAAGCAGCTTTTCATCTCTATAAACACTTGTTCACAACAAGAATCCAACCTTATGAATGCAAGAGTCCAAAGCATTTCTTTCAACAATGGATGATTGTACTATTCATGTCTTTCCTTTGCACATCCTGGCTCAGTTTATAGCACACTCTGCATAGCAAATAAAAAATGGCAAGACTAAATACAAAGCTTCTTGCTGTCAGTAATACCTTTTTATTAAGAAGAGCTCATATATATATATATATATAGGCAAAGAAATTATCAGAAACTCAAAGTGGAATATTAAATGAACCGATCCTATTAAAAAGATATCATCAAAAACCCTTTTCATATTAAATTTTAAGGATTTCAAAGAGATAATGTAAACCCATTTATATCAAATGCCTCTTGTTTTTAGTGATTCACAAAATTTGAAGGCTATATTGTATGTGGTACAGTAGATTTGAATTTAGTGGCCACTAAATTTAACAATTTAATGCACATCACAAAAATGCACTGAAATAAATAGTGCTCACAATCCTGTATGCAGTACTTGAGGAGAGGACTTCCTAAGGTGTTTTTCTCACTGCTTATCTCATGGACTTTGAGGAAAGAGTGAAGGTTTGCATAACACCTCTCACAAGGGTGTTGCAGAGCTTGTTACCATGAGGTCTGGTCAATGTAGGGTCAGGACAGGGGGGTGGTGTTGTGATCCTGCTTTTGTTTATCTGTGTTACTGCTTGGTAGAGCAACCCAACCATGTAAGTGACCAGTGTAGGTGTAATTGATGGGCTGATTGACTGAAAGCCATTTTGAGAACCTGGTTTGCAAAACTAGTTTTAATGAGATAGTGCTCAACAACAATTTCTATGACCTTGTATGAGTGTGTGTGTGGGGGGGGGGGGGTCCCTTTGGTGATATAATAAAGGTTATGGGGACAGCAGTGTTTAAAGATACATGTAAAAACATACCTTAATTTCTAGCTATTGTTGCATCATCTAACCAGTCCCACCGCTCAAGGCTCCTGCTAATTGTCTATATTGGAGGAGGCATTTCTGGAGTCCTTGGTGAACCTACAGTAGCACATAGTCTAGACTGGCAGGTGCTGTAACCAGTCCAATAAGCCCACCAGGTACTGAGCAGGTCCCTGAGAGGCTGGGGCAGAAACATTCTGCTGCTCTGTTAGTATCCTAGAGGCCTTCTTACCTAGCAACCATTACCACAAGGCACACTCACCTGCAGAGCCTAGAGGCCTATCACCGCACAATTAAATCCTCTTCCTGTGCAGCCTTCGGGTAAACGAAACAACATTCAGTACAATTTTTCTTGATTGCTTCACCCAGCGGCACTATACTATTTTCTTCTTTGTTTGGGGTGCCACATCCTGTTATGGGGCTCCAAAAGAAATTCGCCTCATACAGAGACAAGTCGGACTTTGGAACAGTCCGATTCACCCTGTCATTCTGTCGTTGGATTTGAATGAGTGAAAGGTTGATTCGAAAGTTAGATTATCTGGTTAGTTATTCAATGGTAGATCTTTCAACACTTGTGTATATGTATACTTATAAAATGGGTATTTTAAATACTCTATGTTGATTGGTCAAAATAGGTCATATGGAGGTGTTGCTATTAAAGAATATCACCATGGGTCGGCACTTTTTTCCAGAAACTGGCAAATCACCAGCAGATATCCATACACTAGAATTTAAAAACAAAAACGTTGGAATTTATTGCAATGTAACATGACTGACAAGATTTATGTAAATGTTGAACTTTTGGGAAACTGAAGTATACATAAGATAGTGAATGAATCTGAATCGGACACCAATGATTAATTAGTGAAAAAAAAGCAAAAGTATTCAAATAAATTAAAAACTTGCCATTCTGATCGCTGTTCCTTCTCCCTGTACTACAACACTGCCCTATACCATTTTGAAAAAAAATAGTTTCTTAAAAATATCTCTTAAACTTTCAGATTCACAAAAGATTTGGGTCCCTTTTAAAAGAGACTTTGGGGTTAAAAGATGTTTTGTTGCCGTTGCTCCCGCTGTCTGTTCTTCGGTCTGCTGCCACTGGACCCACCCCAGGGCTCACAAAATTTTGGTAATGGTACTTGCCATTCGGGCAGTCCATTGTCGACATTTGGTTGTCCAAAATAATGTCAAGTTGCCCATAATTTACCTATGGACTGTGATTTGTACAAAGTACACTGTGCTCAATATAGGTACAGTATCTCAGGGTATCTCACACCAAGTAAATGCATGTACATGAATTAGGGAGTGGACAACATGTAGAAAACAGAAAGTACTGATTAGAGCAGAAACCTCAGAATAGACTGAGGTAACCAGTGGAGTACCACCGGGATCAGTATTAGGTCCTCTGCTATTCCTAATCTACATTAATGATTTAGATTCTGGTATAGTAAACAAACTTGTTAAAATAGGAGTGGCAAACACTGTTGCAGCAGCAAAGGCCATTCAAAATGATCTAGACAAGATTCTGAACTGGGCAGACACATGGCAAATGACATTTAATAGAGAAAAGTGTAAGGTGCTGTATGCAGGCAATAAAAATGTGGATGTGACAGGCTAGCGAGTGGATAGAGGCCCAGAGACAGACTGCAGTTCAAAAAAATAATACTTTAATTATAAATAAACAAAAAAAGGGCACAAGGGCAAAAACAAAGGGATTAAAACACAAATAACAAAACACAAAGCAAAACCTACAAAAATAAAGGTTTCCAGGCTGGGCAATGCCTTTACTGGATTAGAAAATTCAAAAATCATAAAACCAAAAACAGCAAACACAATCCTCTGCTAGGTTCCTCAGCTCCCTCCTCTCCTAATGGGAAGAGGAGGCCTCCTTTTATGTCAGGTGGCTGGGTGCTGATTGATCGTTAATTACTCCAATCAACCCCAGCCACCTGAACACAATAAACCCAGGCAAGTAGTGGAATTTAACCCCATCCCTGCCAATCTATATAGGGCAGAGCTCTGCTCTGCCACAGTGCATTATAAATATCATATGGGAGATACTGAAATTGAAGAAGGAATCTATGAAAAAGACCTAGGAGTTTATGTTGACTCAGAAATATCTTCATCTAGACAATGTGGTGAAGTTATAAAAAAAGGCTAACAAGATGCTTGGATATATTATGAAAAGTGTTGAATTTAAATCAAGGGAAGTAATGTTAAAACCGTACAATGCATTAGTAAGACCTCATCTTGACTATTGTGTTCAGTTCTGGTCACCTCGCTACAAAAAGCATATTGCTGCTTTAGAAAGAGTGCAAAGAAGAGCGACCAGAATTATTCCGGGTTTAAAAGGCATGTCATATGCACTACGCAGGACCTAATCCAAGCATTCAAAATTCTAAAAGGTATTGACAACGTCGACCCAAGGGACTTTCTCGACCTGGAAAAAGAAACAAGGACCAAGGGTCACTAATGGAGATTAGACAAAGGGGCATTCAGAACAGAAAATAGGAGGCGCTTTTTTACACAGAGAATTGTGAGGGTCTAGAACCAACTCCCCAGTAATGTTATTGAAGCTGACACCTTGGGATCCTTCAAGAAGCTATTTAATGAGATTCTGAGATCAATAAGCTACTAACAACCAAACGAGCAAGATGGGCCAATTGGCCTCCTCTCGTTTATAAACTTTCTTGTGTTCTTATTTTATTATATACTTTTTCAACATCAAAATTCCATACATTTTCCAGATTTCCATTTGTTTTTCCCAGACTTGTGTTTTAGTTAGTTTCTACTTTTGATAGTTATCCACATAGGCGGGCAGCTACAAAGCATTAAAACTTTTTGAACCAAAACAGAAGTTGCTCCTGGCTTTCTAAAAGTATTTGTCAGAATCTGGAGGTGCAGATCTAGCAAGAGACAATGCAGGTATGCAAAAGAGAAGTAAGATACAATCTAAGAAATGTCCAATATCTGAGAACTACGTTGCATTATTTACAAAAAGAATATACAAAGTTGTATACTGCAAGTATACTTGTGCCAAAATAGGATAGTATAATGGTACCAATAGTATACTAAAAACAGACGATTTTGGCACAAGTATACTTTTAGTATGTTACTTTTTTGTAAGGGATGATATTGGATTCTGATCCAAACTTCTTTATACCCTCTGTTAAATGTTGAACACTATGGGTGGTGAAAAATAACAAAAAAATGAAATAACAAATGTCCACACATTATATATTAAAATGTGCAAGTGTCATCTATTAAGCATATATGTCAACTTAATATAGTACACCCTAGCTATAACAACCCTGTTTGGGTCCAAAGACTTTTGTTCGCTATAGTAAAAGGATAACCCAAAACGAACAATATAAACTGCTGGAGTAAGTTAAGGATGTCACCGTGGATAAAGGCATTAGCTGATTTATTAATCATAATATTAGTACAGTTGTATTCTTTGATTTTCTTTATTATTACTGTATTGTCACTAATAGTACATAATAATAATAATAATAATAATAATAATAATAATAATAATAATAATAATAATAATAATAATAGCAATGAGACTGTGAATAAAAGTAGAATTCCAAGTACAGTACCTATTTGTGGCATGCTGCATCCAGTATTCTGGCTATATCCTATTTGTTGAAGAACACAGTACCCCCCCCCCCCCCCCCCCCCCCCCCCCCCAAAAAAAAAAAACGCGTAGTTATTGATCAGTCCCTATTCAAAACAAAAACAAAGTTAATTATGACAATTATGGTTGTCTGATGGATTTGACAAATCTTTTAGTACAAGTGTAATCTGTACGAGCCAACATCAGAGGCAGTTTGATTTTTTTTTTTTTTAATCAGTATTTTGTCGTATAATTAAGGCCATAAATCAAGGATGTAAATAGTATATCTAACTGGGCTGACGGTTTGGACCCGACTGTTGCTGCACTCGATACAATAAGTTACAAGCAAGCATCATACATTTAAAATAAAATTAGCTGTACAATTTATTAATCACTTTAAAGAAATGAAAGAAAGCGTTGTAAACAATTCTGAGTCAGTGATAATAACTACTATTTGATTTTATTTTTTTCCCCCTCTAGGTTGGGAAATAACTTTAATGACTTAATAAAAACAACAAGATAACAAAATGTGAATCATGGTGAGCAGAGTACAGGAGCTTGTAATTCCACTCTGTAACTTTGTTTAAAAAACAATAGCCTTCAATATAAAAGTATACACTTTGGCTGTCGTAGTGTCTATTTTACCCTTCCTTTCAGTGCGCAGACACAGTCACATGACATACCATCGCGCTGGCTAGATAGGATTGCTTGATTTGTCAGGGGTGTTACACGGGGCAATCCACGCGGGATTTGGTCACAAGCAATGTGTACGTGTACGTCACTCCGAAAATCACTCAACCTTTACCAATGAAAAACATTGATCTGTTTAAACGAGTTTTACCGGGATAATGTGTGAGCTGAATCTCGATTAGAACATAAGAACATAAGAAAGTTTACAAACGAGAGGAGGCCATTCGGCCGATCTTGCTCGTTTGGTTGTTAGTAGCTTATTGATCCCAAAATCTCATCAAGCAGCTTCTTGAAGGATCCCAGGGTGTCAGCTTCAACAACATTACTGGGGAGTTGATTCCAGACCCTCACAATTCTCTGTGTAAAAAAGTGTCTCCTATTTTCTGTTCTGAATGCCCCTTTTTCTAAACTCCATTTGTGACCCCTGGTCTTTGTTTCTTTTTTCAGGCTGAAAAAGTCCCTTGGGTTGACACTGTCAATACCTTTTAGAATTTTGAATGCTTGAATTAGGTCGCCACGTAGTCTTCTTTGTTCAAGACTGAACAGATTCAATTCTTTTAGCCTGTCTGCATATGACATGCCTTTTTAAGCCCGGAATAATTCTGGTCGCTCTTCTTTGCACTCTTTCTAGAGCAGCAATATCTTTTTTATAGCGAGGTGACCAGAACTGAACACAATATTCAAGATGAGGTTTTACTAGTGCATTGTACAGTTTTAACATTACTTCCCTTGATTTAAATTCAACACTTTTCACAATGTATCCGAGCATCTTGTTAGCCTTTTTTATAGCTTCCCCACATTGTCTAGATGAAGACATTTCTGAGTCAACAAAAACTCCTAGGCCTTTTTCATAGATTCCTTCTCCAATTTCAATATCTCCCATATGATATTTATAATGTACATTTTTATTTCCTGCGTGCAGTACCTTACACTTTTCTCTATTAAATGTCATTTGCCATGTGTCTGCCCAGTTCTGAATCTTGTCTAGATCATTTTGAATGACCTTTGCTGCTGCAACAGTGTTTGCCACTCCTCCTACTTTTGTGTCGTCTGCAAATTTAACAAGTTTGCTTACTATACCAGAATCTAAATCATTAATGTAGATTAGGAATAGCAGAGGACCTAATACTGATCCCTGTGGTACACCGCTGGTTACCACACTCCATTCTGAGGTTTTTCCTCTAATCAGTACTTTCTGTTTTCTACATGTTAACCACTCCCTAATCCATGTACATGTGTTTCCTTGAATCCCAACTGCGTTCAGTTTGAGAATTAATCTTTTGTGCGGGACTTTGTCAAAAGCTTTCTGGAAATCTAAATAAACCATGTCATATGCTTTGCAATTATCCATTATCGATGTTGCATCCTCAAAAAAATCAAGCAAGTTAGTTAGGCACGATCTCCCTTTCCTAAAACCATGTTGACTGTCTCCCAGTACCCTGTTACCATATAGGTAATTTTCCATTTTGGATCTTATTATAGTTTCCATAAGTTTGCATATAATAGAAGTCAGGCTTACTGGTCTGTAGTTACCTGGTTCAGTTTTGTTTCCCTTTTTTGTGGATCGGTATTACGTTTGCAATTTTCCAGTCTGTCGGTACCACCCCTGTGTCAAGAGACTGCTGCATGATCTTGGTTAGCGGTTTGTAAATTACTTCTTTCATTTCTTTGAGTACTACTGGGAGGATCTCATCCGGCCCAGGGGATTTGTTTATTTTAAGAGCTCCTAGTCCCTTTAACACTTCTGCCTCAGTTATGCTAAAGTTATTTAAAACTGGACAGGAACTGGATGACATGTGGGGCATGTTGTCAGTATCTTCCTTTGTAAAAACTTGTGAAAAGTAATCATTTAACATATTTGCTATTTTTTTTTCTTCCTCTACGATTTTGCCATTTGTATCTCTTAAACATTTAATCTCCTCTTTGAATGTTCTCTTGCTGTTGTAATATTGGAAAAACATTTTGGAATTGGTTTTAGCTCCCTTAGCAATGTTTATTTCTATTTCTCTCTTGGCCTTTCTAACTTCCTTTTTGACTTGCGTTTGCAGTTCTGTGTACTCTTTCTGCGTACTTTCTTTTTGGTCCTTTTTTAATGCTCTGTAAAGTGCCTTTTTTCGCTGAATATTTTTTTTTATTGATCTATTAAACCATTTTGGCAATTTAGTTTTACATTTAGATTTGTCTACTTTAGGGATATAATTGTTTTGCGCCTCTAGTACTACATTTTTGAAGAATAACCATCCTTCTTCTGTGGGTGTTTTCTCTATTTTACTCCAATCTACTTCTGTTAGTCTCTGTTTCATACCTTCATAGTTTGCTTTTCTAAAATTGTAAACCGTTATTTGATTAAAGCACAGAACGTTATCTTTTTATAGAGTTAAAAAAAAAAAAAAAAATCGGATTGCCCGTCGGGCAAGCAACCAAAAAAAATAAAAACACGTCCGACGGATTTTTTTGGTTGTTCAGGAACGTCGGGCTAGCGATTTTCCGAGCCCTGCACCTCCTGCACAACTGTGTGATCTGATGCTGAACATTTATAAATTCATCTCGACAGTTCCTGCCATACCTTAGATACGATGGTATCATGTCGTCTTCTGTGCCCTGCATTTTTCTTAACACTGGCCCAGGGTCTGTATGATTTAAAGCCAGTCTTATTTGTTCAGCGTAATTGAAAGGCAGTCTTATTTGTGCTGCGTCATGATGAAAATTGGCAGTAATATTTTACTTTAAAATGTAATGAATAAACCAAGAATTACAAAAAGTTTTTTTGTAATGTTGGTTGATCCATTTTAAAGCGCACTAAGGCACTTCAGGGTGTGGGATATGGTCTAATATCCACACGCCAGGCTTGTGGATATTAGACTATATCCCTCACCTTGTCCTGTACCTTGTACATATTTGATATAACTGATCATTTTGGTCTGATGTGGTGTTTGGTATTGATGTTGGAACTCACAGTTTTGTCTGGTGTTATCTGCTCTATTCAAATACATGATCTAAAATTGTAGAAAGTAAACATTATCTGACATGCAGAACATGTTAGCATTGGTTTGTGTTAGTGCTTGTCAGCATGGTTAACATGCATGAGCCAGACAGTTTAGCACAACCTTTGCATAATTGTGTTTCCATATGTCTTAAAAAGATGATTGATTATTATTTATTACCATTTAAATTAGTGCAATAATGCTAATGCTTACAGTTCATAAGTTCATTGTCATTTGTCACCTTCTCTTGTCAAACAGACACTTCCATACAAAAAAACGACCCAAATCATCTGAGTAATTTATGGAGGACAGCATAGACTTAAATGGTTGTTCGGGCCAGATTGTCTTTGAAGGGCATATTGATTGTTAACTTTGAATAAACATACATATTTCGATTTTCCCATAAATGACATTTTTTATAGCCAGCCTTAAGGTAGGGCTAAGGAAAGGTCACGTTTGTGTGACGAACCATTACCGTTTTGCTAATTAGCATACGTTTTGCGTCATGTTTTATATCATTTATGGCACTTCTGACAGCGTGCGTGAAAAAGATGTCAGTGCCCAGAGTTCTCAAAAATCCTGCTATGATGTCAACACAAAATGTGTTGCATGCAAGTGTAAAAAGTGCTCCTAAATGATGGAGTGAATGGGCTAACACTGCTTCTGAAACAGAGTAACTATGAAGCACACAGACATAGAGCACATTTTTGAATTCCTAAAAACTGTTTTCTTGGAGGAAATCTGTCTGCTCACTGCATACTGCATTCATTATATCTTCACATTTTTTCAGAAAACATGCTTTACTGTTTTGTTTCAATGAACAAACGTGTAGAAATGTTTTAAAGCTAAAAAATTGAAAGGTCACCATATATGGTTTTTGTCTGTATGCCATACAAGACAAAAAAGGTGGACGTGTTTATTATTTTTTGACAATTATTTATGTTTTTCTTGGATGTGTATGCAAAAACAAATGAGGAACATCTTTCCAATAGTCCACAAAATTCAATGTACAGTCATGTTTTTTGACCTATGACCTTTTTTTGGTTCCAGAATGCATAAAACGGACGGACGGGGGAGTGTTCTGTACAAGACACAGAATCTAGTTACATAAATAAAGTAGCTTTTCTCAACTCAAAAATGCTTGGGCATTACATGGTTAATCTTGGCAATAACTGTTTAATTGTCTATTTTTTTTTTTTATAGAAATTGAACACCAGTTGAATACTGTGAAAATATTTGATGAAAGGGTATACTCTCAGGCCTGTGAAACTCCTCACTCAAAATACATTTCAATGAAGAAAGGGTACAGTAACCCTAAAGCTCCTGCCCTTTATACAGACAGTAACACACAGACAGTCTCATTACAGAAATAGCTATTGATCTTAAACACCTTTATAATATATTTACTTTTGACAGCTAGTTTTCATCAAACTTGCATTTACTTGCTGCGTGCCTTACAACATTGGGTTAAGGGGGAGAAACGAGGCCACTGTAGAGGCAACCACTGTCAGTGCCCTTTTGTGATGTTGCTGGTTTATCTAGGTCTAACCAGACTCTTCATATCAGGACTAATCAGCATGACCATCAGCTAACTGCCATTGCTGTGCAGATCAATAGCAAACTGACCCCGAAGCTGCCTATCCGATTCTCTTTTAAAAACAGGAGACACAGAGAAACAACATCACAAAAATGCAAAGCTTTCTCACGTCGCTGACTTATCAAAGTGTTCACACACAGGTCTTTTAATGCATTTAAAAATATCATTTCTTTGTGTTCTGTGTAAAATACCGTGGGACCCGCTTTAACTTGTGTAATTTGCCCTGTAGATTTCTAGATCCTCACCAACATACGAGGCAAGATTCTCACAATTACAATTCTAAATAACTTCAGACTGTAAAAAAAATGTCTGAGTTGTTTATTTCTGATTTTTCATCTTTACTGGATGTGTCTTAACTTTCTGACAAAGTAATGCAAATGATGCTTTGGGAAGTATGAGAAATTTCAACATGAATACAAAATAATATATGATTAAATACATTGTTCCTTTTTAAGTTGTTAACAGAAAAGAACCCCCACCTAACCCATTAGTCAGCAATCTCGTGCAGGTGTTGGAGTTTGCATCATTATTGAAACAAAGGAGTCCAATTATGGAAACCCTCAGGGTGAATCTGCAGAGCGAGAAGCCATCCAGTGCCATTTCATTACACCAGCTCAGTAATTACCTGCAACGAGCAAATGCCAAACCGGCACATCATCTTCACTGAGAAGTGTGGTGCGCATTACCTAACTGAAATGAGAACAACACTATCCCACAAGACACAATGATCATAAATGGATATTTGTAGATGGAGGGGTGGATGGAAGTGAAACAGGCAGTGTTGTGTGATGCACTGCCGTTACGGATTCTGTCCTGTCAGTAAGATGAACTAAGGTTAAACGCTCTGTAATCATGAATGCAGATGAGCCTGGCTCTTTTGAATAGTGGTTAATATGTTAGCTTGTGGTGTGCGAGGTGACCTGCTAATACTTTATCTCACAGAATGGCTGCAGCCGATCACCAAGGTTAAAGCGGGGGAGGAGTGTAACGGGCAGTGCTCTGAGATACCCTGCCGTTATGGATTCTGTCCCCTGTCAGTGGGATGAGGTGAGGTTAAACTCTCAATAACCATGAATGCAGATGTTCAATTGCGGTGTAGCTCTGTGTGTTTGTATTGATGCATGGAAGCATGGCTGTGTGTGTGTTCACAAACAAATATGTCAAACTTTCATTTTTGCACATATCTGGAGAATCCAATTGTCATGAAACTTGGTATTAATATTTAGTATATGTTACTGAGAGTATCAGATTCTGGATATATATATGGAGGTGTCTGGCTCTGTTCTTCCATCTGTCTGTATGTTACATTAACATTTCTGATTATATCTGGAGAATACTGAGTAAAGATTTAATTGGTATTTGTCATGGTCATCAACTTTTACAGTGATTGCTCTAATTTTCAGTTTACAGCTGTGGTGGGGATGTATGTTACTGACATGATTGACATAATTGAGTCAGTACTGGTATTTTCAATGCATTAGTATGAATAAATAAAATACAAATTTGGTGTAAATTCTAAACAGTAAAAAAATACTATTTACAAAATAGCCTTTACTACTTGCTATTTAAAATGAATTACTGGCAAATGATATTCTATTTGTCTTTTAAATGTTTTCAATCCCTGTAGACAAGTCCAGAGGTGAACCTTGGGTCACAGAAGGGCAGATTTTAATTATCTGAACAGCTTCTGTATTTTAGAATTCAAATAGGGACGAAAAATCTAGTTACAGCAATTACAGAGTGCAAAGGGCTGATGCAACATCGACCTGGAGTTGAGAAAGCAAGGTAGGTTCATAGAAATGACATGGACATAATAGAGAGCTCCAGGTCTTGGTCATATTTAATGAGCAAATTAATGTTTCTACGGATTATTAAGTAGCCTCTCTTGCTGTAATTTTACAACCAAATGTAGTTGTGTATGGGGTGTTATAAGTTAATCATTTGGTTCTGGCTGCTCAAAATGTGCAAAATGATTTCTGGTGCAATAAGACTATTAATGCACACAGCATACTCAGTCATTATAAATCACAAAAAGAAAGACTGTACTTAGGAACTACTGTTAACATAAATGGAGTATTCCTGTGTTCTGTGCATGAGATGGCATCTGCACCCAACATATTTCTTGTAACTGATTTAAAATATTTCTCCAAACATAACATAAGCAGTATTTAGATCAATTGAATAGACCCCTTAAAAAAGAATTTGCCTAAACAGAAATCAATCAACTTGAAGCGTTGCTGGTCTACTCAGCATTGATGATTTAGATTCCATATGCAACTAAGAGACAAGTTGGAATGGTCCTTCAAACTGGGCTTTGTGCCGTCAGTGCCAGCTGATCTGTGCACTGCTCATTAACAAAGATCTTTCACCTGGACCTCAAGTCTGCACAAAAACAATCAAGGATGTGTTGATTTTACTCAGCTGCAGTTAATTCCTTGACACAGCTTGTGTTGCGTTGGTTCCTCCCTTCATAGCAGCAGTCGAATCTGCCCATCTGTCCACCATCTTTATCCTGCTTACCGATGACATACTGTATGCCATGCTGCCAGATAAAACACCTATATGCAGTGTTTTATTAATTATATTTTCCATATTCAAAATAAATGTATCTTATCTTGGGTGTAATAGTAATTACACAGCCTACAGTTGTTCTCATATAAATTACTCCAAAAAGTCTAACTGTGCAAATGTTTTAACTATGTCCTGTATCAAAGTTTTGTCTGTTAGTCAGCATGTCTGAAATGACTCAGGTGTGCTAATGAGAATGTTTGAAGCATGATATACTGTACTTGTGTAAAAAAAAAAAAAACTGATTTGAGACATATTTGTAATAGCAACTCTCCAGATTTTGCACTGTTGAGTGTTTTGTGGTTATGAATGCAATATTAAGTACAATAGTATTATGCTATATTGTAATCTGATAGACTTGAAGGTTACTGTACCAATCCACTACTAACTGGAAGAGTATTGACTGCACACCTGGATGAGGCAATTGCAGTGAAATGTCAAGTCTCAGGGGGAGGAGAGGCTCATTAAATTCAGAGGGGTCCCAGAAGGAAACACAAATCCTCACAACAACCAGACTGTCTAGCGTTCAGATCTACCAGTGCATAGTTTTAACAAACAGTTCTGCCGAAGCTCTGAAAATATATATATATATATATATATATAAAGTATGACAAGAAAGCTAATAACTGTGATGCATAGACATACAAAATGCCAATTAATAGTTTAATGTAAACTGGGTAAATGGTATTTAAGATCTGTAAGTAAATGAGTTGCATGGTAAAATATATTAAAATGAATAATTTTAAATACAGTACATGTAATAACATCTTGTGTTCTCAATACAAAGTGTGACACACAGATGTGTGACATCTCCATACAGTGTATACCCAAACCTTAAACACCCAGTAACTTGTTAATATCTAGTTTCATCACAATTAGATAAGTGATTTTCCAGATATATGGTTACACTCATACATATGGATTTCATCTCCTGCGTGGGATAACAAGGGCTTGAATAGGCTTGCAGAAGGTAAATGGGTTCTAAAGGGTTAATCCAGGTAAGCGCTCATTACCAGGAGTGCACAGAGCTACAAGGATAGAGCTGCTTTCACCTCTAACACTTCTTGCATCAGCCAGCACACGCAGCCCTGGACCCGGTACAGGAACCTGAATACTGCAAAGGCAAGGATAACACCTCAAACCTCTATTTTAAAGCTGGATATACTAGGATAGGATTTTTTTAAACTCATTAAAATAGACCAGAAAACATTCTTTAAATATGTCAGTAGCATACACTCCTACCACAGCTGCAACTTCATAATTAGAGATATCAGTGTGACAAAAAAGTGGATGACCATGGCATAAATCAACAGTATGTAAAGAATACTGATAGTATAAAATAAGAATTAGACCACATACAACCATGAAACAAAATTAATTTAAAATCAAAATACACTGACATATAATGAAGGTAAAAGGAAACCAGTGATCAACAATCAGTCTTGGGCGAGCAACCCTAACAAGTGTTTGCCCAGAGGATTATTAACTTGTTTGCTAAACAAAGATCAGGGAAAGTAAGAAGAATATTAAAGCACATGCTGAGGATAGATACAAGGGAAAACCCTCACCTTAACATTCTTGGAGGGGTCAGATAAAACTAATGGAAGACAAAACAACAGCAAGATTATAAAACCAACATACTTTGTGTCCAGCATACCTGAATGTATGACATAATGGTGCCTGTATTAGCGAGGGACTCCCTTATTGTTAAAACAGTTCTGTTATGTAGCAAGTCATTTCCTTCAGACTGAAATGCTTCTTTTAACAGTGCAGAACAGTGCTGAATAACTGCAAAGTAAAACAAGAGCACTCCATGCTGGACCAACGTCCTTATCAGCGCAGTAACTGTCACATCAGATATAGTGAAGAGGAGACGTGAAGTCTCTACAGATGAAGAATTCAGAGTCTGGCATAGCAGAGCAGACACCATAAGTGTAGTCACTAACCTGTGGAATATGTCATGAAAACTGTTTATTCTGGTATTTTTAAAGCTAAAGAGAAATGTGTATGTTAAGTTGAACTCTTAGTTTGTGTTTGTGGGCATGTTCAAATGATTTATACAGTTTTTGTCCTGGGTGATAGCAAAGGGAGTGATAGCAAAGGGAGTCTCGTCCCTAGGACCACAGCATGCCTTTCATATGTATGTGATTAGTTGTGCTCAACGAGTACACCTCACACATTCCTGACCTATGACAGAGTGGATGGAGGGGATCTGGGCTCTTAAAACAGAAATAAAAAGACTGCTGAATTCCATTGTGGCAGGTTTTTGGCCCAATTGCCAACATAAATCTGTACACTTTACAGCATCACACATTAATCATTCATGTTCTGGGGAACCTACAGGCTGAGGATTTTTACAAACATACAGGGTTTGGACAAAAAATGTTAGAAGCATCTCCCATCAGACTGTCAATAGGAAGTATGTCTAACATACAAAGCTAGGATTGCGTTGATGCAACATGACAGCCAGACTTCAAGGTGTTCTAGAGGCATGCCATTCCTCAAGGATTGCTATAATTCCTTAATTGCCTACAATAACAAAGACGTAGGGCATATAAGCGAAAAATGATTGTGTGCCACAAATGGCACCACTGTTGTACACCTTCTATTTATCTCAGTTTGTCTTAACTTTTTTTTACTTACGGTTTCCATAATGTTGTCTGAGTTGTTTCCTTATTTCGGATCCTGTTGGTTTAGTAGGGCAGTACAGTACAAGAAGCAGCTTGACGTCTGCTTTACCTCCTCTAAACAAAGCGCTCTGGAATGTCATTGTAAAACCAGCATGTGATACAGCCGAATGTAAGATAACATCTTCTATAGGTATAACAATGAGATAGTTGGTGGTAGATGCTGGCTAGAAGTTAATCTGATCTTGAAAATACATCTTCAATTCTGTTTTTCAAAGCAAAAGATCTAAGGTTGGTTTCTACTGTCATTTATTGATTACGGGTCATGGTGTAAAGATTAATACTGATCCACAAAGTCAGATTTCTCTCCCCATAGGTTACACAGTCCAGTATGGTGGGAATCTTCATCCGTGCATTGACAGAAGCATTCTTTTTTATCTTGCTTTATGATTTTCAGTAGTGCATACAAACTGGTAAAAGAAATGAAAAACAACACTAAATCACATACACAAACATTGTATCATCTAATTCAACTTTGAAAATGTATGACCTTCTGCACACATCATCAGTGACAGCAATGTCTTTACTGAATAGGTAAATGAATGAATCATAAAGTACATTTGTTTTAAAAGGGGGGTTTGTATTGATTTAAAACACTAATGAAAATCAAGCTTGATGTTGTTTTTCAAAAAGGATCTGTTGAACAAAGAGTCCTGATGGCTGTCTTTGTTCTCTTGGTGGTGGGTGGATTTTGGACCGACACCTTCTTGGCTACATCTCCCTTGTAAAAGAGATTATAATCTTGACTTGATGGATAAATGCATGTTTATATTAGTAATAAAGTTCACCCAACTGTACATAATAATGCTTTAATTTCCTTGTTGATGTATACTTCATGAGCACGCTCGCTCAGGTTAGCAGATCCTGGATATTGTATTACAATTCATATGCCCAGTAGGTTGGAGTTTATTTGTTATAATTAGCTGTAAGCAAAGTGTCAGGTTTCTTATGTATGAAACAACATTTTTTGCAGCATTTCATTCAATCCGATTACCTTTTACTTTCCTCCTCATAAATCCAAATTTTATAAAATGTTGAGGTTATTTTAACTAGCTGTTCTGAGTCAGTAAAGATGTTTGAGTTTATTAACTACAGGAGGCACAGTGCCAGGGGTTGTGCAACAACTGGAAATAATAAAGCTGTAAACTCCTGTAGTTTACACTGATAAAACAATTTACCAAGTTTACTACTAATCATAACATAATAAATGCATACATACATATAATAGTGGTTATGGCAATGTGTAAACTGTAAAATGTAGGTATAACCCATATTTGACGTATGAGGGTGTGACAGGCTGATGAGTGGATAGAGGCCCAGAGACAGACTGCAGTTCAAAAAAATAATGCTTTTATTACAAAAATACAAAATAAAAAGGCACAAGGGCAAAAATAACAATGTTTAAACACAAATAACCAAACAAAAAGCAAAACTTACAAAAATAAAGATTAAGGCTGGGTGATGCCTTCACTGGATTACCAAAAACAGCAAACCAAAAACAGCAAACCAAAAACAGCAAACCAAAAACAGCAAACCAAAAACAGCAAACCTGCTTCCTCATCTCCCTCCTCTCTAATGGGAAGCAGAGGCCTCCTTTTATGTCAGGTGACTGGGCGCTGATTGATCGTTAACTAAGCTAATCAACTAATCAACCCCAGCCACCTGAACACAATAAACCCAGGCAGGTAGGGGAATTTAACCCCATCCCTGCCGATTTATAAAGGGCAGAGCTTTGCTCTGCCACAGAGGGATGTTGAATTTCATTAGCTTTTATACCACCATAAAATACTGGATGGGTTTGTAATGGTCCAATAGTGGCCAACCCCCTCTGGAATAGGAATACCCCTTTAATAATGAGTTGCGATGAGAAGGGTGTTGGAAATGAGTGTGAGCATCCCGGGTGACTGGAAGAAGCTGCTGATGAGTTTCCATTTTGAGCAGGAGGACTGCAGAGGTTCTTAATGAGCTGATGAAACACTCTGGCTGCATGGCCTCATGCCAGCTATGGGCGCACCGGGGGTGGGGGATTATCCTGGGCTGGGAGGATTTATCATTCATTGATCTTGTTTTTCTCACATACCCCACTCGGGGGTACCCTTTTAAAAGCTGACCATAGTAAACACATAGCAAAGTACAATAGAGCATATTGAAAGTATGGTAAATCATAGGTAAACATTGTAAAGCACAGAAAGGTAGGGTAAAGCATATTAACAAACATGGCAATCCATGGCAAACTATGATAAATGCATTTTATAACATTGGGAAACACATGGGAAAACTACTAAATGACAATGTAGACTTATGGTGGTAAACTTGACAAACGATGGAATGGATTTCTCATGACTTGTGTTAAGAATATAGAGTATTATAATGCAAATATACACATCCAGGATTCCACGGTGGATGAAAAATCTAAAAAACACTTGCTATTGATGAACATTTTGTGAAACTCTCCTTCTGAAATCATAAACTATAAATGTCAGGAGTGCTGAGGAGTACACGTATAGAAAATCGTACTCGCTTTTGATCTGTGTGACAGTGATTCATTAAATTAAAATATCTTTTAAAACATGGGGTTAGGTGAGTGAGCTGTTAATGTATGTACATAGGTTTTCAATTCAATTGAGAGCCATTAAAGAGTCAGCTAAGGTAAAGATAAAAAAAAAATGTTACTTTAATTTTTCACCTCTGAAGTCTCATGACTCGGGGTCCCATGCGAGAGCGGAGTTCACAGGAGGCTTGAGCTGGCCCTGATGATACACACACTGCAGATAGTATGCATACAGACAAGGTCAGAATATTCACCTATCTAATTAATCAACCATTCCTGTATGCACATTAATTAGCATTTTTGAGCATATTTCTTTTGAATATGTTGGATATGGCAGGCACAGTGTGTCATTTGCAAGGGAAATGTTTTGAAGTTAATGGAGAAGCTAACAATGAAACCAAGCAGCCCTATTTCTCTCAGAGGCACTCTGAAGGTCCTGTCCGGGATAGAAGAGTGGAGGCTCCAGGTGCCTTTCCTCTACCTGCAATTCCAGCGTTGTGAGGAGGGCTGCTGTGGACTAGATTAAGCCTCCAGGTAGTTAACAATGTACATATCCTTTAGTGAGAGCTAAAACGGTAGTGTACTACACAAGACATATTGATAGAAGCTAGATAATGTCAAACAAAAAATCTAGAGAAAGTAACAAAGAAATGGTTAAGAAGAATAGGTCCAAGCACATACAGAGGGTCCTCATAATCGAGTAATAATTGCACTTTACCTGTTAAAGCTATTTGTAGAAAAACAAGATCTGATTGTAGCCAAATGCATTTAGCATTACTGAACTTGCTAAGCAGTTTACAACACAACTGATCACCCTTGCTGCTGAATGGGTTAGATATATTGCTTTCAACACAGTGATGATTGTTTTGATATTTTTCTTCACATATACTTGATCTTAATCAGTTTTGAGATTTTTGATGAGATTGGGTGTGCATCAGGTCTTCATGTGAATACATTGTGGGTGAGAATCTCATCTTATTTTTCAAAGATTGCACTGTTATGGACTTTAGAACTGTTCATCTTTTTCATAGCTACAGTACAGAATGTGTAGCAGACAGTATGTTATAAGCACTGTTGACTTGTTTCACAGACCCAGAATAGCACAATCTTGGACTACCTAGTGTTATTTTAATTTAAATTAAAATTACAAACAATATAGAAGGCTGCATGGATAATTATTGTATGAATCAGCAGGGTGTGTGGTCTAGTGGTTGTTGTGCATATTTACATTTTATATCAAGAATTTATGTCACAACTGTGTTCTCGCCAATTACCATTAAAGAAAATACCCATTATAGCTCATAATTTAATTATTAACTATAATAAACACAATACCTCAATAAGAACTAACGATTCTGGCATAATTCTTCCTAGATTCATGATGAAAAGGGATTCACAATTAATATTATGTACGTCTAAGTATTTCAAATCAATCATACATGTGTATTTGTTATAAGACAAAAAGAAACCTAACAATCCAAATTATTATTACATTTATTCATATTCTCAAAGGAAGAAGAATAAAGGTTAGGCTTCATAGTTAAAAACATATGTATAAAAAAGAAACAAAATAAAACATTCAAGGAAAAGTAATGCATTGTTAAATGTTCATAATGAATCTTTGATGTGCTTTCTGGTCATATAGTTCTGGATTAGTGAAGCAGTCTTAATAGTTCATCAAGCATTGTTCGGTTCAGTCGCGCATTACGTATACATACGTCAGCTTCCAAGTGGCTAAGAATGCATGTACAATGTTCCAGCATCTAGTTGAATAGATGCACATTACATATTGTGACGATTTCAGTAGCATGGCTTCTGTTCAGTTACTTGTAAACACACAATATAGGTTTGATACATATTCTTTTGGTGCAATGTTTAAAACAAAGTCTTAACACGGTTGTCAGCTCTATGGAAGTTAGTTGTTCAGCAGCACAGTGCAGTATCTTAGTGAAGTCTGTAGGCAAAAGCTTTCATTGTTCCGGAGGGAGCCCATCTTCTCTGGGACAGTGTGGCAGAGCACAGCTCTGCTCTTTAGAAATTGGCAGGGATGGGGTTAAATTCCCCTACCTGCCTTGGTTCATTGTGTTCAGGTGGCTGGGGTTGATTAGATGATTAGTTTAATTAACGATCAATCAGCGCCCAGCCACCTGACCTCTGCTTTTCATTTGGGAGGAGGGAGCTGAGGAAGCAGGTTGGTGTTTGTGATTTTTGAATGTTTTGAATCCAGTGAAGGCATTGCCCAGCCTGGAAACCTTTATTTTTGTGAGTGTATTTTTGCTTTATTTTGTTTATTTTGTGTTTAAAATGCTTTGTTTTGGCCCTTGTGCCCTTTCATTTTTGTGTTTATAATAAAATAGTTATTTTTTTGAACTCCAGACTGTCTCTGGGCCTCTATCCACTCACCAGCCTGCCACAGACAGCTTTGAAGATTACATCATTGCGTCTTTGTTGAAGAACTTCAGAGTTTAATGAGTTGAGAGCGATGAGATTGAAGAGAGAAAGAGTGAATCCAGAGAGAGCGAAAAACTTTATTTTGAGTTTAAATAACACGATGTATAGGTGTTCCCTTGTATTGTCAACAAGTGCTTGTTGGTCTTCCATTGGTTCACAGTATTTGATAGACAGTTGCATGTCACGCAAAAAGAGTGTGTTAGAAATGGAATGCATCCACCTATTTCGTTATCAACAGATTTTACATTTATCATTTGAACCTCCTTTTCAATATAACTTTAGCTACATTCATTAGAGAAGCATATACATTTCAATTACATTCTCTATACAAAATTATGATTACAAGCATATAAAACACATCCTAATACAATCAAAGGATAATATTAAAAAATTGTAATTAGTTTATAGTATTCATTTTTAAATTAATTAACTATTACTTAAAATAACTATTAAACTTGTGTCTACAAGTTATGTAATTAAAAATGATTATTAAAGCATTTTAACTAACTTTTAACACAATAATGGTACAACTGCACTGTAGCTTGGTGTGACAGAGCAGAGCCCTTATTGTGTTCAGGTGGCTGGGGTTGATTAGAGTAATTAATGATCAATCAACACATAGCCACCTGATACAAAAGGAGGCCTCAGCTGCCCATTAGGGAGAGGATGGAGCTGAGGAAGCAAGCAGATGGTTGTGCTTGCTGTTTTTGGTTTGCTGTTCCAGTGAAGGCATCACCCAGCCTGGAAATTTTTATTTTTGTAAGTTTTGCTTTGTGTTTTGGTAGCTGTGTTAAAATACCTTTTGTTTCGGCCCTTGTGCCCTTTTATTTTGTGCTTATTTATAATAAAAGTATTCTTTTTTTGAACTGCAGTTTGTCTCTGAGCCTCTATCCACTCGCCAGCCTGTCACACTTGGTGTAAGAGTGGGATATAGTGCCTTTTTTGGGGTTATTTTGGAATTTTTGGGACAATTTTTTAAAGATAAATAACTAAAAAAAGAAAGGGGAAAGAAGTGCAGAAAGTGGCAACAGAAACAGCAAGAGCAGGAGGAGGTCAGGGATGACAGCTGGAAGTTTTTTTTGAAGAGCTTCGTGGCGGAGTTGTGCCCCGGCTGTGGGGCGTATGGACACACGGTGGCTATCTGCCCCATGCAGTATGAAGGGTAGGAGCCATCGCTGCCACCCTGAGAAACAGAGAGGGAGGAGCCTCCGCTGCCAGAGCCCAGAGGGGAGGAGCCGCTGCTGCCAGAGCCCAGAGGGGAGGATCCACCGCTTCCAGAGGAGGAGCCATCGACCAGGGAGTCAGAAGGGGAGAAGGCTGATGCTCTATAGCAGCCTTCATATGTGCTGCTGAGAGGATCCCAGCGGAGGCGCACCCAGCTCGTTACGGCAGGTACCAGCTCTGCTTCGGAGGCCACTTGAATAGCCACATCACCTACAGCCGGTGGTGGAGGGGCTGCAGCTGTTCCCACCTCCGCCACCAGAGGGAGAGGGGCCGCCGTTCCCGCCTCCCCCACCATCGGGAGACGGGCCTCCGTTCCTGCCACCGCCACCAGAGTTAACACTACGTTTGGCCTGTGCCTTGGTCTAATCAACAAGCTTTGAAGTAGATCTTGTTAAGAATGTTCTGGAATCGGTTTTAACAACCCAATCACCACAACATGTCACACAGACAACACTCTGAATTAAATATCTGGGATGCTTATATTAAAATGAATTTAATCATGAATTTCCTTGACATGGTTAAAGAAAAGGGCTTCTAACCAGGAGGTCCCTGGTTCAAATCCCAGCTCACTTACTGACTCAATATGTAGGCCTGAGCAAGTCATTTCACCTCCTTGTGTTTTGTCTTTCAGGTGAGATGTTGTTGTAAGTGACTCTACAGCTGCTGCATATTTCACACACAAAAAAGTCTCTGTAAGTCACCTTGGATAAACACATCTGCTAAATAAACAAATATTAATAATAATCCAAAACAGACATCTATTTCTCAACAACCTCCAGTAAAATACATTCTAATTACATGAAGAGATAACAACAGACTCTTGGTTTTAATTAAAATTGCTGGAAATGTACAATATTATAAGACATGTATGGTATAAAATTTGTAACTGGTTTGGGGTAGTGGGAATAATATTGAGAATCCTATATGAATGTGTAACACATGAAATATAGAGTATACAAATCAATATTCATTGCAGGAACATCATTTGCCAATGTTTTGTGTTTTCTTGGTGTTTTGAAATTGAGGAACTGAACATTTACAAACTGTATGCATTTCTTTTTCACATTCTTTTTGTGTAATTGTGAACAGGATGGCTTTGCAGGGGTGACGTCAGACCAGAAGTCGTCGAAGAACAACAGAGGTATGGCAGTGAATCTGTGACGCTATGGCGTCTGCAGTTTTATTGTAAATAAAAAGATTTAAACAAAACACACAAAACAAAGGGCACGTTGGCTAAACAGCCAGACAAAACAAACGTGGACAAAACCAACAATTATCGTGCTGGAGTTTCCAGCACGAAATAACAATTGTTAGTATAATATCTCCTTCTCTCTCCCATTCTCCACTCACGATCACACAACCCGAGTGCGTGAAAACATGCAACTTTTATGCAGCTGTACAAAGACTCGATTGCTAATCAGTTATTCAATTGGAGTCTCGGTACAACTGCACGTGAATTAATAAAAGTGCAAATCCCCGTGCTTGCGTATTATTTTATGAAGTGCTGTACAATCCTTGTGCTTAAATACAATTATACATTTTAAACACTTGTGCTTGTAACCGATATTTATATCCCGTGTATAAACACCAGCATTAACACACTACATACAACATAAAACACTGATAAACATAAAGGGGCGGAACACCCCGCCACAGTAATTAAAAAAGAATAGCAATCGCTGCTGAATAAGTCAAATTGAGTCTAAAACTGGAACAATTCCAAAATCACCAAGATTTTCAAAATATCTACTGCAGGCTTTAAAGATATATTCAATGTTTCCATTCAAAGTTTAGAGAATAAATGTTCCTGATCAGTCAGGGGTCAGTGAGGATCTAGATGAGAAACAACGTGTGTCATTATAGTTCTTTACAATGGCATTCCTCGCTGCCCAGCAGGTCGATCCTGTTGTGGTTCTGTAAAGGTACATCATGGTGTCCTGTCTGAGGCTCTGGCAGGTCGTCACTCAAATCTTCACCTTCAATGGCTGATACATTGCGATTGATAGCAATAATGTGCAAATCCATGCAGGCTAGAATTATGTTGTGCTCGTAGCGGTTCCATATGCAGGTAATTCAAACACACAAATTAAAACATTAACATTAAAAGTGAATTGTCTGAGATTTATGTAAAACATAATAAATAAATAAACCTGTGTATTAATACTTATAATTATCATCGGCCTTATTTATTTTTTAAATTAGGTTAATCATAAATAATGGCTTATTTTAAAAAAATGGCTATAAACTATTAGAAGTACGTAAAAAAAAAAAAAAAAGCATTTCATAGTCGTAATTATTTGTTATCTGGATAAATATAATCCAGAAGTGACATTTTCTGAAAAAATAGAACAAAAAGATCCAGAAAAATGTACTCTCAATTACAAAATATAGGATTACAAAATACAGATAATTTTATCCAAATTACAAGTTTTGAAAAACTGACCCCAGGGGATAATAAGGATTTTATCCTTTACTTTATTTAACCCATTGAGGGTTATGCTGTAGCCTATGTAGCATCTTAATAAAACAGTAAAGTATCCAGTACTCTCTGTTTGTACTCATTTATATAATGACACAGATAAGCAACACCAAACATTTGATCTTCCCAAGAATCTGCTAGCACCTGGCATGATACAGACCAGGGTACAATGTTATGTAGAAATGGTTCCCATCCTGTCTCAGTGAATTCTCTCTCCATCCGGGAGGCAGAAACAAAGACAACTAAACAGTCAGTCATTGTTATGTTGGGCCTCCACCAGCACCTGCCAGTTAACAAGCAACTATCAGCCTGGATTCCCTGGAAACTAATTTCCCTGATTAAAAAAAGATAGTCTTACCAGGCAGTGCACCTGTGCAAATATATTGTTGGTTCTTGCATTATGCAAAGGACTGTGATAAACAATCAATTTATTTTCCTTATATACGGCTACCTCTATATATATGAATCAGTGGTTGGAAATCCTGCCTTGTGATTGGTTAAAACCTCATTATCAGAGCCAAAATTGATTGGAATATTGCACTGACATTCTTACACCAATGGGCAATAGTATTTGTATGTCTTGTAATTGGTTCATATCACTGTCAGTCCCGCCCATTTTCAAAGGAATGCCTTCTCCCCTGCACTCACAAGAGAAAACGGCTTGACACCAATTATCTGATTTAACAGAAAATGAATTACAAAATATACTAAAAAAGAAAGATGCTCCAAACACTGCAATGGTGATAAAAATGTCACTGTCACCGTTTTCTGACTCTACGATGTAAATAAATATGACAGTTGGGATATAAACTGGATTATGCAGCAGTCAGCAAGCGGAGAGCTAGATGCCAAGAAACTTTTATAACTACTTTATGCGGTATGAACTTCAAAAACATTTTCTGTTATTTATTTCTGTTATTTCTTTATTTACTTATGCTGTATCAGCTATATTTATACAAACAGGGAGATGATGTAGTTACTGGGTGGAACATGAATGATTAGCTGATTCACATTTGACAATGTGTATGACAAGCGATCTAAGAGTTGGAGAGCATACTCAGTGGAGTAGCTGGAGTGTATGCAATACATATCTAGATTTTAATAACAAAGATCCGTCTCCCGATCACTCAGAGAGATCCACGCAACACACCCTCACCTTGAATCTCTGTGTCAGGCAGGTCCAACAGGGCTTCCAACCAACCACCCCCCCCCCCCCCCCCCCCCCCCCCTCCCTCCTGCTCACAGTGTGTAGGCGGGCACGATCGGTCAGCACAGATCTCCCCTGTCACAAGGCCAATGACAAGTGCAGCTGCCATGTTTGGGGTGGGAATGCGTTCATCAGGAACCAAATACAATAAAATCTAGTGGCTATAATCCCCTCTGAGAGCAATCAATTGAGAAATATCATGCAGATGTAAAAACAGAAGTGTGACAAATTCTGATTTTTCTTTTTAAAGGGTGTCAGCAGTATAAAAATATGATGTATACCAAAAAAAATGTAAACATTGGAGCTTGTGAAATGTCTGTAAGCCAAGAGAAATCCCAGCATGAAGAAAAACATTTCCTCCCTGCATATTTCTCTGAAAAAGACGTAAAAGTGGTGACCTTCTTCAGTCTGTTACGTTATGTCTCCACCCACATTTGAGATACAGTCAAACTTCATAGAGCATCTTTTATTTGGATTACATGCAAATAACCCCTGTTGGGAAGATTCCCAGGACAGGTGGAGAGGAAGAAAGGCAGCAATGGATGGTAGTCAATCCAAATACTATTTATATCATCTGCATACCAAACAATCTGGTTGGTTTTGCAATTCACCCCTGTGGAAACATACTAAATGCAAAGTACAGTGCCTTCAGGTTTTTATTTTTAATTGATTTGTGCCCCCCCCCCCCCCCCCCCCCCCCCCCCCCCCCATTTTTTCACACATTGAAAGTGTTGAGAAGGTTGTGTTAATCAAAGAAAGAAAAATCCCATTTAAATGCATCAAGATTTCAGGTTGTAACACAACAAACTGTGAAAACGTCCAAGGGGGGTGAATACTTACTATAGGCAGTATATATTATGCAAAGCAAAGATCTCCATCCAGATGTACAATTTCACAGCAATCATCCTTTTTCTTGTATGGATGTTGGCGGCTTGAAACATTTGTGAAACTTCTGTCTTGTGAAAGATTGTTGTATTGATTCTTGAGAAGGTTGTACTGAATTGGCATCTCAGGCCATTGAACTGAATGGAAAGGTAAGGGCTGGACTCAAACCACAAAGACAATGGCTTACTATTCAACCAAACAGAAAGCTCTGTAGTTGAGAGGCAAATACGTGTCTGTAACAGGATGAGCAGCCCTGTACAGTGTTTATTTTTAGAACGGGGTCTCCCCCTCCACTCCTGTGTTGTGTTGTATTTGTTTTATGATTTACTTATTGTATTTGTTAGTGTTTTGACGGCGTAGCAGTGTTATGCTTTATTTATGTTTGTAAATAGGACAGCGAGAGCTGTGTGTTGTTGTTGCTTTAAAAAACTTTGTGGTATATGTGGCTGTCGGCTAGTGCATTGCTACACTAGCCGGCAGTCACATATAATTAAAAAACTTGTGCAGATTGTGGCTGAGGGGTAACCAGCTAGCTAAACCATCGGTACCATCATCGGTATATATAAGCCTGCATCTCTGCCTTCTCATGCTGGGAGTTCAGAGGAGGAACAAAGGAGAGCAGAAAGCAGAGAGCTTAATTTAAAAGTAAAGGCTAAGGAACAGGGGGCACATGCCCAGCCTGACCTTAGCTACAGTTGTTTTGTGTTCGAGATTTGTTTTTGTTTAACCTTTTATTTTGCTCTGTGAGCAGTGTAGGGTTTTGTTTTTGTTTAAATATTTTATTTTTTGTCTTTAATAAAAACGGTGCATGCTGCGTCTTTTTGCCTGCAGTACTTGCCTGTGTGTTTTCAGTTCCTGCTTCTGGCCTGACGTCACCGCAACGCTAGCTTGTCACAGTGTCCTATGCTGAAGTCAGTAGTATTCATTATAAAAAACTTTGTTAAAAAAATAGTTACATATTGAGCAAAATGATTAATTAACTTCAATGGTGCAGACACAAAAGCCAAGAAATACACATGGACGAGTGTTTTTGGGAGTGAGTGGATGCTCGTAATCACATGACCACTACCACACGGGTTAGACCTTTTCTTTGCCTCCTCATGTTCCTAAAAGTTTAATTAACTGCATAAAGATCAAGGTGTGTTTGGGCCAACAGCTTGTTAAAGTGGATTTTGCCACCATTACTGGTGATTAACAGCCATAAACACTTATATTGTGCTTTTCTTCATAATTATACATTACTTATACACTGTCAGAAAGTTCATGTAAGTGGATACATTTTAATAAAGATTATTATTATTATTATTATTATTATCATCTCAAAATCTTGATCTGGACAGTTACGACGAGAACAGCTTTGTGTGCCCTGATCTTTATTATTGAATGCAGCCGATCAGCAGTTTCTATAGCCGGGGCAGTGCGTGACTGCGTTGGATCTCAACAATGAAGAGATTGCATATGAAAAAAAACAAAACAAAAAACAATTAGGTTAAGGTTTTAAAGTCACTGCAACTGTGTATTAAAATGCAGCAAACTGTTTTGTTTGTGTTGACTATGAGTGACACCTAGCAAGCCAACCTGCCTGCCTGTCTGCCCTTCTGAGATCAAGGCTGGGAGCTTAAAATTACATTTTAAACAGCAAATATACATACCAAAGTGTATAAAACAAGTAGGTTAGCTGTTTTATTGTTACATTTTTGTAGTTTTACTTTACAGAAAAAGAATGCATTCCAGTAGCAGTGTAACAATAAATAAGTAAATACATCTGCATATCTACAAAAATAAACAATTAATTCAGCAGTAATAAGTTCTTCAAGCCAATTAGGATTTTCTACAGCTAAGGTGCTGGGACTGATTTGCACTGGTGGATGGATATTTTCATTAAAAAATAATTTCAAGTTTAAAATCTTGTGTGTTTCTGTTTTCCTGTTATACAGTTAACATAACATCATTTAATAAGTGCAATAACACACTCCAGGGTGTGCAGTAGTTATGCAGTTGCCTCACTTGCTGGTTGGCTAGAGGCCCTTGGCCTTGCCTTGTGACTCACAACAAGCCCAGGGCATCTAGTAAAACAAATATTCACCCATGTGAGATCCAATAACAACTGCATTACCTGTTTTATTACCCTGTTCTGTAGAGTCATTTATTCACACTTTTAACAGTGTTTTAAAATAGGTTGACACTTTCAGTTCATGATTCATTTTTGACCAGCTAAGCAGCCGACATGGCGCGGCAATGCAGAGATACTGGTACCCAAAGCAGCCGACACGACGTGCCAATGCAGAGATACTGGTACCCAAAGCAGCCGACACGACGTGCCAATGCAGAGATACTGGTACCCAAAGCAGCCGACACGACGTGCCAATGCAGAGATACTGGTACCCAAAGCAGCCGACACGACGTGGCAGTGCAGAGATACTGGTACCCAAAGCAGCCGACACGACGTGGCAATGCAGAGATGCTGGTATCCAAAGCAGCCGACACGACGTGGCAATGCAGAGATATTGGTATCCAAAGCAGCCGACACGACGTGGCAATGCAAAGATACTGGTATCCAAAGCAGCCGACACGGCGTGGCAATGCAGAGATACTGGTATCCAAAGTCCATGTGCGACAAGGTGCGGCAATGCAGAGATATTGGTATCCAAAGTCCATGTGTGGTTGACAGCTGTTTTGTCTATGATTTGGACAAATTTGGCCAGGTGTTGGTCAGAAGCAAGGAATACATTGAAAATGATCGTGTAAATAGCAAAACCTCGGCTACCCATTGCACAGCTAACAGATTTCATGATGTGTCAATAATAGAAAAAAACCCCAAAACATTTCAACCAAACAGATTGACAAAATGAAATACGTTACCTAAAATTCTACATTCATTACAGTATTTAGTGAAAAGGAGCAAGCATATTTATAAAAATGAAGAAAATAGAACATACGGCAGTGAATACAAACAAAATGATAATTCAACTCAATTTTAGATTCATAAAACAATCGTTCAGTTTCGGTATGACAAAGTAGAAGATTATGACAGTAACATAATAACAGAAAAACAAGAATTACAGGTGGTAGTATACCCAGTTACTGAAACTGAAAAAGAGGTTAAACAGGCTGCACCTCTTCACATTAGCAGCGAACAGACAAATGGACAAATTCAGTTTCAGCTTCACCTCATGACACCAATGTCTATATGACTTAAAAACACTCACTCAAACTTCTGAGGTACAACTTACAAGAGACAAAGTGAATTACGAGTAGGGAAGAGATGAGGAAGATGTGGAAGGGGGAGGGGTGAACACAGGAGGGGGTTCCAGTTACTGTGTGAATATTATTTCCACCAGATTATATTATGCCTCCAGACCTGCTGTACACCTGTTTCACTACATTTTTCACAACATGATCGCTCCTTTTGACAGCATGGAGCAGACTAATGAGTGCAGTCGACAATCACAAACAAAAAGAACAAATATGAATCTTGTGATGGATAATCCCTACAGAATTAACACCCTGTGACAAGGTAGCTGAGTGGACACAGGTGCAGGGGTGATGCAGTGCAGTAAAGAAACAGACAGGTAGTTTTAATCCAGTTGGAAAATAAATGTTTTTATTGCATTTGTAATCCAGGTCTGGAACCATGTTAGCCGTCTAATGTGATGTAACAAACAAGACAATTACACACAGATAAACAAACAACAGTCACAAACACAGCTTTCTTGTAAAAGGGGTATCTCAGTATCCTTCTTAGGTCTAAAGAAATACATAAACCAAAACGAAGGAACGGATTACGATTCTCCGTCCCCTTTTATGCTGTCACGCATGACCCCTTGGTGAACGAGTGCAGCCGTTTCTCCACTTTGCAGCTGCTATGTCGTTTCCCTTCCGGGTCAATACGTTCTTGCAATGGAGTCTTGCCTTCTTCCAGATTGACTGACTGACTTCCCGACCCTGGGAAAGAACTGTCAGACCAGCCTGTCCAAACAACTCTGTTCTCGCTGCTTACCACCCTCACAGGTCTGGAGGGAGATTTACAACCAAGATTCATTGTATTTCTGTCACACACCCATTTTCTTTTTATAGCCCTGTTAAACCCCCCAACCTTTTCACTCATCGTAACCAGACCAATCACATCGATGGATGCTGCTTTCGAATAACTCTCATAGGGTAGGACCGCCGCTCCCTTAATAACTTAATACAACCATCGCAATAAATTTTTTATCAGAACACTGAAGGCATCTCTAGCCAAGATGTTTGTCTGCATCTCAGTGTTTTGTTCTTTTGGTTGTTTTACCATTTTCCTGCTTGACTTGAAAGACCACGAACAGCTTCAGATCCCTTTGGAAGAAAGGGAAAACCCTAGATCAATACAGTAAAGGAAAAGAATGAGGGATTTAGTTTAGCAAGCCCGGGTCTCTTCTGTATATTATTGTGTGGAAGAATAGTGTTCCTGATGCCTCCCCATATAGCAGCCTAGCACAGCAGACCTTTTTAAAAGCTTGGTTTTGAACAGTGTTGTTTTTTTTGTTTTTTTTTTTAATTTGCTCAACCTGACAATTGTCAGCTCTTGTTTCCCATTATTGGTAGAAACCGCAATTGTTAAAAACCATTGGATCCTGAGTGATGCCACTGCTGGTAGGTCAGTGGTGGCCCATGATATTGCAAGTCTTTACAACTGCATTACTGTGTTTGTGCTGCAAATAAATAAAACCTGGGCCCCTGTACCGGCGTGTGCAACTCTCTGTCTCTCCCACTCACTCTATCAGCAGATACCTACTCCCTTTTACAGTAGTATTTTGGATCACTGTGAAGCTCAGTGTGCCTCCAATCTTTCCCGAAGCTGGTGTAGAGTTTATATGAGGGTTCCCACCCCAAAGGTTTCATCTGGATCTGCATATTGTCTCACCAATATAAATCCCATTTAATCCGGTACAGTAGTTCTTCGCGGATAGGAAAACTCCTAATATAACACTTCGGTTTAGGGAACAACCTTGCGGTGAAACTAATTTTTCCCATTCTCCTCCTAAATGAACAGGAACTTTGCTTTAAAGAACACCTTTTTGACAGTGATATCGATTTGTTGCTAACCAATTGAAAAATGATACAGTTCTGTTCTGAAGCCTGATAACTCCTCATCATCAAACTCAAATTCAAATGGTTCATTCAATCTTTTCAAAACTGACTTGCATCATGAGATTAATCTAGAGCTGCTGCTAGATTATTTTAACATGTTCTTGGCGCTGTTAATAACCGTTGTGTTAAAATGAATTCTCGTATTCATGATTACTGTTAGAGCCACTGCTTCATTTTTACCTTATGTAGTGGTGCTTTGTTTAATTAGTTTGTCAGTTAGTTTATTATTATGGTTTATTAACATATGCTTGCCTATTGCTTTTCTCTTACTTTCCTGTTCATTTCATACAGTGATGGACATGTGTCATGAAATAATTAACAAATAGTCTTAGCCAGAGACTACTGTACAGCACATTGGAACACTGTTTGGAAGTCACAAAATTATTTTTAAAAAATACATTTCCAAAGTGAACACATTTGTTGCTTATGTTATATGATGATTCAATATATATATATATATATATATATATATATATATATATATATATATATATATATATATATATATATATATATATGTGTGTGTGTGTGTGTGTGTGTGTATAACATAATAAATCAGCAAACCATCCTTTCTGAATCTGATCTAAATCAGATCACGTAAAGTCAAGTAAAGAGTCTGGTAACTAGCATGTGCATTACAAATACTCTTTCCATATGGAAAAAAAAAAAAACAGTTGACAGTTTAAATTATAGCATTGCAAAGGTTAGATTTTATGACTCTAGTTCTTTAAATTGTTCTTTAAATGTGCTGTGTATACCGTTGCGATGAAATGACCAACAGAGCAAACCACACTTTTCAGAGATGCAGTTTTTGAAATGCCGTGGTAGGAAACTGGAAATGGAAACTTACCCTAACTGAAAATCAAAACGTTTCATGTGGTTTTACAATGTTTGAAAAAAAGATACAAATACAGTAAAAACAAAACTTGTGAAACACTAGAAGCAGTAAATAAATGAACTGTGACACTCGGACACAGTTTATGCAGAAACTCTACTGAGTACATTCTTTTGTGATGCAAATGATACTGATCATAAAACAAAAACCTGAGAGGCAAAGGAATTAATCCAAATAACATTCCTGAAAGCAACTGCAACATGAAAGATACAATTAAGTTCTGCCAAAAGCCTCAGAAGTACAATCAATATGTCTGTTCTGTGGGCAGGTACCTTTTCACCTCTCATACCAAACTATACTAAGCTTTTCAAACTGGGGAGCTTAACAATAAGGACATGGTGTAGCTACAGGAGAAATATGTGCAGTCTTGCATTCAATGCAACTTTCGGTTTAGATAGTAACACTGTGTATGCATATGTTTACATCATTTGCATCTTATGGTGGTGTATTCATCCCAAACCACTTGCATTGAAAACAATAAACATCAATGCAAATAACAACCTTTACATTTACAGCAAGATCTATTTGCATATATTGTTTACCTGGACATTCATTTCCTCAACAAGGACTGCATACATATGTACTGTAGAAGCCATTTCTTCTTGTACGATCTTCTTGTGCAGTTCACAATTGTCAGGTAAGCACTGGTGCTCTAGCTGACCAATCAATCTCATGAATGGAATGCAGGCTTCTAATCCACCCACATGGTAATCAACATTACCACGTCATCAATGACATATCACTGGGACCCATTATGATTCCCATTTAAACACCAGGTCACTTTTTTATTAGTATAATGGTGCGATATATATATATATATATATATATATATATATATATATATATATAATATATATATATATATAAAAAGGGCAGTTTGTTAAAATTGCTTTCATCTCCAGGGCTGGTCCAATCCCACTGTATTCTATTTCCACAGTTGGCCCTCTCCTTCCCTGTCAAGACTGCATTTCCACCTTTATGACCAGTTGTCTCTTCCCCTCTCTTCTGGGCTTACCACCCCCTTCAAAGGACAACAGTTCTTCGCCCTTATGCTCAACCCGCCTCCCTTTACATGGCTGTTCCTTTTTTCTGTTTTCAAGGCTGAATATCTGCTTTCCTCTTTTTGGCTGATCCTCTCCTAACTTCTCTCCTCCCTTCTCATGTAGGGTACGCTATCTTGGACAGCTCCTTTTCTTGATCTCTTCTATATTCTACTGTCTATCATCAGGAATCACTCCCCGCACTGAAGGTATCTCAAACTTCTCATTCCTTTTTTTTTTCTTAGCAGAGTCCAGAAGAGATTTGGTAACTGCTACTCTTTTCATTATTCCTGCTGCATCCACTATATACTTTGCTTATCCTTTGTATGCCAGTTTTCAACTGTATGCCTCAGTGAGTGAATATCTCCTCTCTAGCCTTGGAAGTTACACAGAAGCACCTCTGCTTTTCTAGCTGCTGTGATGCTGCATCCGGTAATGCTTGGGAGACAGTAGTGGTTACAGTATCCAAAAGCAGGGGCGGCACCACACTTGGGCCTGAGGGGCCTGGGCTCACCCATTTTGCTCATGGGTCCACCCATTTATGGAGCGATTGACAATTAAAATAATTTCATACCAAACCCTATCAGAATGTAATCAGCTGCGGCAAGTCTAGCTCATCCTTGTGGTTCAAAAGATATATATGTGATAAATGAACCAACGATCAACAAATGAGCCAGTAATGAAAGTACCTACATTTAATTTGATCAATTTGAATTCAGTTGACTGATGCAGCTGAGATGTAATGTATGTTATGCTCAGCTCATGCCTCTACTTCTGTTTTGGTTTTGTTCCCATGTAACTGACACTTCTAAAGCTGAAAGGGAAGTATTGACATTCTTTTAGTCACTGTGACAGGAAATAGGGTTGCGGTGACGTCAGGCCAGAAGGCGGAAGAATAACAACCAGGCAGGTACTGCAGTGAAAAAACATGCGGCGTGCGCCGTTTTATTTAAATACAACAAAAATAAAATATTTCAAAGGAACAAAAAGTCATTGCTCACAGAGCAAAATAAAAAATATAAACAAAAACAAAATCAAAATCAAAATCAAAATCAAACACAGGTTAGGCAATCGCCTTCACTGATCCTAGACTTTTTACATTCTCTCTCTCTCTCTCTCTCTCTCTCTCTCTCTCTCTCATTGTCCTCCATACACCCACCCAGAGCACAGAGAGCTGCAGGCTTTTATTTACTATGGCCGAGGGGTTAAACTATTAATTCTCTCATTACCCCTAGGCCACATTCTGCATGAGTTTATTAATTGTGTGACTGCCAACTACTTTAACAATGCACTAGCCGACAGCTACACATTACCACGAGGTTTTAAATTAGCCACTGGCAAAGGACAGGCTGCCAATCTCTTCTCTGCCAGCATAAAAATAAAAACAAAACAATAACAAAACAAACGTACGGCTATGCCATCATAAAAACAATACATAACAAACACAAATAAATAAATCATAATACAAAACACAAAATAAACTGCACAGAGGCATAGGGGGACCACCATTGTGCAGAAGAGCTAGCACAGAAGAATACATTCATATTAACTCATCAATACGAATTTCAAGGGAACAGCTCTAATTTGCATTATCGGGAGTCTAAGCCAAATGCATACTGACAGTTTTTTTACAGTAACAGTAAAAAGTATTATACATGTACACATACTGTGCATTTTACTGAAAATACAATTGTAAGTGAACTTTATATATTGCAAATGAACTGCACTTAAAACCTACATCTCCCATTCTGGTTAAAGGTATTTTTAAACTCCAAAAGCAAGGCATCCGTCCCATTATTGAGCAAATCCGAATTGCTGACAACTTGCATCGACTGTTTGCTGTTCATAGGCCAGTATTATTGTCAGTGTCGTTACTTTGGTTCCAAAACTGACACACACACACACACACACACAGTTTCAGTAGCTGGGGCATATAGTAATAAAGTTTGAAATAAACGTTAATTTCAGACTGGCACGTTTGCTGTTGTGAACTCCCTCCTCAGAGGACAGGAGGGGACATTTCATAGCCACTCTACAACAATAAGATCCTAATGCTCAAATAGAACATATTTTTTTAGTATTGAGACCATAGGCATCAGAGATGGTATCACGATTAAGACATTTCATGAAATGAGAATTGACTATATATGGATATTTTTAATATGAAGGGAAAGGGAAGTCAGGTTGAATGTCAGTGCAATCAAAATCAGCAGCCTCTATCTGTGATAAAGTGCAGCCCCAGCTGTGTTCAACAGAAACCTGCCTGTATATTTCTGCAGTACCACTGTTCACTTACCTGTGGGACTGATTTTGAGTAGTGTTCATTTTATACTTGTAGCAAATTTTGTAAAAGTATTCTTATCTATTATTTACATCTGACAAATTGCCCTGGAGATTTGAACTGGTGTTTGCTTTAACTGTAAAGATTGTTTAATAATACAAATGTGACGTTAGAAATCAATGACAACATTTTGATGCGAGTACCAAACAAATATTAATACCATCTATAGCACTCCCAATAGAACTCTTATATCATGGCGATGGAGTCAATTTATACCATGGGTTTAATACATAGGCAATGAAGTCACATCTACAGCACTCTCAATAGGACTCTGACATCATTGGGAATGGAGTCACATCATCTTGAGCACTCTCAATAGGACCCTGACATCATTGGCAATGGAGTCACATCATCTTCAGCACTCTCAATATGATCCTGACATCATAGGTGATTGAAGAGTCATCATCTACAGCACTCTCAATAGGATCCTGTCATCATATGTGACGGGAGCCACATGCCTGTAAGTGTAGTCTGAGTGAATCACTGTTCATGATGAGCTGTATTTAAAAGGTGCAGACGAACACAAGACTTGGAAATTAAAACTATTGTACATTAGTGTTTTAATTCAGACACTCAATGCAGATTCCTCATCCAGAAAATCTACACTCTGCATCAGGAATTCATTTTTGTGCTCTTCTTTCCACTCACACTGCAAACATAGGTTATCTATCGTGTCTGCACCTTTCTAGTGCAAACTAAGGGAAGTGGGGGTGAAAGCCTTTGAGAACAAGAAATCAACAAATTTATCTCCTTCGAATGCTTACACCTGGCAGTGGCATGCTAGATCAAACTATATGTGATTATCCTGATTTGATCATTTCTGGTATTTGAAGATGGTATCCTCTCTGTGGAAGTTAGAAATATCAACCCCCTCCCCCCAGGCCTGCAGCACCATCACAGCTGTGTCTCTATGTCTGGCAGGAAGGAAGATTGCAACATTAAGTTTGTAAATAACTTTCTTGTGAACAAAAAGCGGATGTTCTGTCCACCAGGATTAATTGTTATTTCTTTCCATGTAACCCATTTTTAACCCAGTTTAAAATGCCCAATTAGAATCATGTTGCCTTATCAATGCAACACCCTTACATATCAGGAAGGCTTAAGATCAATGTAACAACCTCTAGTCCTGCTGTCAAGCCAATCGCCTCTTTTCAGCCACCGATCTTTAGCAAAGAATGATACCAAGCTTCTGAATCCGAGAGTCCAGCTTTGGAAGCCTGGGCCTGGAGCCTGACTAGTAATTTTCGCTGAAGTGTTCAAAGTGTGATGAGATGAACTATTACCAAGTTACAGATCTTTGGTACCACTGGGTTAAAACATATGCTGTAAGTAACCGTGGTGGCAAGTTTGGGTAGCACTTTTGAAATCGTAAAAAAATATACTTTCTACTCTCATATCTTGGTATAAGCTCATTTATAGGCAAAATAGCTTCTCATTGCAACTTATCAAGGTCCAGGTGGTGCGCGCAGTTTTCCAGTTACAAGACAAGACAGTAAATTAGTTTATTTATGATTCTGTTTCCTTCTTCAAAAAAAAAATGTGCTAATGATATTTTTGATTAAAGAAATTTGAGAAGCCAGTTCTAAGATCTGTACAAAAAACACACACACACACACACACACACACACATATATATATATATATATATATATATATATATATATATATATATATATATATATATATATATATTTTTTTTTTTTTTTTTTTTTCATATGTATTGCCGAGATGATCGCCTTTTTTTCTGGAGGGTGTATGTCAATCAGTTTGGCAGAAATCCCTAACCAGATTGGAAGTTATGTGGCCACCACTGACTTTAATCTGGTCAGCAATTCCATTATTTTGGTGGCCAAACAACAAAAGAAAGAAATTCAAATGAAATGTGTCATTACAAACATCAGTCTAACAATACAACTTTCCATGTATTCAAATAGTGTACATGTTTTTGCATTTAAACTTGCTGCTGATCATGATTACATTATGCCATGCAAAGGTATGTATTATGCAAAGGCTTTCCAAATACTAAACTTGCACATCAGGAAGAACAAGAACAAGAATTGTAATCTTCCAGAAATGTGAATGACAAAAACATGTACAGGCATACTGGTTTGTTTTAGTCTGATTATTATTATTATTATTATTATTATTTATTATTATTATTATTATTATTATTATTATTATTGAGTCATTTCAAGTCAATTCAGCTAGCCATGTCACCACCCTTTTAGATTTTCATGAAACTTATCACAAAGTTAGCGATTTTTTGGAAAAAATCTGAATTTTGAGTGGGTAGCCGAGGTTGCAAAAAAAACAAAAACACAGTGCTTTTAAAAGCCAATAACTTTCAGAATGTGGATGACACAGCACCCTAACATGGGAATGATCCAATAATAATATGATGACAATGATGGCAGGTTGACCTAAAATAAACCAGTATGCCTGTACATTTTTTTGTTATTCACATTTCTGGAACATTACAATTGCCTATTATTCTTGGTGTACAAGAAACAAGTTTAGTGTTTGGAAAGTTTTGCATAATAATATGGTGACATTTTCGCATAATTTTGGTTCATTTGACACAGCATGATTCTATTATTAAAGCCTTTCTGTCATAAGTCCACTGCAGACAATGTAAGAAGACCTTTTTTTTTATAAATTATAGGTAAAGACATTGGAATAAAAAGAGAGTGACAAAAAACATTAGATGTTATGAAATTATTTTTTGAATGGCAAGTAAGGAAAAAAGAAATCGCTACCTAATGTCCTCTCCCTGTTTAAAAAAAAAATGAAAGATTTATATCCTTCAATGGAATGCTCCCTTTTCTAATCAATTAATAAAATCAAATGGGTAATAACTGATTGACTGTATAGAACTAACGAGGAGAAATTACGATTTAACCCCCAATTTTCTTTTAACCTACCAACCGCCTCACTCACACATAATGTGTTTTAAAGTATATGTAGGCCTAAACACATTTTAGGTGGTCTTTTTGGGTTTCTCAAAAACGCAAATAATATCACCGTTTAACAAATTATTATTATTTTTTTGTTCCTGGGTAGTAAATGTTATTTCCTAATTGCTTATCCCTCAAAAGTATAGAAAATGGCTATTATTCCCCACAAACCTTGCTTTTGTGACCAGGACAGGTAAATTTCAAAATATCACTATTTCCAATGAGAAAACAGGAGCTTTTGTGTCTTTTCGTTCACATAAAGTCAGAAAAAAACAACATATGAATCCAAATTAACATGTATTTATACTAAAGTAATACAAAAATGACTACAAAAGATTTAGAAGTGAGTAGTTTTTTCGAGATTTACGATTATACTGTAAATATATCCTTTTGGAGTATGAGAAAAGAAAATCACAAAAAAAAAAAAAAAAAAAAAAAAAAAAAAAAACACTTAATTATTTATATATTGTCAACCCAACTAAAAAAGGAGGGAAATTAATCCTCCCTTTTGAAACGTTTATTATATTTATTATGTTTAACTCACTCCATGCAATACTGGAAACACAGCTAAGGAGCACAGCTAATGATGAAACCAATGATGCTGGTGGTCCTTAATGGGCACAAACATTAAGTTATTATTATAACCCTGGTTCCCTGAAACAGACATGTAACCATTACCGTGTGGGTATTTTTTTATTTTTACCCCAGTTTTCTCCCTAATTTAGTTTGCCCAATTATTATATGTGTCTTCGGCTCACCGCTCACCAAAGCACTGCACTCAGAGATCTCAGTGGCAATCATGGACGCCTTGAAGGTTGATGGTTACATTTCTATTTCAGGGAACTAGGGTTATGATAATAACCTAACGTTCCCTTTCAAGTATGAAATGTAACCATTACCATATGGGTGAGTGCACCAAAGCCGTCACAAGGGCAAGATTACTGAACGACTGGAATGCTACAAGATTAAGCCAAGAGGCTGCCCTGTGCTTTACCATACAGAACCCCAGTAACAAGTTGCTAAGGTTAAAAAATTGAAGGAGAAACTCACCTCTATGCCTGTGTTGTAAGAGTCGACTGAGAAGCCGCCCTTAACCCTCGAGTTCCAAAACCAGCGTTTTGAAGATCCACAACATTAAGACTGTAGAACCTATTAAAGGTATGGGGAGTAGCCCACACTGCTGCATTGCAAATGTCCTTGACAGATGCACCGTGGAACAAACCCCACAAAGTCGCTATGCCTCTGGTGGAATGGGCAGTGAGCTTTCTGGAGGGGGCAAGTTGACCAAGTTGACGGTGTCTGCTATCCACTTTTCATCCATTGTTTAGACAGGGTTTGACCATGGGATGTCACCACATAGCTGACAAAAAATTGTTCGGATCGCCTCCAACTTTTAGTCCTGTCAACGTAGTATGCCAGGGCCCGAAGTGGAAAGAGCGTATGGAGCTGTCACTCTCTGTAAGACTGGAAAGGAGGTGGATGGAAAGCTTACAATTCCACAGACTGATTGACATGAAAGATTTGATTTAAGTCTTACTCAATACCACACTGGAAGGAGATATCCAGAAAAAAAAAAAAAAACAGAAACGCTTTTCATTTGTTTATATTCTATCGTCATTTTTTCACCTTGTAGCATATGAAAAGAGCCAGACTTTTTTTCAGTGCTTCCCCAACATGTCTACTACACTAGATAAAAATTTGAAACTGATTAAATAAAGGGATCAAATTCTACTTCAAATTCAGTTGTTACAAAGCTAGGCCCAAGGGTCCCCAAACCTCTCCAAAAATGAATATTGTGTAAATCTTTATGGCCAGCCATACACTAGTTTCTTGAGCAAGTTCTAAAAGGGAGGTTACCTTCTGGCAACTCGCATGCTATACATTGCCACATGAATTAGATTTTGTAATCCTCTTTTTTACTTATTTGTCCAATATTTCATTCAAAAAGTGGCCTTTTTGGAGAGCTTATGGGTGCCCGAAATATATCCATGATGAGTATGCATGACAAATACTCTTAGCTCATATGCCACAACTGTCAGGCACATTGCTCTCACATAACTGTGTGTTTGTGCAGGAGAATGTTGCTACTGAGATTTTTCTGTAGCTCAGAATTTTCAGTACCTGACTGTATTTTTGTTACTCACTTGCTTGAAAGTATGTAAATGTAAAGAACCAATATAAAGTGGTTACACTCATTTAAGCACTGCTGACAGGTGAACATATGTTGATTATTGGATAAAGGCATCTGCTAAATATGTACAATAATAATAATAATAATAATATAATAATAATAATAATAATAATAATAATAATAATGAGATTGCAGACACCTTTGCTGTTCTAAATCAGGCTGCCAGATTGAAAACACCTTAGTTCCTTTCATCTTTACTTTGATTGACATGTGGCAAACAAAGGAACTGAGTGAGTGATTGTTGGAGCAGGCAGACAGCTTATCTTGAAAGGCTAAGAAACCTACATTGTCTCTAGGTGAGTAGCGTCTCTCCTTGCAATTATGGAAATATAAAAAAGTTTGCTAAACACTCCCATGCAATAATCTAAATCAATGAACATCAATGAGAAAATAATAAAGATGGCCGGGAAGCAACAATTACTTCTTGCAACTTGTATCGTAAAGATCAGGGACCGTACACAGCAGCACAGCACAGATGAGACATGGTGTTGCTCCTTACTATGCAATAAAAATTGTTAAAAAATGTTATTTCTATGTGCCCCTTGAGAGTCAAATGGTTGCATTTTCTAATAACATTTACAGTAAAAATGCATATTGAAAATTACGCATAATAATAATAATAATAATAATAATAATAATAATAATAATAATAATAATAATAATAATAATAATAATAATAATAAATGTAGTGTGGATCCATTATAATTACAAATCCTGAAGAGGCTCCAATCCATCTTTAAATGCTGCTTCACAGATGCTGAATCAGCGCTCTCCAACCCAGAAAGTTAATTTTCGCCGTCACTTTCACTATTATCCATCTCCTCCAAAACTTCAAAAAAACTGAATCTACTTTTTTTGGGATGCTTTGGAACACTGCTCGCCATTTCGTTTGATTTTATAAATTTTACAAACTGAAAAATGATCAGAAAACGGTAAGAAATCTTGATCCTATGTGCGTAACACTGCGCTCTCGCTTGTAAATATGTGTCTTGTTTACGTACGCACATCGATTACTCTTCAATGGATTAGGCTATAAACAAAGTCAAGGTATGAATGGACAGCTTGTGACCTCCCCTACAACGTGATCAGGGAGATTTCCCCATCAACAGATACTTGTAAGGCCAGAGCAGCGAAACGTACAGCTAGTCGATCAGAGTTGTTTTTGAACCGTGAGGTACTAGATACATTGCGAAGGGAATATCTCAGCGGTGAAATGGTGAATTCGAAAAATTCCTTCGCTGTTTGACGGTAGAAAAACGTTTTTGATATTGAGTCAGATTTTTTTGCTGTTTTGCTTTTGTAATAATATTACAGATGATTTTTTAAATATAATGTGTAATTGCAGTACCGATGTTCCGCCTGCGGAACAGGGGGGCGTAAGAGGTTAAATGATAAACATTTTAGCTCAGCTTAATGCAGAGCTCAAATGGAGGCTTCATGAGTGCATTAAGCACCACGTTTAGCCTCCATGGCTGGCCACTCAGTTCCAAAATATTGATGTAGAGACCCTGCCAAAAGGGTTCCACACACCTTGCACATCCCGGCCATTTCACACAGCACCCTAGCCTGTGGATGGTATGCTGCTTATGTCTCTCCCCAGGGTGGTGGAACCTATTAAATCCTCTGTGGCGTGCAGCTGTGGGCCGGTGCCAGTTGGCCACTAGTTTAAGTACTGGAGGTGGTTGCTTGGGAAGCAGGCAAACCAGCTCCTTAGTGGATTCCCATGTACGATGAGAGTGCTGCAGCATCTCGTCCACTGCGGGAGTGATCAGGGCATCCAACAGTGGTGCTTTGTCTCCGTCATGAACATAAGAACATAAGAACATAAGAACATAAGAAAGTTTACAAATGAGAGGAGGCCATTTGGCCCATCTTGCTCGTTTGGTTGTTAGTAGCTTATTGATCCCAGAATCTCATCAAGCAGCTTCTTGAAGGATCCCAGGGTGTCAGCTTCAACAACATTACTGGGGAGTTGATTCCAGACCCTCACAATTCTCTGTGTAAAAAAGTGTCTCCTATTTTCTATTCTGAATGCCCCTTTGTCTAAACTCCATTTGTGACCCCTGGTCCTTGTTTCTTTTTTCAGGCTGAAAAAGTCCCTTGGGTCGACACTGTCAATACCTTTTAGAATTTTGAATGCCTGAATTAGGTCGCCACGTAGTCTTCTTTGTTCAAGACTGAACAGATTCAATTCTTTTAGCCTGTCTGCATATGACATGCCTTTTAAGCCCGGAATAATTCTAGTCACTCTTCTTTGCACTCTTTCTAGGGCAGCAATATCTTTTTTATAGCGAGGTGACCAGAACTGCACACAATATTCAAAATGAGGTCTTACTAGTGCATTGTACAGTTTTAACATTACTTCCCTTGATTTAAATTCAACACTTTTCACAATGTATCCGAGCATCTTGTTAGCCTTTTTTATAGCTTCCCCACATTGTCTAGATGAAGACATTTCTGAGTCAACAAAAACTCCTAGGTCTTTTTCATAGATTCCTTCTCCAATTTCAGTATCTCCCATATGATATTTATAATGTACATTTTTATTTCCTGCGTGCAGTACCTTACACTTTCCTCTATTAAATGTAATTTGCCATGTGTCTGCCCAGTTCTGAATCTTGTCTAGATCATTTTGAATGACCTTTGCTGCTAAGACAGTGTTTGTCACTCCTCCTACTTTTGTGTCGTCTGCAAATTTAACAAGTTTGCTTACTATACCAGAATCTAAATCATTAATGTAGATTAGGAATAGCAGAGGACCTAATACTGATCCCTGTGGTACACCGCTGGTTACCACACTCCATTCTGAGGTTTTTCCTCTAATCAGTACTTTCTGTTTTCTACATGTTAACCACTCCCTAATCCATGTACATGTGTTTCCTTGAATCCCAACTGCGTTCAGTTTGAGAATTAATCTTTTGTGAGGGACTTTGTCAAAAGCTTTCTGGAAATCTAAATAAACCATGTCATATGCTTTGCAATTATCCATTATCGATGTTGCATCCTCAAAAAAATCAAGCAAGTTAGTTAGACACGATCTCCCTTTCCTAAAACCATGTTGACTGTCTCCCAGGACCCTGTTACCATATAGGTAATTTTCCATTTTGGATCTTATTATAGTTTCCATAAGTTTGCATATAATAGAAGTCAGGCTTACTGGTCTGTAGTTACCTGGTTCAGTTTTGTTTCCCTTTTTGTGGATCGGTATTACTTTTGCAATTTTCCAGTCTGTCGGTACCACCCCTGTGTCAAGAGACTGCTGCATGATCTTGGTTAGCGGTTTGTAAATTACTTCTTTCATTTCTTTGAGTACTACTGGGAGGATCTCATCCGGCCCAGGGGATTTGTTTATTTTAAGAGCTCCTAGTCCCTTTAACACTTCTGCCTCAGTTATGCTAAAGTTATTTAAAACTGGATATGAACTGGATGACATGTGGGGCATGTTGTCAGTATCTTCCTTTGTAAAAACTTGTGAAAAGTAATCATTTAATATATTTGCTATTTTTTTTTGTTCATCTACGATTTTGCCATTTGTATCTCTTAAACATTTAATCTCCTCTTTGAATGTTCGCTTGCTGTTGTAATATTGGAAAAACATTTTGGAATTGGTTTTAGCTCCCTTAGCAATGTTCATTTCTATTTCTCTCTTGGCCTTTCTAACTTCCTTTTTGACTTGCGTTTGCAGTTCTGTGTACTCTTTCTGCATACTTTCTTTTTGGTTCTTTTTTAATGCTCTGTAATGTGCCTTTTTTCGCTGAATATTTTTTTTTAATTGATCTATTAAACCATTTTGGCAATTTAGTTTTACATTTAGATTTGTCTACTTTAGGGATATAATTGTTGCACTTTACGCACACTTGGTTTAGCTCCGCTGGGTTTTCTTGGATTTCCCACATCAAGCAGGTGTCACAGATTACTGGCTTGAAGACCATGTTGAGGGTTTTTTTTTTTTTTGAAGTTTAGTTTCTTCTGCAGCCGTCAACCTGCTTTCAAACTGCTTCTAAACTGCTCTGTACTTTTCCACGCCTGTACTTCTCCCACTTGCTGTCGCTTCCACTCGCTGTCGCTGGGAAGACTGCCTCGTTTAACTGCGTTGTTCTGCTGTGCTGTTGGCTCCTCCCCTCGCCCGTGTCTCAAAACAGCGCTGAATTTGAATCAGCTGCTCCGAGTTTCAGCTTGTTTGTTATCAGAAAAACACACGCGGCTGTTTGACTTTGAGCTGCCTACGTGCAGCTACCAGCACAGCCAGGTTTCTACTTATAACCTGTTTGCTGAGCTTCGACACACAGAGCAGGTTTTTGTTAACCACAGCTGTTGTGGAGAGGACCTGTGGTTTCCAGAACGAGACTGAAGCAAATGTGACTGGTAGGCTACCAGGATGCTGTTATAATTGCATAGCTGTGCTGTGAATGCACTGGCTGACAAACTCTCTTGATAATCACCTCAGAGACCTGGGACTGCTTGTCAGGGCAGGCAGCATCCTTAGAAAGGAACACTAAATCAGGCGCCTGGACCAAATGGCAATAAAAGCCTCAGCTAGTGGAAAATGGGCCAGGCCCAGATTCTCTGCATCATGCACCCTATATAGTACGTCTATCGACCGGGAAACAGCAAGAACTGTCACCATACGTACCCATGAAGACTGGATTTCAAAAAGAAAATCCAGGTGGGGGATATGGGAGAGGCACTAGACTCATAGGTTGAAAATCGATTGCCTTGTTTCTCCTACTGTAGGCCAGGGAACTTGCAATATTATAGTGGCCCTCTTGATTAACAGTATAAGCTCTGCCGACAGGGAGAGCTTAACCGCAGGGGGTGTGCTGACGGACTTCATGTCCTCAGGTGGGAACATGGACAGCATGTCCTCCTGTGGTCAATCTGTGCTCGCAGCCCCCTGAGGTCCCAAAGGGACAGACTGGGCAGGAGGCACCGAACTTTCCAGCAAAAATTCAACGAAAACAGTTCCATGATGGGAAACAGCTGCTTAGAGCTTTGCCATCTGCTCCGAGTCTGCCAATCACCTGGAATGGTGACTTTTCCTCTTCAGTGGGGGAGAGGAATGAGAGACAGAGCTTGAGGAGGATGAGGAAGACCATGGGGATGGTTTTCTGTGTGCATTATTTTCACGGGTGCGATCGCAGCCACCACTCTACAAGAGGGTTATGAGGAAGAACGCTGAGCAGGAGTAAGGGGCAGAGTGCCGCTTAGAGCTGCAAGATAGCTGCTTCTCAAGCATGCAGTTGAAAAAAGAGGCAGAAAACTTGTAGAAGCTGTGATTAGCCAGTGCCTCCTCAGTGTGCTCTGGCCCCAGAAAGGAAGACTGCTTATCCTCAATAGGCAGACTGGCCTTGCATGTCTCACAGGGATAGAACCCGGTCATGATGCAAGGAGCAAGCAATGTAGTGTACAGATACAGTTGTACAGGTGCTGCCTCAATCTTCTTATAGATATCAATCGGGTGGGTCGAGACCCAAGCAGGACCGGTTTGGTACCGGGTCAGTTCGATACCGGTTTGGTGTATTTAACACCGGGTCAGTACTGGTTCAGGATTGGTGTGGTACTTGTTTGGAACCTGGTTAGCACCAGGCCGGTTCGGTACCAGTTTGGTGGCTTTGCACTGTGTAGGACCAGGTCGGTAACCGGTTCAGTGACTTTAACACTGGGTCAGTACAGGTATGAGTTTCAGGTGGTAAATACCCATATGGTAATGGTTACATTTATTACTTGAAAGGGAACCGAAGGCTAAGTAGCCAAGAGCCTATTTAAGTGGAACAATAAAAAAGAAGTTGGAGGAGTTTTGGGATAACATTTATGTTGGTTTGGAGTAGAAGATAAAGGGCAACTGTGACGAGGTAGCTGAGTGGATACAGGTGCAGAGGTGATGCAGTGTAGGAATGAAACAGACAGAGACTGTAAGGTGTTTTTATTTATATCCAGGTCTGGTGACCAAATAATAAACCCGGCAATACACAACAATCTGTAATGCACAGAGGTAACAATATCACAAAATATCCATCCCACAATAATATTAACACGATCACCAGTCCTGGGTACGTGCAGTAGTGCTTGTGGTGGGTGATAACATTTTATTTTGTGACAGTGGAGCAGTGTTGTTCCGGCTTTGTGTTGGCCCAAGGCGACAGCTATGGATACGTGTTAGCCATCTGGTGGTTCACAAACAAGACAATTACTAACAACAAGAAAATCAAACAAAAAGTCACAATTCGATTTTCATTTCACTGGGGTCTCTCACAGTCCTTCTAGGTTCAAAATTCAAAACCAAAGGTAAGGAACTGATTATGATTCTCTGTCCCCTTTAATGCTGTCACTCATGACCCCTTGGTAAACAAGTGCGACCGCCTTTCCAATCTACGGTTGCCACATTGTTTCCATCCTTGCAACGGAGTCTTGCCTTCTTCCAGACTGACCAACTTCCCAACCTTGGGAAAGAACTGTCAGGCCAGCCTGTCCAAAGAACTCTGTTCTCGCTGCTTAGCATTTTTCACAGGTCAGGAGGGAGATTTTTTTAACCAAGATTAATTGTATTTCTGTCACAGGGATGAATAACTGAGATTCCAGGAAAGTCTATACAGCAGCTGGAAATTGAATGTCTGGTTAGAGAAAGGAAGCAACTGAGGAATCAGAGGGCTAAAGAAAGTCAGAAAAAGTCTTCTGCAAAATAATCTAAAACAGTAGCTTGTGAAGTTGTGCAAGGTCTACGAAAGCACAGCAAAAAGAAAGAGCGTGAAGAACCAGCTTTTATAAAGATCAGTTCAAGTTTCTAAAGAACTTAGTCACCAGCGAAAAGAATGGGATACTTACAGCAACTAAGCACGAGTTTGAGAGATATCTTGAAGAGACGATCCAAGAAAAGGGGAGCCTATGTTGATTCGCTCTGAAATTCCGTTGGAATACCAAATGGAGGACTCTGCTCCTAAGTGGAAGGAGCTTGAGCAAGATGTAAAGAAAGCAATGGCTGCATCATCGCCTTGGCCCAATGGTGTATAGTATTGAATTTACATCTAGGTGCACCTAGGATTTTAAGAATCTTATGAAGTTTAATAAAACAGGTAGTCCCATGGGTAAGGCACAGTACACGAATCTACCAGCATCAGCCAATTCCATCAAATTTTCCAATATTCTGATAGGATATTCTTCAGCATTCTGGAGAAACACATGATCAATTCCTCTATACAGAAACCTGAAATCCTAGGTAAGGAGGCTTGGTAAGGAGCATGTCAGTGTGTTGTGGTAACAGATTCAGTCTTCTAAAAAAAGAAGTCTTCCAAAAAAATGTGGTGCAGTGTCACACAAGCTCCTTTGAGATGCATCTGAGTTCTTCAGAGTACCCAGTACTACTTCAGTGAAAGCCTACTTCAGGGACTTTCAGTTCTGTTTTTCAACTCCAGAGTTTACCACTACCTGGCAGCTTCTCGATGTCTGAATCATGGCAGGTTGCATTATTTCTCCACTGGCCTTCACCCTGCAATGGAAGTCATTATTAGGGCCTCAAAATGGGTAATGGGAGGAGAAACGCTGGATTTTGGCCACCAGGTAGAGCATACATGGATGACTTGACCACTATGACTACAACAGTAGCCTGCACCAATCGGTTACTTGCCAAACTAGCAGATAAAGCCCACCATGTCAAGGAGCATCTCCATCATCAAAGGCAGAGTAGTTGATAAGGTGTTCTATATTGTGGACGAGGCCATTCCAACAGTGTCAGAAAAGCCCATAAAGATTCTTGGGAGGTGGTATGATGTGTACTTGAAGGACACAGTCTTAGTGGGAAAGGTGAGACATCAGGCAGTGCAAGGGCTAAAGAGAATCGACAGTAGAGCACTACCAAAGTCTGGTGTGGCTGCTTACTGTGTATGAGGTTTCCTTGTCATTGACCATGACATGCGTGTGTGCTTGGTGAAGATACCTACATGTCCTGACAGAATTGTTGCTCAGCACCAACAACAAATTTCACATTGAATAATAAAACAAAAATAATTCTGTTTTGTACATTTAATGGACAAACTACATACAGTAATACATTGTGAATTAGCAAAATACAGTTTTGGATATCATGAGTTTGCTACTGAGGCACCCCCCCCACTATATAAATTATATGGCCCACCAGATTTTATATATATATATATATATATATATATATATATATATATATATATATATATATATATATATATATATATATGATAATGTCTCAAAAATTATTTAAATGGTGGAGTGTCCACCAACATGATATTAAGTGTTTTATACTGTCTGTAGTGTCACAAATATTGACAGACATCACACAATTATACACGGGATATAATATGGGTGCCTATATAGCCACTTTAAACGTATATTTGTATTTAGGCACGAGGATTGCACAACACTTCACGTGCAGGTAAAATGTAATATGTGAGCACGGGGAATTACACTTATTAATTCAGGTGCAGTTGTACAAGACTCGCAATTAATGATTGTAAGACTCCAATTGAATGATTGATTAGCAATCGAGTCTCGGTACAGCTGCATATAAACAGCATGTTTTCACTCACTCGGGGTTGTGTGTTCGTGAGTGGAGAACAGGAGAGAGAAGGAGGTTTTTTGGGTATTGAGAGCAATTGCTACAGCGTGCTGGAATTGCCAGCACGGTACTGGTTTGTCTGTTCGTCCACTGTTTTATTTAGTGTTGTCCGTTTTGTTTACCTTTTTATTTTGGCCTCAAGTGCCGTGTCCTGTTTTGTGTGTTTTGTTTAAACCTTTTGTTTGTGATTATTATTATTTACAATAAAACTGTGGACGCCATAGCATCACAGATTCACCGCCCTACCTTTGTTGTTCTTCATCCTTCTTCTGGTCTGACGTCACCCCTGCAAAGCCATCCTGTTCACAGTTGGTGTCAGAGTGGGATGACAGTGCCTCCTGGCATCAGACCAGGAATGTTGTTTTGTTTGGGAAAAAAAAGAAATGGATAAAGTGGAAGAGTATATGAAGAGGTGGTATGAGCACCTGAGGGAGTTAAAGGAAGGAGGGGCTACATGGTGCTTCGCCTGTCTGGAGTATGGGCACCTCCCTGACGCGTGCCCATATGAGGACCCCCTCTTCATGCAGGCCTTCGATCGGGGTGAGGTGGAGACCGCGGAGGAGTGGATCCACCTGAAGGCTGTACCATCGCCACAGGTGGATCAGGAAACATGCCTCACCTGCCTCAAAGGGAGGAGTGGTTCTTTGCCGTCTGCAAGGTCGGGCACAAATCACCTGACCAACCCCCTCCATGGCAGGAGATGGAAATGCCGGTCCCGAAGAAGGGAAGGAGGGGCTATGCCAAGAAGGCAAAAAAGATGGCACATCCACAGCCCAAGAGGGAAGAGACTGAGCGTCCACAGCCCAAGAGTGGTCGCTGGGATGGCTACTTTCGCCTGGTCGAGGCCTCGAGTTAGTGCCCTTCCTGCGGGAAGGTGGACCACTCTGTTGTCAACTACCCCCGCCCTGGAGAGGAGGAGGAAGGATGACCGAAGGCAGCTGGGAAGCTAAACTCGGTGCTCTTGGGGCCATGAACTGGTGCACTGCCTGCGGGGAGTGGAGCCACTTCGTGGTTAACTGCCCCACTCTCCAGGAAGAAAAGGAGAAGGACCAGTCCCCTGCAAGTGAGGGAGAGCTGCACCAGTCCCCTCCAAGTGAGGGAGAGCCGCACCAGTCCCCTGCAAGTGAGGGAGAGCCGCACTAGTCTTCTGCAACAGGGGGAGACTACACGCCGCTCCCACCTCCATTGCCAGGAGACTACACGCCGCTCCCACCTCCGTCCCCAGAAGACTACACCCTATCTCTGCCTCCGCCACCTCCACTGCCAGGAGCAGAGCAGCAGGAGCTGTCTCGGCCTCTGCCACCTCCACTGCTAGGTGCAGAACAGCAGGAGCTGACTCTGCCTCCGCCATCTCCACTGCCAGGAGCAGAGCAGCAGGAGCTGCCTCTACCTCCTCCACCACAATGGGAGGACTGCTTGCAGATCCCACCCTCATCAGCAGAGGGTGAATTCTTGCTGGTTCCGCCTTCACTACCATGGGAGGACTGCTTGCAGCTCCCACCTCCACCAGCAGAGGGTGAATTCCTGCTGGTTCCGCTTCCACTGCCCAAAGATGCCTGCCTCGCACCACCCAAGGATGCCTGCCTCGAACCCCCAAGGATGCCTGCCTCGCACCGCCCAAGGATGCCACGTCTGCATTGTCTGGGGTTGCCAGCCACTTCGCATCGCCTGGGGTTGCCAGCCACTCCGCATTGGCTGGGGCTGCCTGTTGCTCACCTGGGGTCGCTGGAATTGCTTCGCCAGGGGTCGTCGTCAGCTCTGCTTGGCCGCAGGGGTCAGTGTGGCCAGAGCCCCACCAACGGGAGCTGCTGCCTATGAAAAAGGGGGGAGAGATCAGGAAACCACCTTTCCCCGCAGCAATTTCGCTGAGGGAGTTCTGGGGGCTGTTGTCCCCCCCGAGGAAGCTGCCAGCTATGAAGAGGGAAAAGGTCAGGAGACCACCTTCCCCCACAGCAGTTTTGCTGCCGGAGATCTTCGGGGAGGTCTGGAGACCACCCCCACAGACAGCCAGGCAGCAGCCAGGATTGCTTATGCTGGAGGAGCCGGCCTGGGTACAGTCGGCCTGGCCGCTACAGCTGTTGGCGTGGGAGGAGGACCTCCCACTATGGCCGCCACCTTTGGCCCGTTGCTGGCCCTGTTCCGGGCTGGGACTATAAACCGGGACTTTGGGACTGAGGTGGGAGGTGGCCATTGAGGCCAGGAGTGCTGCGCAAAAGGGAGGCATATGTGACAGGGTATCCCGCCCCTTTATGCTTATTAAGTGTTTTATGTTGTCTATAGTGTGTTACAGAGACTCCAATTGAATGATTGATTAGCAATCGAGTCTCGGTACAGCTTCATATAAACAGCATGTTTTCATTCACTCAGGTTGTGTGTTCAAGAGAGAACAGGAGAGAGAAGGAGGTTTTTTGGGTTTTGAGAACAATTGCTACAGCATGCTGGAAGTGCCAGCACGGTACTTGTTTGTCTGTTTGTCCACTGTCTTGTTTAGTCTTATCCATTTTGTTTACCTTTTTATTTTGGCCTCAAGTGCTGTGTCCTGTTTTGTGTGTTTTGGTTAAATCTTTTGTTTGTGATTATTATTATTTACAATAAAATTGTGGACGCCGTAGCATCACAGATTCACTGCCCTACCTTTGTTGTTCTTCGTCCTTCTTCTGGTCTGAAGTTCACACACCCCCTTCGACTTTTCTACATTGTATTGTGTTGCAACATGGAATCAAAATTAATTTAATTAGGAGTTTTTGCCACTGAACAACACAAAAAAGTCCATAATGTGAAAGTGAAAAATAAAATCTACATATTGTTCTAAATTAATCAAAAATACAAAGCAGAAAATAATTGATTGCATAAGTATTCACCCCCTTTGCTATGACACATCTAAATAAACTCTGGTGCAACCAATTGTCTTTAGAAGTCACATAATTAGTTGAATGGAGTCCACCTGTGTGCAATTAATGTGTTTCACATGATTTCAGGTTCAATACATCTGTCTTTGGGAGGTCCCACAGTTGGTTAGTACATTTCCTAACAAAAACTACATCATGAATACGAAGGAACATTCAAAGCAAATCCGGAATAAGGTTCTCCAAAAGCACCAATCAGAGGTAGGATATAAGAACATTTCCAAGAAAATTGAATATCCCCCGGAGCACAGTAAATTCCATTATTAAGAAATGGACAGAATATGGCACAACTGTGAATCTGTCTAGAACAGGCCGTCCTCAAAAACTGAGTATCCAGGTGAGAAGGGCACTAGTCAGGGAGGCCACCAAGAGGCCTAAGGCAACTCTAAAGGAGTTACAGTCTTCCACGTCTGAGCTGGGAGACACTGTGCATACAGCAACAATAGCCCGGGTGCTTCACAAAACTGGCCTTTATGGGAGAGTGGCAAAAAGAAAGCCATTGTTGAAAAAAACTCACATTAAATCTCAGCTAGAGTTTGCCAGAAGGCATGTGAGAGTCTCAATGCTAAGCATTATGTTTGGCCTAAGCCTAACACCGCACATCATTTTGAGATCACCATCCCTACCATGTGGCATGGTGGTGGCAGCATCATGCTATGGGGATGCATCTCTACGTCAGGGCATGGAAAGCTCGTGAAGATAGAGGGCAAAATGGATGCAGCAAATTACAGAGAAATCCTGGAGGAAAACCTGTTGAAGTCTACAAGATACCTGGGACTTGGAAGAAGATTCATCTTCCAGCAGGACAATGACCCCAAACATACAGCCAATGTCACACTGTAGTGGCTTAAAAATAAAAAAAAAGATCAATGTCCTGGAGTGGCCCAGCCAAAGCCTGGACCTCAATCAAATTGAAAATATGTGGAAAGAGTTGAAAATTGCTGTTCACCAAAGGTTCCCATCCAACTTGATGGAGCTTGAGTAATTTTGAAAAGAAGAATGGGCAAAACTTGTAGTTTCCAGATGTACAAAGCTGGTAGAGACTTATCCTAATAGGCTCATGGCTGTAATTGCTGCTAAAGGTGCCAAATATTGACTCAAGGGGGCAAATACTTATGCAATCAATTATTTTCTGTTTTGTATTTTTAATTAATTTAGAACAATTTGTAGATTTTATTTTTCACTTTGACATTATGGACTTTTTTTGTGTTGATCAGTGGCAAAAACTCCTAATTAAATCCATTTTGATTCCATGTTGTAACACAATGAAATGTGGAAAAGTCCAAGGGGGGGGGGGGGGGGGGGGGGTGAATACTTTTGAGAGCCACTGAAAGAAATGATGTCAACATAAGAAAAAAATTCCAACCAATATACATAGATTGTTTACCGCCCGCCCCATCCAAAAAATAATTTGTGCCGTTTGATTTTACTCACATGCCAGATAATCATAAAACAGCATTTTATATGTGAAATTATCTAAATAAATGTACATTCTGCATGACAAAATGCACAATTTTAATTTAAGTTTACAAATTATGCACAAAGTAGATATTCTCATTATTTTTTATTTCCATTTGGCTGCTGCTCGCTGGTGAGACAGCCACCTCGCTGTACGCTAATAGTTTCCATAACAGAGAATGTATGCTTCCATTCATTTTTCTTCCTCTTGTTAACATGCATTTTGCTTAACGAGTTCCCCTTAGTTTGGCGTTGAGTCAGGAAGTCATGTACGTGACCTGCGGCAATACAGCTTTTTAACGAGAAATGCGTTCATTAACAACATGGACTTCATTTCAAAGCATTAACGGATTGATTGAATTAACACGTTTAGTTTGAAAAGCATTTGCTACTAAAGGTTTCGTTACTATACCATGAGTATGATAGAATAACACTGGTATTTGAAAATTCTGCCCCTGATGTGTGTGTGTGTGCACATATACTGTATACATATACAGGCAGTCCTCGCACTTACAACACAATTGGTTCCTGAAAGTCGCATTGTAAGTCGAAGCATCGTAAGTCAAAGCACGTTGTCCCATAGGAACAATCTTATAAATTGGGGTTATGTTCCTGATTCTTCGTCCAGATAATATAGTTTTAAAAAAATGACCCGTTATATTGTACTCATGTAAATATTTATTTAACTCTTTACACTCAGTCTGGTGGTTATGTACATATTACTCAGACACCTACCTGGCTTTTTTAAAAGTACAGACTAGGGGCTTTCCAATGATATATTCAATGTGTGTATGTGGTACTCCTAGCAGGAAATACGATCGCCTGAAGTTAAGCCCCTCATCATGTGACAGAGTTCACAGCATAGGTTTTGTTTTGAGTCAGTTGTTCGTATCAGACATTGTTAATATCAAATAAATAAAAAACGCTAGATTAAGTCAGGGCAACCAAGACAGGTACTGCAGTTCAGACACCAGGCATGCGCATGACGCATGGCTCAGATCTCGCTGTGTCGTAAATGCCGTATCGATGTCGTAAAGTCGAAGCAGGGTAATAATGCAAAAGAGTCGTAAGTGCCGTGCGTCGTAAGTCGATGCATCTTAAATCGAGGATCGTCTGTGTGTGTATATATATATATATATATATATACACACACACAGTGGCATGGGAAAGTATTAAGACCCCTGACCAATTCTCTCATATTACTGAATTACAAATGGTACAATGAAATTTTGTTCTGTTTGATATTTTATTTTTAAACACTGAAACTCAGAATCAGTTATTGTAAGGTGACATTGGTTTTATGTTGGGAAATATTTTTAAGACAAATAAAAAACTGAAATATCTTGCTTGCATAAGAATTCAATCCTTGAGCTGTGGAAGCTCCCAGTTTGCACTGTTGAAAGAAATTGCCCTAACGAGGACACAATTACCTTACCATTGGCCTCCACCTGTGAACCATTAAAGTTGCTGTCACATTTTCTGGATAAAAACCCCATTGTTGAAGGATCATTGGTAAGGCTGTGAATCTGAAGGAAAATGAAGACCAAAGAGCATTCTACAGAAGTTAGAGATAAAGTAATACAAATGCATAGATTAGGGAAAGGGTAGAAAATAATATTCAAGTGTTTGGATATCCCAGTGAGCACAGTTGGATCAATAATCAGGAAGTGGAAGCTGCATCACACCACCCAGGCACTGCCAAGTAAAGGCCGTCCCTCAAAACTCAACGCTCAAACAAGAAGGAGACTTGTGAGAGAAGCCACAGAGAGGCCAACAATCACTTTGAAGGAGCTACAGAGTTCAGAGTTCAAAAATGGTGCACCAGTCAACCATATCAAGAGCTCTGCATAACACTGGCCTGTATAGGAGGGTGGCAAGAAAGAAGCCATTACTCAAAAAGTACCTTCTGAAAGTACGTCTGGAGTTTGCCAGAATGCATGAGAGTGACGCAGCTGCGATGTGGGAAAAGGTTTTGTGGTCAGATGAGACTAAGATCGAGCTTTTTGGCCAAAACTTAAAGCGCTATGTGTGGCACAAACCTAACACTGCCCATGCCTCAAGACACACCATCCCTACAGTGAAGTATGGTGGTGGCAATATCATGCTGTGGGGATGCTTCTCATCAGCAGGGACTGGGCATCTTGTTACAATTGAAGGAAGAATGGATGGAGCAAAATATAGGAAAATACTGCAAGAGAATGTGCTTCAGTCTGTTAAAAAAAACTGAAGCTTGGGAGGAAATTTACCTTTCAGCAGGACAATGATCCCAAGCACAAGGCCAAAGCAACATTGGAGTGGCTCAAGAACAAAAAGGTGAATGTCCTACAGCGGCCCAGTCAAAGTCCTGATCTCAATCCCATTGAGAATCTGTGGCACTATAGAAAATTGCTGTCCACAAGCGTCGTCCAACCAACACGAACAACCTGGAGCAAATCTGCCATGAAGAATGGGCCAAAATCACTCTGACACTGTGTGCAAAGCTGGTACATACTTACCCCAAAAGACTTAAAGCTGTTATTGCAGCGAAAGGTGGCTCTACCAAATATTAATCTGTGGGGGTTGAATACTTATGCAAGCAAAATATTTCAGTTTTTTATTTTTCTTAAAAATATTTCCCAACATAAAACCATTGTCACCTTACAATAATTGATTCTGAGTTTAAGTGTTTTAAAATAAAATATCAAACAGAACAAAATTTCAATGTACCATTTGTAATTCAGTAATATGAGAGAATTGGTCAGGGGTCTTAATACTTTTGCAAGCCAATGTATATATACAGTATATATATAAAATCTGGTGGGCCATAGAATTTATATAGCAGGGGGGTGCCTCAGTAGCAAATTCATGATATCCAAAACTGTATTTTGCTAATTCACAATGTATTACTGTAGGTAGTTTGTCCATTAAATCTACAAAACAGAATATCCCAATAATAAAAGTTCAGTTGCTTTAATTTTGATAACCATACCATATTAAAGTAGATTGTGACCACTTGTCAAGGTCACAGGAAGAAAGCATGAAACATTTTCCATAGCACAGCAAGTTTTACTTCACTGCCTTTGTAGAGAACAATCATTGTTCCTCAAGTCAGACTAAGTTAGAAGTTGATTAACACACCCACATTATTATTAACTAACAAAATGTAACTCAACACAGCGGTTTCACATCCCCATTCTGTCTAAACATCTCTTCTTGTGAGCTTTGCAAATTGCACCCCGAAGCAATGTTTGGATCTGCTGGTACTTTAAAGCCCAGAAATAACACTGTGGTATATTGAATTACCATTTTCTTTTTTTACAACTTAGTGTTTATTTGTTTTGTGTGTACAGGGTGTGAATAATTTTGAGAGCCACTGTGTGTGTGTGTGTGTGTGTGTGTGTGTGTGTGTGTGTGTGTGTATGTATATATATATATATATATATATATATATATATATTACACACACACAAATTAAAAATACGTTGCATTTGTTGTTCATTACATTTTCATCACATTAGCTTTTGATATACAATAAGTACTTAAAATTCTGTATCAGTCTTCGCCAAGGGTATATTAAACAGAAATAAAATTAAAATAACATAAACAGGGTTGGTCAGTGTATCCTATTCATTTTAAGGCTATAAACCATTTATTTCCCAATAAAGGCAATCTCAGAGGATGTCATAATCATGTACACAGTAGGCATCAATTAATTATAGTTCTAGGATAGCAGTAAGTGGTTCCCATCTCTCTGTAAATCTGTCCAATTGCATTCTCAACAAGTAGGTTATTTTTTCCATAACAAATACATCTTGTACTTTGCTTAACCATTCTTCATATGTTGGGGTATCCTTTTTAAGCCAGCTTGAAGTGATTTATTTATTTTTTTTGCAGTTGCAAATAAAATTTGGAGCAAGTATATGCGACTTCTACCCTCCACAATCTCAGTTATTACTCCCTGTATTGCTATCTGAGGGCTCGTAGGGAAGATTATTACCTTAAAACCTTATTAATGGTCTGGAAAAAAGATTCCCAAAACCTATCCAATTTGGGGCAGGTCCATAACATATGGAGGAGGTTACCCACCTCTCCACAACCCCTCTTACAGTCACCAGACACAGCAGGGTTAATCATTATCACTACAACCCCTCTCACAGTCACCTGACACAGCAGGGTTAATCTTTATCACTACAACCCCTCTCACAGTCACCAGACACAGCAGGGTTAATCTTTATCACTACAACCCCTCTCACAGTCACCTGACACAGCAGGGTTAATCTTTATCACTACAACCCCTCTCACAGTCACCAGACACAGCAGGGTTAATCTTTATCACTACAACCCCTCTCACAGTCACCAGACACAGCAGGGTTAATCTTTATCACTACAACCCCTCTCACAGTCACCTGACACAGCAGGGTTAATCTTTATCACTACAACCCCTCTCACAGTCACCAGACACAGCAGGGTTAATCTTTATCACTACAACCCCTCTCACAGTCACCAGACACAGCAAGGTTAATCTTTATCACTACAACCCCTCTCACAGTCAACAGACACAGCAGGGTTAATCTTTATCACTACAACCCCTCTCACAGTCACCAGACACAGCAGGGTTAATCTTTGTCATTATCTGCGGAGTCCTAAAATATCTACTTACAACTTTCCACTGAAATTCCCACCATATATTTGCATTGGTAACTTTGTGAGCCTCATTGCATATGCCTTCCCACATTTTAAGTGTGATTTCTTTTTGCAGTTCGGCCTCCCATTTTCTTCTAGTACAATATATATTGTTTGGTACCATTGAAGCTAGGGCTTGGTACATACCAGCTATTTGCTTTCTGCTATATTCCCCTGTGACAGGGTCTTCCTCGAGTCACGCATGTGGGTAGCCGCTGTTCAAGCATACAGAGAGACTGAGGTGGTGTTGAAACGCCGGCACAGGTGAGCAGGATTTATTAACAAAAACAGAAACCGAAAGTAAAATAAAGGCGGTCATGTGACGTTACCAGCAATGGTAACGCACAGTGGACAAATACAGCAAACTGTACAAAAAGTGCAAAATAAAACACAATACCCCAAACTATAACTCAAAAGGTACCGTGAAAACGGCAGGCCTTGCAGCAGCCCCGAGCAATCTCCCGCAGATGTTTTTAAACTGACGGACACTCGGTCGAGACCCGCCCACGTGCTGATTGAGGACCAGCACAGCCAATCACTTGCTGCCCTTCCCTCAACCAAGCATAGCAGGCAGCAAGTCTCAATCGAGCGCCCGTCTAAGCAATAATACAATCAAATTAATCAAGTCCCAAAACGTCACAAAATAAACCCATTCCCACATATAAACCACATCAACACTAATTTACCACTGTGCTGGGCAATCGCACTGCCACATCCCCTTTCTGGATTTTAATAAAGTATTGCTCAATAGGTGAAGGACTTTTCATTACTTTCCCCCAATCTTTATGCTTAAATAGTGTATAAGTTGTAGGTATCTAAAAAAATAAGTCTGAGGAAGTTGAAAGATTTTAATTGACTATCCTGTAATAATTGGTGTACAAGGTTCAAATTTAAGTGAGACCATTTTCTAAACCCTCCATCAAGTGACAAAGTCACAAAATCATTAACTTGGGCAATACTTGTTAGTGAAGAAATTAGCATGGGCAGATGGTAAGTCCGTTGCGTAAACAAAGACCATCTACCCACAGAGCCACCCATTCTCTTCCCTCCCACAAATGGGAATGCTAACAATGGGACCTGTGTGCATTTAGTCTTCTCCATATTAAGCCACCTAGTGTCCGTGAGTTCCGTCAGCCAGATTGTCATGGCACGTTATTGGGCTGCCCAATAATACAACCTTAATTTAGGTAATCCCAGCCCACCTGACTGTTTTGGAACACTAAAAATTTCGGGGCCGTTTGCCTTGCCAAATAAATCTTGAAATCAGGCGGTTTAGTGTATTAAATGTAGAATAGGAACGTGAGTAGGTAGCATCTGAAAGTGATATAAAAGCCTGGGGAGTATGTTCATTTTAATCGTTTCTATTCTCCCTATAAAGGATAGAGGCAAAATTGACGAGCAGTCCAAGTCTCCCTTAATCCTATCAATTAGTTTAACATAGTTTGTTTTATAAGTAAGTTATTTAAAGAAGGAGGTATGTTGATTCCTAAATATCTTATGCCCCCCACTGGTCATTTAAAAGAGAACAAAGCTTTCATCTGATGAGGTATCTTATTCATGGTCAGGGCCTGTTTTATTCATATTTTGTAATCTCGTCCAAACTCCTCAATACATTTCATGAGATTAGGTATTGAGTTGAGATATTATTATAGGAGGCTGTGTGGTGCAATGGTTAAAGAAATGAACTACTAAACAGGAGGTCACTGTTTCAAATCCCAGCTCAGCCACTGACTCATTGTGTGACCCTGAACAAGTCACTTAACCTCCTTGTGCGTTGCCTTTCAGGTGAGACCTTGTTGTAAGTTACTCTGCAACTCATGCATAGTTCACACACGCTAGTCTCATATCTTGTAAAGCATTTTTGATGGTGGTCCACTATGAACAGTGCTATGTAAAAATAAAGATTATTATTATTATTATTATATAAAAGAATGTCATCAGCATATAACGATATCTTATGTTACTCCCTTCCCACATCCACCCCTTTGATATTTACATTATCCTTAATTAGCTGTGCCAGTGGTTCTATACTGATCGCAAATAGAAACAGGGACAGTGGGCATTCCTATCTCCAGCCCAAATGACCGAGAGAAGCTTCCACTCACCCGTACTGACGCCTATGGTGCAGAATACAAGTAGGGCCAAATCCAAATTTATCCAGTCTACAGACATTGTCTGTTGAGTGACGTCCAAGAATAAATCCTGTTTGGTCTGGGTGTATAATATCCCTGAAAACTTTCTCCACTCTTTTGTCTAGAATAGATGTAAGTATCTTGAGATCTGTGTTAAGGAGGGAGATTGGTCTGTATGACCCGAACTCCGTTGGGTATTTACCTTCCTTGTGTATGACAGTAACAGTAGCATTCCTCCAGGTGAATGGCAGCACCCCCATATCTAATGTATGGGAGTATGCATGTAACAACAGTGGGCAAATGGCATCACTACATAATTTATAAAACTTATTTGTAGATCCATCTGACCCAGGACTTAGTTGTTTTTCAAGTTTTTAATAACATTCCTTATTTCTGCTTCAGTGTGATAGTGTCAAGGGTAATTGCGGAATGTTTATATATTGTAAATAGGCCTCTTTTCTTGACAAATCAGTACAGGTTTCTGTATTGGAATAAAGCTTCCTGTAGAAGGATGCAAAGGCATCAGAGATCTGTTCTGATTTAGTTAAAAAAACATTATCCGGCTCATTAGCTTTAAGCTTCTGCACTACCGTGGACGCTTGTTGTTTTCTAAGTTGAAAAGCCAATAACCGACTAGGTGTGCAGCCGTGCTCATAATAACATTGCTTTAAGAAACATATGTTCCCTTTCAATTCGAATGACAACTATTACCGAATGGGAAGAGCCTCTTTGACCGTCATTCTCTGAGCAAATATACAAAAGGGCCATACTATGAGGGGGAAATCCCTCCCACCTCCTGTTGAAGAGTGACGTCCTCACAGTAGCACATCGCCATTTTATATTTCTTCTCTCTTTTTGAGACAGGTAGTAGATTGCTTTTGCTTTTACGTACCGAATTTGGCTGATTTGTTTGGTTTTCCAGATAATTACAAATAAAATCCATGGTAATCACACTCTCGAGTGTTGGTAAATTGGCTTTTGCTATATTCTCGCATCAGTTTTCTGGCTAGAGCTGGTTTGGACCCCTCTTCAGGGATTAGCGAGCGGCCACTACTCTCTCACTACACAAGGCTTTGTGTAGTTGATACACCGTGTGAATGCTGTTGTGATGCTGTAAGGAGACCCTGCGGCCTCGCGGCGTCGTCCTCTACACCGATATAATCGGTCACAGTGACCAACAAAAAAAAAACAGCTCAGGCCTAGCGCCCCCCTTTCAATCCTCGGGCTTTCCTAGCGCAGCTGCACTTGACCTTGGCGAACAAGCCGATTGAATCGGATGCACACCCCGGCACCGACCGCGGTTTTTCCCGCCGATTGCGAGGTTGAAAAAAATAGCGCCTACCCGGTCCCAATTGACTCTGCAACGATGTAAACATCTTCGGCGCTGCCTACAGCTCGGCCCCGACAGTGCCTACCATCGGCACCAACCTTGGAACAGGTCCACTCGGCACCGACTGTCTCTGCAATGACAGCGCTTTTCTCAGCGCTGTTCCCAGCACCGATTGATTCGGCACCGGTGAACCTCTTCGAGGCCGTCTACAGCCTGGCACCGACCGCGCTACACGTCGACATCGACTTCAAAGCTGATTGACTCGGCACTGACCTCTCGGTACCGAATGTGCACATCTCAACACAGACCTCAGCACGACAGTGCTCGCCTCGAAGTCAATCCCAGCATCAACTAATTCGGCACCGGTGAATCGTTTTAAAAACGCATCTGCAGGCTGATCATTGAGCGCAGCAGTTTAAAAAAAAAAACAAAAAGCAAACAAAGGCAAAGCATGTCGGTGCAGTCGACTGGGTCTTCAGTTGATTTCCACCAGTGTGACCGGTGCCCAGGCAGGACAAACATCAATCCTGCGCCAGGGGCCTAGGGCCAGAACATGTGGCCAAGGCAGTGGCAGGTGAGCTGGACTGCTATCCCTGACAGAAGTTTTCGAGGAGAACAAAACGACGGAGAGCAGCCCTAGTCTCTCCGCCTAGGTCGTCCAGAACCCTCCCCCCCCCCACCCCGTTACAGTGACCAGAGAACTCTCCTGCACAACTGGGTCACACTCCACTTCCCCACCACTGATACAGAGGCGCAGACACCTCTCAGGGGAAGGGAGATGGTCTGAGCCAAGGCGGTACCACTCAAGGGGGCGCTCACCAGGGGACAGACGGTCGCTGGGCAGGCACCGCTCCACTTCCCCAAGGGACAGGAGTCCACCACACAGGCACCGCTCCCCTTCCTCACACAGACACAGACATTAGCCATCGCAGTCACTTCGAGGCTTGGCCGAGCAGTGCTTCGCGGAGCTGGCAGAGACTGTAAGGGCTCAGCAGACCATGTTGGAGACCCTATTAAAATCTCAGGGCAGGCTGCTCCCTACCACTTTGCATCCCCAATCCCCACAGTCTCGTTCCCTGTCCCCTATGCCTAGACCCCCTAGCCCAGCGAGCTGTCCTTCATGGTGTCCAGGTCAGACTTATCGGACCCAGCCACCTCCGTCGGGCAGGCCACGTTGGGGTGCACCCATCCGCCCTTGCCATACGTGTCCCAGAGGGAGGAGTTCCGGGCGATAATGCAGCAGGCAGCTGCAGCCACGGATGTCCCATGGCCGGCAGAACAGGAGGGAAAGGGGAACCACTTCCTCCAGCAGAGAGGGCACCCACAGCATGCCCTCCCCTTATGCCAGGACTCCCTGGATTTTGTGCGCTCCTCCTGGGGCAACCCAGCTTCTGTACCCTCAAACACGGAGGTCGCCTCAAAGTTCTCGCACCTTCCATCTTACAGTCAACTCCTAAGGTGGCATGCACAGCCTGCTGGAGTAAAAGGGTCTTAACACCGCCATCCACTCCAGAGTAGACAAGCAGGCAGAGGCAAAGGCAGGGCCAGCAGCATGGGACTAACGTAGGCCAAGGGTAACCGGTTCTCCGGCTACAGCCAGAGGCTGAGGCCTAAGACTCCTGGGTGCTATTGACTATAAGACACAGATACGCTCTACAATTCTGCATAGGTCTGTCACCCTTCAAGGGTATGCTCCTCACCACCGTCAAACCAGCAAGGGCGATACTCCTTCAACAGGAGATCGCCAATCTTCAACAGAAGAACACTGTACACTTGGTAAGTCCTAGCGATGCCCTCAGCAGCTTTTACTCCAGGTACTTCCTGGTGCCCAACAGGGACGGTGGTTTCAGACCAATTATGGACCTCAGGGTCCTGAACTTGTTCCTCAAACAGAGGAGGTTCAACATGTTGACAGCACAGCGTATCCTCCAGTCTGTTCAACCGGGTGACTGGTTCACATCGCTCGACCTGCAAATCCCCTATTTTCACGCCCCGATCCGTTCCGCGCACAGAAAATATCTGCGCAACTGGGTCAACTGCGCCCTGTTTCATTAAAAGTGGCATTTTTAATAGCCATTACGTCTGCCAGATGAGTAAGTGAGCTTCATGCGCTGTTCATCAATGACACATGTATGGCTTTTACTGGAAACGTGGCGTCAAGTGCTAGCAGCTGGAGTTGGTTTGCCTACCCAATTACCAGTCTAAAACCACTGGAGCATGATCAGACAATGTGATATTAACCTCTTATGCCCCCCTGTTCTGTGGGCGGAACATGGTACTGCAATTACACATTATATTTCAAAAATCATCTGTAATATTATTACAAAAGCAAAACAGCAAAAAAAACTGACCAATATCAAAAACGTTGTTTTCCTACCGTCAAACATCAAAGGAATTTTTCGAATTCGCCATTTCACCAATGAGATATTCCCTTTGCAATGTATCTAGTACCTCACGGTTCAAAAACAACTCTGATTGACTAGCTGTGTGTTTTGCTGCTCTGGCCTTACATGTATTTGGTGATGGTGAAATCTCCCTGATCACGTTGTAGGGGAGGACACAAGCTGTCCAGTCATACCTTGACTTTGTTTGTAGCCTAATCCATTGAAGAGTGATCAATGTGCATATGTAAACAAGACACATATTTGCAAGCGAGAGCTCAGCATTACGCAGATAGGATCAAGGTTTCTTACCGTTTTCTGATCATTTTTCAATTTGTAAAATTTATAAAATCGAACGAAATGGCGAGAAGTGTTCCAAAGCATCCCAAAAGAAGTGAATTCAAACTTTTTGAAGTTTTGGAGGAGATGGATAATAGTAAAAGTGACGGCGAAAATGATCAACTTTCAGGGTTGGAGAGCGCTGATTCACCGTCTGTGAAGCAACATTTGAAGATGGATTGAAGCCTCTTCAGGATTTGTAAGTATAATGGATCCACATTACATTTATTATTATTATTATTATTATTATTATTATTATTATTATTATTATTATTATTATTATTATTATATTAGTATTATTATGATGATGCATAATTTTCAATATGCATTTTACTGTAAATGTTATTAGAAATTGACTCTCAAGGGGCACATAGAAATAACATTTTTTTAACAATTTTTATTGCATAGTAAAGAGCAATACCATGTCTCATCTGTGCTGTGCTGCTGTATACGGTGCCTGATCTTTACAATGCAATACAAGTTGCAAGAAGTAATTGTTGCTTCCCGGCCGTCTTTATTATTTTCTCATTGATGTTCATTGATTTAGATTATTGGATGGGAGTGTTTAGCAAACTTTTTTTATATTTCCATGATTACAAGGAGTGATGTTACTCACCTAGAGACAGTGTAGGTTTCTTAGCCTTTCAAGATAAGCTGTCTGCCTGCTCCAACAATCACTCACTCAGTTCCTTTGTTTGCCACATGTCAATCAAAGTAAAGATTAAAGGAACTGAGGTGTTTTCAGTCTGGCAGCCTGAGTTAAAGCAGCAAAGGTGTCTGCAATCTCATTATTATTATTATTATTATTATTATTATTATTATTATTATAGACATTTAGCAGACACCTTTATCCAATAATTAACATATGCTCACCTGTCAGCAGTGCTTAAATGAGTGTAACCACTTTATTTTGAAAAATATTATTTTGCTTCTTGACATTTACATACTTTCAAGCAAATGAGTAACAAAAATACAGTCAGGTACTAAAAATTCAGAGCTACAAAAAAATCTTAGTAGCAACATTCTCCTGCACAAACACATAGTTATGTGAGAGCAATGTGCCTGACAGTTGCGACGTATGAGCTAAGAGTATTTGTCATGCATACTCATCATGGATACAGTTCAGGCACCCCAAAGCTCTCCAAAAAGGCCACCTTTTGAATGAAATATTGGACAAATAAGTAAAAAAGAGGATTACAAAATCGAATTCATGTGGCAATGTATAGCATGTGAGGTGCCAGAAGGTAACCTCCCTTTTAGAACTTGTTCAAGAAACTAGTGTATGACTGGCCATAAAGATTTACACAATATTTATTTTTGGAGAGGTCTGGAGAGATTTGAGGACCCTATAGAGATGCTCCTTGATTTAGTGGGCTTGAATTGCATTCACGCCCATTCAATGTTATTGGTTAATTTGCTCAATAATCAATTAGTACAGGCTACTGTTGTAGTCATCCATGTATGCTCGATTGGTGGTAGTCACATTCCAGAAGCCAAGCGCTCTCCTACCACTATCCATTTTGATGCCCTAATAAGTACTTCCATTGCCATGGTAAAAGCCAGTGGAGAAATGGTAGATCTTGCCATTATTACAAACTCTAGACATTGCCATGCAGTGCTGAATTCTGAAGTTGAAAAACTAAATTGCAATTCTCTAAAGTAGGCTTTCACTAAAAAAAATTGTTGTTATTGTCATCAGTACACTGAAAAAAATCAAATGCATTAGCCTTATCCAGGAATGTCACATGGAGCTCCTTCCTCTCCTTTTTTGCTGATTGAATTTGTTGCCAGATTATGCTGAAGTGTTCTAAGCATCCTGGGAAACCTGGAATGCTTGCTTTTTGTACTGAAGTGTCAATGAAGCATGCCACTTTCATCAGTTTCCACAGGATTCGTAGAACTCCAGAAGCACTCTTGTACAACCTGTATGGAACTCCATTAGGCCCTGGAGATGATGATACCCTTGCTTTTTTCATAGCTTGCTCTACTTCTTTCCACTTAGGTGCACAGTCCTCCATTTGGTATTCGGGTGGATTGATAGGTGGGATATATGAAGGAATTGACACAGGCTCCTGCCTTTTTGAATCTGTATGTGTTTCATTCAAATATCTGTCCAGCTCAAACTTAGATGATTTTAGTGTGCCATTTTTCTCACTGGTGAATATCTTCTTTACAAATTTGAATGGATCACACACTCTTTCTTTTTGTAACGTTTCTGTAGGTGCTCAGCTCTGCGCAATGTTGCAAGCTTATCTTTTATGACCCTTTGTAAAAGACTGAGTCCCTCATGTCTTTGTTTTGCTTTTTTCCATTGCTTCCTCAACTGCCTCCTTTCTCTAACTAAGCGGTCAATCTCCTGCTGCTGTCTAGACTTTCCAGGAATAGTTTGTATTTTTTCCTTCTTTTTTCAATTCCAAACCTCTTGCTTCCACACGCATAGGTGATGTCCCTAAATTTATCAAGCTTCTTTTCAACTGTTCAATTTTTTGAATTTGAGTAACTCCAAACACCAACTAAACCCAACTCTGTAGAGCTATTTTTAAGTGCCCTGCTCATTTTAAGGAGGAGCACTGAAGAAGCTGGAATCCAATCAGCTACTGATGACAGTACACAGTTAAAATCCCCCCCTATCAGTAGGACTCCATTTTCTTTTTCAGTTATGAGGCCAAACTGTGTTTTCATAAATTGAGGATTGTCATCATTAGGAGCATAGACATTGACAAGGAAAACTGCTATTCCTGCCAGAGTCCCATTAACCAATACAAACCTCCCGTCTATCATTAAACTGTGAGTGGAGGGAGAATGGGGTTGATCTATAAATTAATATTGCCACCCACATCTTCTAACCAAGTGATGGGAAGAAAAGAACACCTAGTTGACCCAAGACTTGGATTATTTATGATGCTCTTGCATAAATACCACTTTACATTGCATTTGTTTAAGTTGAGTATTTTCTTTTCTTTTTTAATGGGACTATGCAGGCCTTTTACATTATAAGTTACTACTTTCAAACTTTGCATATCGTGTTCTTGGTGCTAAAGATTGTCTTTGCCATCCTCATCACCCCACTGGATGAGTATCAGTATTAAAGATTATGTGCCTCCCCTGTTGGGCATAGGAAATCAAATAATTAAACCAAACATAAATATTTTCACATGAAATACATCCAAAAGTCATTCTACTGTATTCCAATTGTCTATTGGATACAACCCTAACTTCAAAATCATATGTATAACACAAAACATAAATGTCAAAAGTGACATAACTATGTACAATTTAAGTTCTATAATTTAAGGCCCACAATCTTGTAGGTCTCCCTTGACACAGTGCTTCATAACCCAACGTGTCTCCTAATTGCACTTGTCTGAGGGAATTAGGAGTAGCCAAAGCAACAACTGTAGTGCCCGGGCCCTTGGTTGCTTGTTGTTTAAACACATGTTTACAATCTTACAACACTTGGAAATTATCTGTTCATAACCCCTCAATAGTATTAACAATTTAAACTGTAAACAGGGTAGCTAACATTGATTGATAACTATGTTTGTAAATTTTCTTTAGCTTCAACACTTCCCACACAATACAATGCCTTGCAAAAGTATTCAAATCCTTCCTATGGTGTCCCATTTTGTGAAATTACAAAATGATTCATACACATTTTTTTCAACTTAATATTTTATTCAAAACTTGAATGCTCAAGCTGAAGACTTCTAAGGGTAAGATAAGTTACAGTAAATGTCAGCAAAAACTAAAGAGAAAAAACTGAAATACGTTGACTGCATAAGTATTCAGACCCGTCAACTCAATATTTGGTGGAAGCACCTTTGGCAGCAATTATAGATGCAAGTCTTTTTGGGTAAGTCTCTACCAATTTTGCCTATTCTTCTTGGCAGATTTGCTCAAGCTCTCTCAAGTTGCTTGGGGATCACTTATGGACAGCAATTTTCAAGTTTTTCCAGATTCTCAATAGGACTCAAGTCAGGACTTTGACTGGGCCACTCAAGGACATACACTTTCTTATTCTTAAGCCACTCCAGTGTAGCTTTAGATCATTGTCCTGCTGAAAGGTGAATTTTCACCCCAGTTTTAAGTCTTTAATAGATTGAAACAGGTTTTCCTCTAGTATTTGTCTGTACTTTGCTCCATCCATTTTCCTTCAATCCTAACAAGCTTTCCATCCCTGCTGAGGAGAAGCATCCCCATAGCATGATGCTGCCACCACCATTCTTGACTGTAGGGATAGCGCTGGCTGGAAGATGTGCTGTGTTGGGTCTGCGCCAAATGTAACACTTGGCATTTAGATCAAAAAGTTCCAATTTGGTCTCCTCTGACCACAACACCTTTTTTGCCACATTTTTGCAGGATCACTCAGGTGCTTTGTTGCAAACTCCATGCAGGCATTGAGATGGCTTATTTTTAGTAATGGATTCCTTGTTGCCACTCTGCCACACAGGCTACTTTTGTGAAATGTTCTGGATATTGTTGACTGATGTACATTTTCTCCCATCTCAGCCATTGAACTCTGTAGCTCTTTCAAAGTTGTCGTTGGCCTCACAGTGGCATCACTCACCAGTTTCCTCCTTGCCAGGCTGCTCAGTTTGGAGGGACGGCCTGATCTAGGCAGTGTCTGGGTAGTACAATGCACCTTCCATTTCTTGATGATTAAGTAGACTGTGCTCACAGGGATATTCAGAGACTTCGATATTTTTTGTACCCTTCTCCTGATCTGTGCTTTTCAATGACTTTATCCCTGACTTGCTTTGAAAGCTCCTTGGTCTTTATGGTTGAGTCTTTGCTTGGAATTCACTATCTGACCGAGGAACCTCACCTAAACAGGAGTTTTTATTCTGAAATCATGAGAATCACTAATATTGCACACAGACAGAGGCCATTCAACTAATTGTGTGGCTCGATAAGGTCATTTTGTGCACCTGAATTAATTTAGGTTTGTCACAGCAAAGGGTTTGAATACAATCATGACTTTTCCATTTTTATTTCATATTAATTATCTATTTACTTCTTTCTTTTTATTTTGGTTTGAATGTGTGGAGTAGGTTGTGTATATAACACATATTAATTCCTACTTCAAAGTGTCATGACTGCAAGCTTCAAAGCAACAAAATGTGAAAACTGTGAGAGGGTCTGAATACTTTTGCAAGGCACTGTATATATATATATATATATATATATATATATATATATATATATATATATATATATAAATATATATAATATAAGCATGAAACTTCACAGTGTCGTTTCGATACATCCTTTGATTGAGAATTTATGTATAATTAGAGTATATGTTTATATAAATAAAAATAAAATACAAAAAAAAGGGATCTTAATCCTTCCTTGGCGTGAATGATCAGTTTAAGGTTTTAGTTTACAACCCTTGCTTATGTATAACTGTACTATGCTACTTTCACAGGTTCAAACAACTGACATTAAAACCTCACATTTATAGCTAAAAGCCACGTACAGTGCCTATAGAAAGTCTACAGCCCCTTTCAAAATGTTCACCTTTTGTTGCCTTATAGCCTGGAATGCATTTTTCAGGATCTACACATCTTACCCCACAACTTCCAAGTAAACATAATTTTCTACAAATTTCTAGAATATTTATTAAAAATAAAAACTGAAATAGCTTGGTTAGATAAGTGTCCACCCCCCTTCCTAAATTAGCTCAGGTGTAACCAATCACCTTCAGAATCACACACCAAGTCAAGTGGCCTGCACCTGTGTTAAACTGTACTGATTCACATGATTTCGGGATAAATTCAGCAGTTCTTGTAGGTTCCTTCTGCTGGGTAGTGCATTTCCCATGAAGTTGCTTTCAAAAGAACTCTGGGACAAAGTTGATTAAAGGTACAGATCAGGGGATGGGTATAAAAAAATATCTAAGGCCTTGAATATCCCTTGGAGCATGGTCAAGGTGATTATTAAGAAGTTGAAGGTGTATGGCACCACCAAGACTCTGCCTAGATCAGGCCGTCCCTTCAAACTGGATGACCGAGCAAGGAGACTGATCAGAGAGGCCACCAAGAGGCCAATGGCAACTTTACAAGAACTACAGCCTCTTATGGCCAAGACTGGTCAAAGTGTGATTGTGATAACAATATCCCAAGCACTCCACAAATCTGGCCTGTATGGTAGGGTGGCAAGAAGGAAGCCATTACCCAAGAAAACCCACCTTGAATCCCGTTTGAAATATACAAAAAAAAACACTCTGGAGATTCTGTAGCCATGTGGCAAAATGTTTTGTGGTCTGACGAAACTAAAATGGAACTTTTTGGCCTAAATACAAAGCGTTATGTTTGGCGCAAACCCAACAAAGCGCATCACCCAAAGAACATCATCCTTACTGAGAAGCATGGTGGTGGCAGCATCATGTTATGGGAATGTTTCTCATCGGCAGGGACTGGGGCACTTGTCAGGACAGAAGGAAAAATGAATGGACCAAAGTACAGAGAAGTCCTTGAGTAAAACCTGCTTCCCTCTGCATGAAAGCGGAAACTGGGATGGAAGTTCACCTTTCAGCATGACAACGACCCAAAGCACATAGCCAAAGCTACACTGGAGTGGCTAAGGAACAAAAAGGTAAATGTCCTTGCGTGGCCCAGTCAGAGCCCTGACCTAAATCCAATCGAAACTTTGTGACATGACTTGAAGATTGCTGTCCATCAGCGCTCCCCAAGAAACTTGACAGAGCTTGAACAGTTTTGTAAAGAAGAATGGTCAAATATTGCCAAATCTAGGTGCGCAAAGTTGGTAGAGACCTATCCCAACAGACTCACAGGTATAATTGCTGCCAAAGGTGCTTCCACCAAGTATTAACTCAGGGGGGTGGAGACTTATCCAATTATGATCTTTCAGTTTTGTATTTTTAATATATAATCTTTTTCTCAATAAAAACTTTTTTCCCACTTGGAGTATGGTGTGTAGATAAGAGTGTAGTTAAATGCATGAAACTCTGAGGCACTGACACAATAAAATGTGAAACAAATTCAAGGGGGTGTAGACTTTCTATAGGCACTGTATATGCCCATAATGTAGTATCATATAGGGCATCTACAAACAGCAAAATAAAAATATAAATAATAAATAAACTAAATAAAATCTTTGTGGATAACCTCAACATTACATCCTAAACATTGGATTGAGTCTGTGATTCTTGCAGTCGCACGCCTCAGTTCTCCTTTCCCATCAAGATCTTCACATCATGAACCACACTGCGTGACAGGTTGCTTTCGATGCGGTCTTTCCAGCTGCTTTCCATCCTATCCAGTTCTCTCTCAATCCATTCAGGCTCAGAAAGTTTCAATGTGATCCCCCGATGTTATAGGCCTTCAATCGCTTCCCGAGCAGAGTAAAATTTTTTCATGCCGCCTTCAAAGGAACACCTTCAATCTGGCTGGGTAGGGAGACTGGAACTTAATGTTTCGCTCTCCGAGTTGTTTTTTAATATTTGCGTACTCTTTCCTTCTGCATTGTATTCCTGCCAAATAGTCCTGGTCCACTGAGATTCGTTTCCCTTGGTACCTGAGCAATTTCTTTCCCCATGCCTTGAAAATAATTTGTTGTTTTGTTTGAAAATTAAGAAATTTCAAGACAGTTATCTTGGCGGAGCATTTGGGTCAGCTGGCTGTGGCAGTAGCAATCTGTGTGCCCTCTCGATGTTTAACTCGAGATCAGCTGGCAGTTTCAGGAGCTCTTTAAGAAAGATTTCAATTAATTGAATCATGTTGTCCCTTTCTGTACCTTCTGCCACCCTATAAATTTGCAGATTGTTTCGTCTTGCTCAGTTTTCTATTTCTTCACATCTTTCGTCCAGCTGCCTTTCCCTCTTACGTAGGTATTTTAACAGTCTCTTATCTCTGATAGAACTATCCTCAGTTTCTCTGATTCTTTTGTTCTTTTTATTCGAGTCTTGAAACCGATTGTTTTATTTCTTTCAGATTCTTCTACTCTCTCAAGACTGATATTAAGAGATATTTAGTTTTCTTTTTTTTTTTTAATTCAGCTAGAACGGTCTCCATTTCACTCATCTCTGTCAACAAGGATGACCCACGTGGTTCCTCCAGAGGTGGAAAATGGTGGTATGGAGTTACATCATTTTCTTTAGTAAGGAGAAACTATCTGAATACTTGAATACTTGCTGCACAGTTAGTTAAATTACAGTTATATTAGAAATACATATCACAACATATTTTCCCTTGCAACGACTTACTACCTTGCCAGAATTTGCATGACAGTTACTAAAATGGCAAGGAATGTGTGATAAATTAAACCCTTAGTGGTCCATATATTCAGTGCTTGTCAGGCGTGTCAGGTCCAATTTATTTTTACACGCGCTGTTTAATTTTTTTTTTTTTTTCAGAGTAAGACAGGTTTAAAGAGCACTGTGTGGCAATCAGTACTGCATCTTCAGCCAAGCCCCACCCCTTGTTCACTGCATTTTTCACATACCTCTTTATAGACATCCATACTGATAAATCCTCTCCTGATCACTCACCTTAACACCAAACTCCTCAATAATGTGATCCAAGTCATTATTTTATTGCTGTAACATCTCAAAAAGCTCTGAAAATGTCTGTGATATTCTTTGAGCAACGGATGTGGAAGCAGCCATCTCCTTTGTTTGTGTCTGTGTTATCTCTGTTATTGCTTGTGTTATGCACCCCCTTTTTTCTGTCTAACTCGGCCATTGAAAGGTTTTCTTGGCTTTTTCCAGAGAAAAAAAATGACTAGAGACCTGTGCTTTATATCTTTTTCGATGATGTCGGACAGGGTCTATATTTGATATACTTTGTATTTTCTGGACAAATTTGCAGTGTAGTCACCAGTAAGTGTTTGTTTGAGAACCACTGTACAGGTGGTCTGGGGCAAATAATACTATTTATAATATTACTTATAAATTCTGATATATTAAAGTATGAAAAAACAACTGTATTCCTTTGAATATAAGACGCCGTTAAATTCAAGACGCAACCCAAATTTCACTCCCTCAATTTGAGGAAAAAATAAAACATGAAATAAATGTGCATTTACAACCTCAATTAAGCACATGGAGGCAGTTTGCGGCTGTCTGCTGTCACACAGCATTACAGTACTGCGTTTCATTTTCAGTCATGATTACTCACACCTGTTTTTCTCCCAGTTTGTGAACTGTGGTATTGCTTGGCATGTTGAAAAATACGGGGGTCTGATCAGCATTTCCAATCTGTCCAAGCTGGTACTGTTTGTTAGAAACGCTGAAATTGTAAATGTTTCCTCACTGAATTCCTCAGGAAGTTAATGAAGCTTCTTTGAAAGTGGCTGCCTGTATATCACGGATGATTCGAGATCGGGCGGCAGCATTTTGGTTCGTCTTTTCTTGGCAGTAAGTCATATTGCTGATTGTGTATTCTGGCTGTGACGTTTTCGTTTGTCATTTCTTGGCATTTAGTCATGTTGCTGTTTGTTTACTTGGGTAGTCGCGTCTTTTCTTGGTGAAATTAATCAAAAAGTGTGTCAAATTCGAAGGAATATGGTGATACGCCCTCTTTGGCACCAAATGCAGTACACTTCCAGCAGTGAACCCAACAAATTCCTGCAGTGTTTAAAGTCTGTGAAACTAATGTCCCAGAGAAAGCACCAATCCACTGAGCTTCTGCAGACCTAGAAACTGGTGCAAGCACATCTCATATTGAACCTTGAGGCACATGTGCACTTTGTAACATAACTGTGGTAAAGCCCAACTGGATCAAGGCTGGTCTGCACCCACGAAGTAGAATCCAGACTCAGAACTGCAGTTTACGCACTCTGATAGCCAAAACAAACAAACAAACTCAAAAGTATCTAACTAATTTACTGTCTAACTAAATTATGGGGGCTAATCTTCTTTCCTCAACATAAAACCCCCACAAAATAGCTCTTCTTTTTTTCTCTCTCTCCCTCTCTGTTACACACTCTTCCTATTCAGGCTGGGCAAAGTGCCTTCACTAAACCATCTTCCTCCACAAACATTTCCTTTGTTCTTTTTATAGGATGTGGCCAGGGGTAATTAACTTCAATGACAATGACCAATTAAATACTTACTAAGCTGTCAGCCACAGACATACACTTCTCATTGAGCAGGACCTCTGCTCTGTTACAATAACACATTAGTTTTACACAATGAAAGCAGTGATAGTGATGTAATTAAAGGAAATATTTCATTTTTGGCCGTCACCAGTAGGAAAAATTCCTGTGATTTTGGATAAACGTGTAAATAGTAACATTTATTTATGTTTTTTTTTTCTTTTAAATTGTCCAACCCTTAATTTTTAATTTACAAGCAGAATGTGCAAACGAGATTGCAACATGTTTATTCAAGCTATAATGAAAAATATAATATGTATTTTATGCTGGGCACACTTTATTACAATTGTTATGTGTTTACATTAATAAAGACGCTTCTGCTTTTAAATTTAAAAAACTTTAGATTTAAAAGCCCATTTCGTTATTTCACACAAAAAAAGCAATAACAAAAAAAAAAAAAAAAAAAAAATCTATTTTACTATTAATGCTTTTCAGAGTTGTGATTGAGATACATAAATGGGTTAACAGGGATCAAATACATTTTTAAAGGACAGTAGAAAAGTCAGGGTAAAACACCTTAAATCAGTTATACTACACATGGCAGATTGTTTGTCCAAACAGTCTCTTTATATCCTCTTGAGATAGGAAGTATCTGTGAAAAGGCAGATACTGGCAGCCCTTGGAGACACAAGCCGAACATCTAGCCCCTGGAGCATGGGAAGGCCTGCAGGCACAGGGATCAGCACACTGCCAATGAAAGGTGAGCTTCACAGTAAAGACTGAAGCACTTGATATATTCAGAGGTTTATTAAAAACTTCCTCCAGGGATGAAAACAAGATCATCTGAGATCAACCTATCTTGTTTACCTCAAGCAACAGTGAAACGGTTTCACACTCACGTAAGGGATAAAGCACAATCTGCAAGTCATGGCACACTGCAAGAAACATCTCCCATGTAGACTGGGTGCAAGTGAGGGGTCATAAACACATCAGGGCTAAGGTTAACAGCTTAATGGTTTTGATGTACTACACACAATGGGTTGAGTAAAGGCAGAGCCAATAAAACCATGTCAACAGTGAATTATTGTGCTTCCATTAAACTATTGCAATGTTAATATCTTTGTATTATTTGTTAATTTAGGTAATGTCTTAGGTCATAGGATGTCATGCTTGCTTACTACTGGGTACTGTAAGGTAAGTTTGTTTTTTTGAGGACCATTTACTTAAATCACTGTGAAATGTGTAATCAGTCCTATTCAAAACAAGTTTAGGCTTATGGATATTTAGAAAAAAAAATATCTATAGATTTGCCAAATATCTCTTTCAATCTACAGGAGAGGAATTATTGCTTACCACTACTTTAGACCAACAATACTGCATTTAATCATGCTAGTCAATCAGCTAGAACCATCCCCCTTCTTAAAGGGGCTTATTCTGGAGTCTAAAATAGCTCCTCGGGTCACAAGGGGTTTCAGCGTAGCCCACAGTGAACATTAGCACAACCTGCATCAAAAAAGCACTGCAACTTTCAGCACAACTGTCAGTCTCTGCTTGTGAGGCCAAGGGAAGAATGGGAGGAATAGGGTTTTCAGCTCAAGACTGGGGTTGTCTCGCTGGCAGAGCTGCGAGAGGAACTCTCATGGTTTCATCCTGTAGACAATGCCATTGTCCCACTGCTTGGATGCTTAACACAGGACAGTGCTGCTGTATATAACTTCTAGATAAACCACTGTTCTCACAGCCTTGGTTATCTCTGTTGAAAGAACACATTCCATCCCTCAGTGTGCATAAAGGCACTCTCTATCAGTCACAATAACTACAGACTGCTGTATCTGTGGGTTTGCTATCGGTTTCAAGCTGCCTGTGGTTTTGTAGTTTCCACTTGTGAGGACCTATGAAACTGTATACACCCTTATAGTATAAAACAAACACCATACCAGCTGTGTCTCTATGGCAGCAAGGGGGGAGGGGGGGGGGGGGGGGGGGAATTAATGTACACCCAACGAAGCAAGCTTTGCCATCTCTGGTTCTCTGTAATGTATTGACTAAAGGCTGAACTTAAAAATAAAATAGACATTTTTTTTTTTCTCGTGTAATTCAATACAATGTTTCTATTTAATAAAAATAATAGAATACAACATTCACTATGTGTTTGAAATTTTAGGAAATGTGGAAACAAAGCAAGTCAAGTCTTTCAACACCCAGTGTGCAGGATGGTTTGGGTGGTGTACAGCAGCGCTGTATTTTATTGTAGATATGACCTGCCTCAAACATCAGGTGTAAAACCAGCTCTTGAAGGTCTCGTGCTCCTCAATCAAGATTCAGAATTATACCGAAAACACTTCAGGGACTGGCACTGAATATCTTCTTGTACACAACCGTCCAGAATGGTTACGGTCAGGCACTTCCAATATCTCCAAAGGCTGAGTTAAAATAACCCCAAAATCCATGGGTGTATCTCAGGAAGTGGGAGCCAATTGCACACATTCCTTGACGGCCTCTACAATCGTTAAAACCTCTGCCATGGCTCCTTTACCTGCAATAAGACAAAAGATTTTGACTGAGGCAATTTGTCTGAAAAGAAGTAGAGATCTAGGAAATGCATTTCTCCCATGTTGAGATAAGAAATAAAAGAAAGGAAAGAGAAGTTGAGTCCAGATAAGTGTAGTTTATGGAAGATAAAAGTTCTGAGTTGCAAAGTTACAACCAGACATCTTAAAGGTTACATGGTGACAACAGTTTGCAGGTATCCTCTTTCCAAGCACGGAGCAGAGCAATACAAAGAACATTTCAGTACTTTCAGTTTAAACGCAGTCTCTCAGTGACATCATGATTTTTCTTTAAACCAATCAGAAAAAGACACAAATCTCTTAACACTTGGTTAATTGTCCATTTGTTTTAACAAGCATCAAAGCATCTGGTTCAATCCAGTTTCTCTTTGCAGCTAGATTCCTAAGAAAACCTGTTTTATTTCTAGTTTGTAAACATGTTTAACAATATCTTGGTACCTCTAACAAATGCCTTTCATGTTAGAATTGGACATTAAAGGACAGACCAACACCCATTTCAAAATGCCTTGGAGGTCAGCCTTGTCCTAACAAGGACAAAGTGACCAAAAATATCTTCATCAACTTACTGTCTAAGTCGTAATTTAACCAGAATCTGATTTAATCTTTAACCCATTCTGTGAGTTGCATTCTAAAACCAAAAATGTATTTACATCTAAATAAAATGTTCCAACATCCCCATTAATGGTGATATAATCTAACACATATTTTATTTACCTGTCGGAACATAAACCATAAACCCTTTACTGACTGGATAGCACATGCCAAACCATGGTCTGAGCAAGACCTAGAGATATGTGAAGATCATACCTGGAGTTATGTGAATACTGACACTTTACTGTTTACTCTAAATACTGTGGAGTTGTGGTATTATTTATTTAGTTATATCAAATATTCTAAGACTTGTATTATTCAATCATAGTTATTTAATAGGAATTATTAAATATCAATTTTAAATATAGTCTTGAACAATGGTAAAGTTACACGTGATTAAAAGTTATCATGGTTATGATAGTAAAAAAACAACACAGTTATTGCAAATATACCCCTATATAGATTATATTAGTCAGACGAGCTTTAACCATTTCAAAATAATTGCTCAATATTACCTGAACTGGGAGAACCTCTTACAGGCAGAATCTGGAGATGCAGACGGTTCAAGGAACTCAAATGTGTCTACATTTAGTCTACACCCCCTTGAACGTTGGTGCCATACTCCTTCCACTTCTTATTAATCGTCTTGACCATGCTCCAAGGGATATTCAAGGCCTTTGATACTTTTTTATATCTATCCCTTGATCTGTGCCTTTTAACAACTTTGTCCCGGAGTTCTTTTGAAAGCACCTTGGTGCTCATGGTTGAGTCTTTGCTTTGCAATGCAATACCCAGCAGAGGGAACTTAAAGGAACTGATGAATGTTTCCTGAAATCATGTGAATCACTACAATTTAGCACAGGTGGAGGCCACTGTGACAGAGATCCGACGATTCTTGGTGTTATATCTCCTTCCTGACCTGTGAGGGCACTATGTAAAAGGAACGGAGTACCTTTAACTAAATGGCATGGCAATTTATTCCTGAGGGTAGGTGGAAGTTGGTCATTTGGCTGAGCTATGGCACCCAAGTTCACTGACTTGGACCGCAGACGGCGTGGCATCCGAGGATTGGAGGAGCTGATGCGCTCGTTAACCTAGGGGTCATGAGCGAGGGTATAACTAGGCGGCGTAGTGAAAGTGATCTTTTCCTTTGTATATGGTTAGCACAAACCTAGAAGGAGTCCCAGTTATTTGTGAAAGAAACCATGAGTGTTTGTTAGTTTTGTCTTATAAATCTGTTTGTTTGTATTGTCTGTTTCAAGATTACTAATACGATCTGAAGCTGCAGCCGCAGGCCAGCATCAAACCCAGATATTACCACTCACTTTTCACTAAGGAACCACAAGCACTTAATTCACGCACTGTAGCAACTGTTCTGTGTTTTGTGTGGGTGAGAAACGACTGAACTTTTGGTTTCGGGTCAAACCCATGTGATTTACAAACAGACATGACACACGCCGCTGTACCCATTCCATCATTATTGTTTACAGGTTTTGCCATGAGGCTGTGGACATTATAATCATTAATAAACACCCTTGCAGCTGTGAATCATTGTCTGTGTGATTAATCTGCTCTGCACTGCACTCACCTGCACATACTCACCACTTTACCATAGTCACTTAACTTGGTGTGTCATTTTGAAGGTGATTGGTTACACCTGAGCTAATTTAGGATTGCTATTACAAGGGCGGGGGACACTTATCTAATAAAGCTATTTCAGTTTTTATTTTTAAATAATTTTTTTTACAAATTTATAGGTTAATTTCTTCACTTGAAAGTTGTGGAGTAGGATGTGTACATAAATGAAAAACAAAAACAATTTTAATGCATTTTAATTCCAGGCTATAAGGCAACAAAAGGTGAACATTTTGAAAAGGGGTGTAGACTTTCTATAGGCACTGTAGTTTATATATGTATCTCAGCAAAGCGTTGTATGCCTTATGGTATACAGAAAATGGTCCGCCATATCTCAAAATTACTCTCCTGTACTCTCCAGACCTGTCAATTCTCCCATATTGACCACGAGTCTCCCGTATTTTGGACCCTTCTCCTGGACATCTCCCAGGACAGATTTTCACCATACTAGACCACATACTAGAGAACAAAATATTATTTGATAATAGGGTGTTCTAATTTTATCTCACTGATATTTCCCACAGAATATACCAGTGACTGCCACGTCTCTAGATTCTGAAAAATGTGCTTTTCAGTTTTGTAGTTATTTAAGTTGGTTCACAGTATACAGTCTCTTATACAGTCCAGTGTGTGTAGTTGGTCACACCAATACTTTGCTATATGTTCTCCCTTTTACTCTTTTACACAAAACCAACATGAATGTTCATTTTAACCCTTCAATACCAAAGTTTACATTCTGGCATTCAGGCCATTAAAAGGCAGAAACACATGGTTTACCTTATGGGGATGGACTTAACTTCCTGCCTTCTTGGATCTGGTTTACATTGCTCAGGATTGCAGAATATTGCAAGCAAAGGCCTGGAAAGGCTCTCAGGCGCAGGGGTGGTGTATCACTGCACTATATGCTCATATAAACAGCCACTCGACAAGGGAGGCTTAACTATACAGGCTGGGTACTTACTGTGTTGGGAGATCAACTATGACTACTGGCAGACCTTACTCAGACAGCTCCACAATTGTCCAGAATCACGCACAAACACTCCAGGGACAGAATCACATGATCTCTGGTTGCAGCCTTGGCTCAATTAGCCAGATATCCATAGTAATTAGCAAACACTGTTCTCAAAGCCTTTGCAACGGTACACCATATACAGCAGGGGGTTTTAACCAGGGATACCCTACCCCTGAGGGTACTTCTAAATGTAAGAGGGTATGCAAAACGACTCAGAAATGCAAAAATAAAAATTAAAGTAAAAGAAAAATAATGATATTGAATAGATTTTTTAATGGTATTATTTATTATTTCTAAACCACCGTGCATACATATTTCATAGTTTCAAAATGATCAATCACCTATTTGCACACGTGTGATTTTGATTGTATGGATTTCCACTGTTAGGTGTGGCTGAATTTTAGTGATAGAAATAGAGACTGGTTTTGTTTGTTTTTGGTGTTTGATACAATACATCCAGATAGATTCCTTAATTGAAAAAAAAAACAAGTAAATATGGTTTTATTAAAGAAAATACAATGTTCTCTATCAGTTTTAAACAAAGTGGATAATTAAACTTGCTGTATGCAGGTTGGGAATGGCATCAGCGTGCTCTATCTTTGCTTGCTTTGCATAGAAAAATAATAAGCAAGTTCTGACTGGTCCAGATTTTACAAGCAAAAGGAAAAAAAAAAAAAAAAACACACACACACACAAGCAAATATATGTAAAGGCCATGCAAATTGTGCAATGGACCTAGCAACTTTGTCATGGAAATTTCTGAATGTTTTCCAAAACAGAATGTGATTGTTAAGGCATGAGGCAATCCAGGGATTCTAGTCATGACTGTTCTAGAAAGGTGGTTGTCTCTTTCTTCACAGACGCTCTCTATGAACAGAGCAGGGATTTAATAAAGCCAGTGCAAGCCATCATTATACAAGAGGAGCCAATGATGTGAAAACTATTGATGCATCATAGACAACTAGAGTTAGCTGCTGTTAATTGAGGCACACTAAAAGTGTGTTTTTATGGGTAATATGACCTATTAGGGTTCTGGGCCTTGGTTGCAAGTGACTTTCTAATATATTCCAGGTTGTTCTGTGAAAATGTACTCAAGGTGTTGCAGTAGCTTGTTCCCTTTAAGGTAAGGAACCAATATCCATCCACCGTGAAACCAAACCAAATGTAGAGCCAGTGATATGAGCAAATTACATAGGGGGCACCACTAAAAGAAAAAGAATATGCATTGCATGGTCCTGTCCTTGACAGCATCGATCCATTCCAATATTTCCAATACTTTATTACAGTTCAGGGGAGCAACCCCCTCGTGATTTAAACAAGTCAACACTGTTGTAAAGACTTTTTTTAACAGAATATCCTTGCCCTCTAAAACTTCCAATTCAACAAAGTTTAATGTATTTAACCAGTAGCTACTCCCTGAGCTGCAAGCCTTTTTTTGATGGAAACTTAAAAGTGATCCCGCCATCTCTCTTTGGAACTAGAAAAAACTGTGAGTAAAACAAAAAAACTAATTCACACCCAGGAAAATTCTAGATAGCATTGGAATTCACTAGAGTATCCCCTGCATATGACAGAAAGAACCCATCTGTCTTAGGTGGTAATTTCCCAGTTTAGCAAATAGGACAGCAGTGGTACATAATCTGCTAACAGACGTTGTAAAGGTGACTGTGTCCCTAGCCGAAGACAAGGGCACTTAACTAAAGACAGGTAATGACGACAAGGAACTGAGATATACGTATCACCATGTGTTTCGCCTTGCACCAATTTACCAACTTGCCCGATTTTTTGCAAAGCAGTTTCTAATTAACAGGTGGAAAAATAGCTCATTATATATATATATATATATATATATATATATATATATATATATATATATATATATATATATATATATATATATATATATATATATTAATATCACGATGCAGCAATAAACATGACAAGTTATGTATTTAATTTGTAAACAGCCAATGTATTGATCAGCAAATTTGTAACTGTTCAAATACAAAATTAAACCATTTGTCGGTGTACATTAAACCCAATAGTCGTTTATTTTTTTTTCACCCCAATCAAGGTAGAGGTTATCTTCACTGTATTAACTTTGAGGCATCTTAACTGGAAGTGACGGACGAACAAAACACGACAAGTTTTCATATAGAAAAAAAAAATGTGGGACACAATGTCGTATCTTTTATATTTGACCCCTATAGTTACAGAAGTATAGTTATATTAGAACAATTAATTATTTTGATTAAATATATATATATATATATATTTGTAAACAACATTTATAAATATCAGTAAAGTAGTGGATATAAGCAGATACTATTTCATGAACTTAATGTGCAATTGAACGAATATTCCAATACTTGTCTGAATCTTGAAGGGATATCCGAACACAGCACCACTTAATATCACTGCAAAGGGACTGGGCAGAAATGGTGACACTACGCAGAGTCGAGAAGCTCACCAATTACTTGGCAAAAAGGCATTCATGGGTACCAATGATTATAAAAAAAACACCAACATAATTTATTTAAAATATTTTTTGTATAAACCTCCCAATTTAAAAATGTCATTCTTGAATTAATGATTTTTTGTTTTATTTCATTTTATATGTTGCATTTTGTTTTAATATGTGCTATTTCATATTTGCGAAAAACATGGACTTGTCATGCAGTGTGCGGTATACAGTTTCAAATGATATTAAGTGTGGTGCAAACAGCTGCATGGCTCAGAAATTTGACTGCTATTAAGCAGAGTGTGACAACAACCAAAGTGATATTACCAGGAGCTTGTTTTCACTGACTCCCATTATATTCTGGCCGGGCATTTCAATGAGTGCGACCAGATTGGCAGCAAGCAGGTTTCACTGTATATGTTTGTGTGTGACAGGACATTTTCAACACTGACTGTAAGCAGGTTTCACTGTATATGTTTGTGTGTGACAGGACATTTTCAACATTGACAGTAAGCAGGTTTCACTGTATATGTTTGTGTGTGACAGGACATTTTCAACATTGACTGTAAACAGGTTTCACTGTATATGTTTGTGTGTGACAGGACATTTTCAACACTGACTGTAAGCAGGTTTCACTGTATATGTTTGTGTGTGACAGGACATTTTCAACATTGACTGTAAGCAGGTTTCACTGTATATGTTTGTGTGTGACAGGACATTTTCAACATTGACTGTAAGCAGGTTTCACTGTATATGTTTGTGTGTGACAGGACATTTTCAACATTGACAGTAAGCAGGTTTCACTGTATATGTTTGTGTGTGACAGGACATTTTCAACATTGACTGTAAGCAGGTTTCACTGTATATGTTTGTGTGTGACAGGACATTTTCAACATTGACTGTAAGCAGGTTTCACTGTATATGTTTGTGTGTGACAGGACATTTTCAACATTGACACTGTATATGTTTGTGTGTGACAGGACATTTTCAACATTGACTAAGCAGGTTTCACTGTATATGTTTGTGTGTGACAGGACATTTTCAACATTGACTGTAAACAGGTTTCACTGTATATGTTTGTGTGTGACAGGACATTTTCAACACTGACTGTAAGCAGGTTTCACTGTATATGTTTGTGTGTGACAGGACATTTTCAACATTGACTGTAAACAGGTTTCACTGTATATGTTTGTGTGTGAGAAGACATTTTCAACATTGACAGTAAGCAGGTTTCACTGTATATGTTTGTGTGTGACAGGACATTTTCAACATATACAATGAAACCTGCTTACTGTCAATGTTGAAAGTGTCTTCTCACACACAAACATATACAGTGAAACCTGCTTACTGTCAATGTTTGTGTGTGACAGGACATTTTCAAAATTGACAGTAAGCAGGGTTCACTGTATATGTTTGTGTGTGAGAAGACACTTTCAACATTGACAGTAAGCAGGTTTCACTGTGTATGTTTGTGTGCGAGAGGACATTTTCAACATTTTGGACTCGATTGCTGAGGCTGCTTGTTTCCATTTAAGATGAGTCTCAATATTGTAGACAGAACCTGATTGGCCGAGACAATTGAGATTTAAAACGTACCTTCATCCCCACAGACAAGCTTCTTTGTGATGCAAGGAACCTCAAGGTATCCAAACCTTTTCAGTATGCCTATCTGCATGCCTGTAAGCGGATGCTCCCACATTGCAGTGTTCATTGCTGGACAAAAAAGGAGGGGTCTCTTGAGATCCCAGGCTCGCACCACACACGTCTGTAAGAAACAAGCCATAATCACAACATCAGCAATGCACGGGGCCCTCATAATAATTTAATGAGAGTTTATTGGATTATAGCAAAATGTAACACAGTTTAAAGGATGCTAGCAATATATGATAACACTTTTGATGAAGATGGGTGCAGATTCAAGGCAGTTATCATCTTCACCATGTGTATGACAAACAGATGGACAGACATGATTAGCGATTAAGGGTCCCCTTTTTATTTTTATCTGGAGCATGATTTTTGTTGCATGCAGTATTACTTAGGTGATTTATGTTTAACTTTGCCTGCTATGTACACATGGCAATGCTCAGTGACAATGTAACCAGGGGCGCGATTAATCACCTGTTAATCTTAGGAACAACACATATATCTAAATTGTATAGTTTGTGTTTCTGCTCCTATTTTATGATTTCCCAGCCTGTGCTACTAATCCCACAATCCACCAACTCAAGCTTCCACCTATTAGTGGAGAGAATAAGGTTGTGCTCCAGGAAGCATTCCCTCAGGAGGACAGTTCCCAGGACGAACAACTGAACAAACAAGTTACTGGCACTGGATTTTCCGTTACACTCCTGCTAAAAATCAATAATGTAACTTTTAAAAACTATATGTGTCATTGGCAAATTATTTAACTCCCGCAACATCTTGGGAACAGAATCAGCCAGAGAAGTTTAGCTAATTTGTTAATAAATGCTTCACAGACAGTATGCCAAAGTTAATCGACCGTGTTTGTGTCAGGTTTTCATTTCTAAGGTATCAAGTTGAATAACAAAAGTTAATCTTTGATTTTCAAAAAGTCACAGATGGAAATAAAGTTGACTTTGCTGTTTGACAAAATAAAAAAGACTGTTTTTTTACTGATTAAAATATTTGTGGCACCACGGCAGGTGAAGCAAGTGAGGCGTGTAATAAAGCATGAAACAATTGCTTCTAACGTTCAAAATCGGCACTTCTGCTTACGAAAACAACCAGTGTGTTCAAATTAAAGCTACACATAGTATTGCCCGCATAGCCTCAATAGAGATAGCTTCAACAGGCTTAGAGGCAAGGTGCCAATGCCTACAGGCTCTGGAGACAGAGATGAATCTGTGGAAACCAAGTTTCCCTTAGAACAATGTCATCGTCAAGTTTGCTTCAAAAAGAAACAGGAAATCATAAAGTAAGGTAAGCTAGTTTCTTCGGTTCAGATTTTAAATTTTATTTTTTATTAATTATCCTTTACACCTTGTAATAAACCAGAATGTCTGTAGGAAATCGCATTGTTTTAGCCGAATGATAACGTTTTAATGGAGCGTTTCTGCCGTTGGTGAAAGGTTTGTAGCAAATGTCAATCAGAGTGTATTGCATGAACACAGTGCAGCAGGCTTGATTTTTGTAACAATAATAAATAAAGAATATTCTGTTAGGTTCCTTTTAGGAACTGATTACATTTAAGATGTTATTGGCTTCATTAACATAAGCAACCAAGTATGTTTGCAAGCTAGCAGTAATTGAAATTGTTTTGCTTTGTGTGTAATGATCTTTTTAATATGGGCCCAAGGTGATGTAATGCATTTTATTTGTTGATTGATTTCCAATTTCTACTCCCAAATGGCTTTTTGTGCATGCTGAAGCGGCAGGATTAATGCTAGATACTATGTTAATTTTTCAAACTAAGTATCGTACAATCAGAACTGAAAATCCTACTTTGTCCCATTCATTTGTGCAGCCATGGACTGTGTGCCTTCACCTTCGCCTCCTATCATATAGAAGGTGCCAGTCTACTGAAATCTGAACTTGCAATCCTGAATGCAGCATGTTAGTCTTTCCTCTTTCTCGTAGTGCATGTATGCTTGTTAATTTGGTTAAAGGGTGTATCAGAATGCTGCACACTCTTCTTGCCTCTTTCTCGCAGTGCATGTATGCTTGTTAGTTGTGCTGCATGATGCATATGTCTCAGGAGTGTGTTACTTTACCAGGAGGTTGTCACAGATCCCATTTGCCAGCTTGCCCAGAGTGTTGGCATCCAGAGGTGCAATAACCAGGAGGTTGGCCCAGCGTCTCAGCTCAATGTGCAGGACAGGATCTGAACGCTGTTTCCACAACTGCACAGGAATAGAGAGAATCCAGGAAACAAGCAGGATCAAGGGCAGTAGCGCTACATTTGGGAGAATACTACAGAGTAGAATTTCATTGCAGACAGACACTGATGTATTGGTACTGTATAATAAAACATCTGAAAAATTATTTTAAACAAGACTATTCATTCCAGCAATATTTAACTAACATAAATAAATAAATAAATACATACATACATACATACCACTTTTGGGGGTTTAAACGTTCATAACTTTTGCATGGAACGATAACAGGTTTAGACACACAGCAATTTTATCATCCTCATTAATATAGCAGTGCACCATAAAAACCCAAAAGCTTCTCATGACGGTTTTTCATTGGTTACAATCCTACAGTTAAAATGTTTTGGAAATTAAACTGAATCTCATATCCCTGACATGTACACAAAGGGCCTGAACAGAAAACAAGCCACCCTGTCAAAAGAAGGCAGAAGGAAGGACGACTGTCAGCAGCCAGGACAGCGATAGATGCAAGCTGTTTAAAATTTCTGATGGAATGCAGAACATCTCTGTGCTTTACAAGGAGGTGGATTACTTCTTCATTTACATTTACAAATACAACAGTCATGCTGGGGGCAGCCTGAACTGTGTGATACATATTGCAGGTGTTCTCCACGTTTTGTATATGTGAAGGTATGTGTAGGTAACAGTGGAATAACAGTTTCACCAGAAGGGTCTTTAGTTTATACAGTACCTCCCACTCATCCTTGTCGCTGTAGATAGGAACTTGAATATCTGCTGGGTTGTAAAAATGTTTGCCATGATCAGTGGTGATGACTCGCACTTCAACCTGAAAGGAAACACAATATATTAATTAATTCTCTCATTCTCATTTTCTCTTTCTCTCATGATTAGTCACACCTGTGGGCTCTGATCGATTAAAAAATAATTGATCATTTAATCTTATCTACCTGCGTGCGGTATCAAAAAACGGTGAAAAATGGCTGAGGGTACTTACTGGAAGGTAAACCCAATATTTCAGAATGAAAGCAAAAACAATGCAACTTGCAACATTTGCTCATCGGTGCTTTCTTTTCACAGCATTACTACAAATTATTCAATGTGTTTCTCTGAAATGGTATCAGAATGATTATTGTTTGATTTACTTTTAAATGTTACTTTATTACACTCAGTAAAAAAATGCAATTAAATCAATCATTAAAAACATACAAACAAGAGAAAATCAAATAAACAAATACATCTTGACATTCCAAACAATCAGACACAAACATTCCCCTGTTTTGCTTTTAAGAGACTACACTTTGTAACTCATCCTCAGCACCACTGATTCAAAAGTTACTGAAATGGTAATTAAACCCTGTGGGTTTAATCTAACTACTGTGTTACCTCTTGCAAAGTTGGCCTCAGGTCCCACAATGAAGACCATTTAAGACCCTGTTGCAGTTCATTATTTTGCTTTCTGTTTTAACTACACTGCCTTATCCATGTGTGCTGCACATTTTATTTTGTACTTCTATTGATACTGCCTTTGTTTTACATTTCGCTACAGAACTGCTGATTCAATTGTGATGAAACTCTTAAATTGTTCTGATGCAGAAGTCAATGTATCCTATTAAAACTGAAAACCATTCACATTTCTGTAAAATTTTAAAATGCATTGCGGCAGTGCGATTGCCCTGCACAGTGGCTGTGCTGGTCCTCAATCAGCATGACCATTTGTAATTTCGCCATTTTACTTTCGTTTTATGTTTTTGTTAAATCCTGCGCGCCTGTGCCGGCGTTTCAACACCACGTCTGTCTCTCTGTATGCTTGAACAGCGGCGACCCACACGCGTGACTCGAGGAAGACCCTGTCACATATGGTGTCGGAAGTGGATTCCGCTGCATCCTGCCGAAGCAAGGCTAGATGGCTACAGAGAGACAGGAGGAGCAAACCCCTGAAATTTTTTTGGGGGGGGACAAGGGCAGACCGCAGGTAACCCTGAGGGGCTGCTGAAGGAGAGGGATGGAGCCGCTGTCCTTAAAGGAACTGTGAAGGAGCCGAGACATCCCACCCGAACACCAGAGAGGCAGAGGAGGGTCCGTCCCTGAGAGCTACAGAAGGAGGAGTTCCGCTCCTGGAAGCTGGCGAGGGAGGAGGAGAGACTGCCTGCCCGGACGCCAGCGGGAGGAACTGCCTGCCGAGCGTCAGCGAAGGAGGACCTGTCGTTTGTGGGGGATCGTCTCAGTAGGAGGCGGGGCAATCCTCCAGAGAGGTGTCCCGAGAAGGGACACTGGGTTTAGGGGGTAAGCGGGGTTGAATGGGCGCCCCCTTATAGAAGCCCTGGGGGTTAATAATTGTTGGTGTGTTAATTGTTGCATGTTAGTAGATTGTTAGTAGATTATTGTATAAATTATGGTGATAGGAAATAATAATAGTGATGGTAATGATAAATTATCGAGATAATAATGGTGATAAATTATATTGACGATACTGTGGTGATAACACTGGAGCCAGTTAGCTGTCTGGTGGTTGGTTGAGGCTGGCTGGGCTCGAATGTTCCCTCCCACCCACCCATATGTAGTGTGTTAATAAAAAATAAATAAATAAAATTAAATAAGTGAATGGTGTTGTCGGATGAAACCTTAGGGCTCATCCTAAGGAGGGAGGTATGTGGCAGTGCGATTGCCCTGCACAGTGGTAAATTAGTGTTGGTGTGGTTTATATGTGGGAATGGGTTTATTTTGTGTCGTTTTGGGACTTGATTAGTTTGATTGTATTATTGTTTACAGATGGGCACTCGATTGAGACTTGCTGCCTGCTATGCTTGGTTGAGGGAAGGGCAGCAAGTGATTGGCTGTGCTGGTCCTCAATCAGCACGTGGGCGGGTCTCGACCGAGTGTCCATCAGTTTAAAAACATCCGCGGGAGACACCTCGGGGCTGCTGCAAAGCCACGGACAACGGGCAAAAGATCGTCCACTCTACCCGGACATGGAGACCTGGCTGCGTAATCCTGATCGCCATGACAGTGACCCGGGATCAGAAGCGAAACCGCCGATGGCCCTGCTAGAAGTTGGAAGTCGGGGTTTGTTTATGATTGAACAGAAAAGATTAGTTCAGGGATTGTAAATCCCACTAATGTATAGTGAGCGAGGTGTATAAAGCGGGACCTCCATGTCTTAGGGAGTAGCGCACGCCATTACTTTATTTTGATAGTTTTTTGTGCTGTTTTATTTTGCATTATTTTTTTGTACAGCTTGCTGTAGCAGTCCTCTGTGCGTTACCATTGTTGGTAACGTCACATGACCATTTGTATTTATTTTACTTTCGTTTTATGTTTTTGTTAATAAATCCTGCGCGCCTGTGCCAGCGTTTCAACACCATGTCTGTCTCTCTGTATGCTTGAACAGCGGCGACCCACACGCGTGGCTCGAGGAAGACCCTGTCACATGCATATTGCTGGCACAAATAATAATACTAGTATAACATGTAAGCATTAGCAAGTCAATATTACTATTGTACTTAAACTAAATAACTTTCTTTTTTAATGCACTGTGACAGAAATATAATGATTCTTGGCTGTAAATCTCCCTCCCGATCTGTGAAGGCGCTAAGCAGGTATAACAGAGTTCTTTGGACGGGCTAGTTCATTCCCAGGGTTCAAGGGAAGTCAGCCAGCCTGGAAGGAGGCAAGACTCAGTTGCAAGAACGCATTGACCCGGAAGGGAAATGATGTGGCAGCCGCAGATTGGAGAGGCGGTTGCACTTGTTTACCAAGGAGTCGTGTGTGACAGCATAAATGGAGACAGAGAATCGTTATCTGTTCCTTCGCTTGGTTTAAAGCTATTGAACTGTAAGGACTGTGATAGACCCTGTGAGAAATAGAAAAAAGACATTTGTAAGTGTTTTGTTTTGCTTGTCTGTAATTGTCTTGTTGTGTATTACTAGACAGCTAAACAGCGATTCCGGAGTTGTCGCTAACCCAGAACAGCACTGCACGTTTGTTACAAAATAAACAGTATCACCCACCACGAGCACTACTTAACACACCCAGGACTGGTGACCATGTTAGTATTAATGTGGGGCAGATATTTGTGTTTATTATTTGGGACTGTAACCCACTGTTATTTACGCTGCACAATATACATTGTTATATATTCCCGTGGTCTTATTATTTGGTCGCCAGACTAAAATATAAATAAAATGATATTTCCAACTGGATTACAACTCTCCTTGTTTGTTCCATAACACACTGTATCACTCCTGTACCTGTATCCACTTAACCACATCCACATTTGGCTACTTTTATTGATTACAGATCCATTTAAGCTCACTAGACTCAATCACACAATATAGTAGTATCCTATGCATCCTGTTCAACAGACTTCAGTGTCACTGTCAGCAACAAAACATTATCTTTTATTGTTTTACTGTTTTATATCCTTCACTTATACCGCACTATGTAAAGCATACAGCCACGGGCACACCAAAGTTCACAGACTGATGACTGACAGGGTCTGTTGGGTTTTGGAATTTTCATAATAGTGCTCTTACTTGGGGGCTGTTGAGTTGATTGAACTGTGCATGCCCAGGTTACATTTTTAAACGCTTAATGTGCCTTTAAATAAAAATAAAAAATAAATTCACTTTGGATTGCCCAAAGGCTTGATTCCTGTTTGTGGGCTGTGTCTGTGTGATTGATAGATATATAGATCTATAGTCAAAAGTTTTGCTTTACCCTATAGAATTAACTAATGCTTCATAAAGTCGAATGAAACCTGCTGAATAATGGTACATTATATTGCATTACATATCACTTTGTAGTTTTCTATATACTTAAGTGAAAAACACGAAATACTGTTACTATTGTGGTTTTTGTGCTGGGACAAATATCCGAATGTACAAACTAATATTTTTGACAATTATTCGGATACAAAAATCAGCTGTTCGTATTCGCTAGAAATGAAAAAAAAAAAATACCTTGCACTTATTTACCACCTCACCAGAAGTTGTGCGACAGTTTAAAAAATAGCAACTGAAAAAGAGCTCTGTGTGATGTGAGATTTAATATATTAAAAAACAAAACAAAAAAAATAGAAACACAGGATCAACACAGCAGCTATTGAGTAAACAAACAAGATTAAGGTTCAAAAACGTGTTGTGCTGCTGTAGAGCGAGTCAGAATCTCATGGGACGAAAAAAAAAGGCAAGCACATCATTCTGAAATGCCTTGCTTAAACTTGCTGGAAATGTTGTGCAGTGATTTTTATATGGATTGTACATATTATATATTTTTTGTTGCGAGGAAGCCTCATGTTATTACCTTAGAAAATGAGTCTATGACCACTGTTTACTGTGAAGAAACAGCAATGACAAGGAATGAACAAAGTAAAAAATAAATAAAATCCGGCATCAACTTTATGTACTGTTTCTTTTGGGAATAAACAAAACAACGTTTAACTTGAACTGCCATTTGGCTTCCTTTGTTTTGTAGTTAATTTACATGAGTAAAGTAAGGCCTACACAATGCATTCTTTACTACTTTAACCTGTTACACAGCGTAACGTCTTGCTATAAAATAAATGCAAGTCGCACAGACACGATATTTGTTTGTTGTGTGTGTGCAAAGGGCCCACGCACCCCCCCCCCCCCGCCCCAGCCCCTGCTGCTATGCTGTCTCTGCCTGCGTTCTGGGCACTATAATTGCTTTTATTAATTTCTGAAAACGAACAAATATCTTAATGAATATTTAAATTATGGGCGAATATGGCTTTCACAGGACATTCCTTTAATAGGTTATAACGTGACAGTGACTTTAATGAGCAACTCAGCCAGCTAAACAATAAAGATGTTCATAAGAGGCAGTTAAAAGATACTGTATATAAAACAGAAAAGTAATGAGCTGTGACCTAACAAGATGTGAATTCTTTAAAAGAATGAGTTTAAAGCTGCATGGAATGCAACAGACCCTGTCACCAAAGGAAGCTAGCTGTGTTGTAGGTAGAATAAACTGGCAGGTCATTCAAACACCCTGGGGCTGGAAGCAGGGGGCGGATTAACACACAGGCACGTGGGGCCTGAACCCAGGGGCCCCCAGTTAAACTCACTGTAACCAGTGAATCAGAATATAGCAGTAAATATAGCAATAAATATAGCAAAAATGTAGCAATAAATAAATATTCTTTAATAAAATAATGGATGAATACAATTTCCAGGTGTTTGTAAGTATATCAGAATTTTGTCACTGAAAGATCTCTCCGCTACCAAATCGAATACAGTACTACCTCTGTTTTCCACAAACATTACTTCCCTTGATTTAAATTTAAACACTTTTCACAATGTATCAAACAAAACTCCTAGGTCTTTTTCATAGATTCCTTCTCCAATGTCAGTATCTCCCATATGATATTTATAATGCACATTTTTATTTCCAGGACTGGTGTTACATTATTTCCTCAATGTAACACCAGTCCTGGGTGCGTGCGGTTGTGCTTGTGGTGGGTGATAAAAAATGTTACTTCACGACTATTGGTGCAGTGATGATCTGGCTTGTTCTGGCCCAAGGCGACAGCTCTGGATACGTGTTAGCTGTCTGGTGGTTCAATAAACACAGACAGTTACTAACAGACAATACAAAGAAACACAACACTCACGAAGATGCTACTGGAAAAGGTGATAAATAACAGTACACCCACTCAATATATCTCAGGTGTTGGGGTCTAATATAAATCTGCTATATATCGACGGCCGCGATATATCAAGAGACCCATACAAAAACAAATAGGCTAACAAGTACTGTACAATCACTCCTTCATTTTATGGAGGGTGTGCTGGTCCAATATAAATCCTCTACGCAACCTGCTTTTTCTCAGAAACACCTGTGTGCAAATAACCTATTTTTTACTTCTACCTTACCAAAACAGTGTAATATGTACTGTTTAGTAGTTTCTGTTAAGTACTGTTTATTCCCAAATTGTAAAGTTTTATATTTTTAATTGAACATATAAATTTGCCCTGTAGTTTAGAGGAGGTAGTTACCATGCTCACAAACACATTTAAACATGGCAGCTTTACCAGGGATAAAGCTGAATCTAACAGAACAAGCAAGTCTTTGGCTTAAAGGCCTGGTCACATGGGCAGCTTCTGTTTACAGCAACAAGAGGAACACATTTCTGCCTGCGTATTGCCTTGTTATTGAGGTGATCACACATGAGACAAGCATGCGGTCGACATGGAGAGACGTGAGCTCTCTTCAATTACTGTACACATTAGAAACATACGGAAATTAAAAACCATTGTGACAGAACAGTGTGTGTATATATATATATATATATATATATATATATATATATATATATATATATATATATATATATATATATATATATAGTAATACAGCAAGGAGGGGGTTAATATCCTCTCTGCAAAAAACATGTGCGTATGCACATTTTAGTTAATTACTTTATTATTAATTATCCCCTGCACCTGGTAGCTATTATTAAATTAAAATCAGGTGCAGGGTATTTAAGAGGCAGCTAAACTGCTCTGAACTCCTGAGTAGAGGAAGACAGAAGGTGTGCTCTGTTTCTGAGCAGTCAAAAGTATGGTGATTTGTGATTGTGTGACAAGTAAACGGCTTAGCGTCCTGTGAGTTAGTTAGGTTCCTGAGTGTAGTAGTTAGTGCTCAAGAAAGAGCTAGGTGTTTGTTTTGTTTATTTCTGTTTGTGTTTTATTTGGTGTATTAAAAATAGCACGTAAGCGCTTAAACTCCATTTCTGGTGTCCTGGGTCTGAATTAAAGGGGCAACGAACCGTGTGAGTTGCGGGATCAATTACATATGGTGGCAGTGTGTGTGGGCGCCCCTACGACCGGAAAAGAAATGGAGAGCATAGAAGAGTTGATCAAGAGGATTAAAAGCAATACTGCTACTCAAAAAGAGCAGACTATGAGATGGGAGAGAGAGCTGAGAGTCGGGATGGGCTCCGCTGGAAAGAAGGGAGCGGGAGCCAACAGAATTGGAGCTGCTGCTCCAAAACTGGGAGCAGGCAGAAGATGCGTTGTCGGCAGTGCCTGCGAGAGAAGCCCCAGAGCCGCCTGCACCAGAGGAGCTGATGCAGGGAGAACAGGAGGAAGAGACCGTCCTGGAGCCAGAGGAGGTGAACACCGCACCTCCACCACAGCTCCAGCCCATAACCCCGGAAAAGGATCCGGTGCTCGTTAGGTCGGTCCCTTGCCCCTTGCTCCTGGACACCCTGCTGGTCTTCCTAGACCTCCCTGCGCTGGACCTGGAGCCCAGGAGTCTGCAACATTGGCCACAGCTCTGCCCCTGGTTCCCTGCTCCGCTCTTCCCGATCACCCAGATGTCGCTGGGCTACTGCCAGACGTCGCTGGTGCTCCCCTTGTTCGCTGCTTCACTCCCCCTGGGTGATCGGACATCGCTGAGCCGGTCCCCAGGTGAAGATTTCTGCCCACTACTTCATCCTCCTGTTTCTCGGCCGTCGCTTCGGTCAGGCCTGTCATCCCAGTGGGGTCCCGTGTCGCCAGTTCACGGTCCCTTCTTAGAAGCGCCGGAAGGACCGACCCACCCTCAAGCCCGCCCGTGGAACAGAGCGAAAATTGACATTTATGGACTTGAGGGTGGGTGGTTGTTTTAGGGGAGGGGGTGGTCTTGGAATGGCCGATCAGTGTTGCACACTTGTGGGGGAGGATGTGTAATACAGCAGGGAGAGTGTTAATATTCTCCCTGCAAAAAACATGTGCGTATGCATATTTTTGTTAATTGCTTTATTATTAATTATCCCCTGCACCTGGTAGCTATTGTTAAATTAAAACCAGGTGCAGGGTATTTAAGAGAGGCAGCTAAAATGCTCTGAACTGCTGAGTAGAGAAAGACAGAAGGTGTGCTCTGTCTCCGAGCAGTCAAAAGTAAAGTATGGTGATTTCTGTTTGTGTTTTATTTGGTGTATTAAAAATAGCGCGTAAGCGCTTAAACTCCATTTCTGGTGTCCTGCGTCTGAATTAAAGGGGCAACGAACCAAGTGAGTTATATATATATATATATATATATATATATATATATATATATATATATATATATATATATGCAGTGCCATGAAATTTGCCCCCTGTCTGATTCTGCACAGTGGTCAGATCTTTTTGTGGGTTGTAGTAGTATATAGAGGGAGTCTGACAGAAAAAATGTTACCAACGTTTGGTGCTTCTTTCATTTGTCTGGTGTACAAGGTAACCAAATATGCAATCTTCAGGTATGAAAAACTTATTGCCTCCCTAGTTAACTCAACCCAATTAAAGGGATATTTAGGGTCAGCTGTTTGAATACTTTGGTTAACAATCAGGCCTGATTTGGGCCAGCCCTGCCCAATATAAATCTGACTAACTTTGGCCCTTACCATCAGAGTGAAGTTGTCAGCACACAGGTTCTAGAGGCACATCATGCCATGATCAAAATAAATTCCTGAAGACCTCCGGGAAAAGTTGTTGATGCCTATCAGTCTGGAAAGGGTTACAAAGCCATTTCTAAGGCTCTGGGGCTCCACCAAACTACAGCCAGAGCCATACTGTCCAAATGGAGAAAGTTTGGGACAGTAGTGAATCTTCCCAGGAGTTGCCTTTTGCCAAAATCTATCCAAGAGCAAGGCGTAAAATCGTCCAGCAAATCACAAAGAACCCTAAAACAACATCCAGGGATCTGCAGGCCTCTCTCACCTAAGCTAAGGTCAGTGACTCCACCATCAGAAAGACACTGCGCAAAAATGGGATTCATGGCAGAGCAGCAAGGCAGAAACCACTGCTCACTAAGAAGAACATGAGTGCTCGTCTCAAGTTTACCAAAAAGCACCTGGATGATCCTCAAGAGTTCTGGAGCAATGTTCTGTGGACAGATGAGTCAAAGGTGGAACTTTTTGGCCAACATGGGCCCTGTTATGTCTGGTGAAAACCAAACACTACATTCCACAGCAAGAACCTCATACCAACGGTCAAAGATTTGGGGATGCTTTGCTGCATCAGGACCTGGACGACTTGCCATCATTGAAGGAACCATGAATTCTGCTCTGTATCAGAGAATTCTACAGGAGAATGTCAGGCCATCTGTCCGTGAGCAGAAGCTGAAGCACAGCTGGGTCATGCAGCAAGACAATGATCCGAAACACACAAGCAAGTCTATATCAGAACGGTTGAAGAACAAGAAATTTAAAGTTTTGAAATGGCCTAGTCAAAGTCCAGACCTAAACTCCATTGAGATGTTGTGGGAGGACTTGAAACAAGCAGTCTATGCTCAAATACCACTAAGTTGAAGCAGTTTACTTGATGTACATTAAACAAAACACAAAGTTCACACAGTATCTTTGAACACAGTATACAACATACTGTCGGGCTCTTCACACAGAAGTAGCCCTGTGCAAACTGACTGCTTTCCTTAAGTATTGGCATTTGGCTCTATAAAAAAAATATAACCGAGTATATATTATATATATATATCTATATATATTATCATATAATAGATATATAGATATATCTATATATCTATATATATATATATCTATAATATATATCCTATATATATATCTATATAGATATAGTATATAACACTATAGATAGTGGGCTATAGGTAAAATTGTATCCCGGCCAGTAAAAACACTACCTCAGTGGCCCAAGGGACCAGTAGTTAAAAATCTAAAATGTAGAGCCCTCATAACAATATGTGTAGTGCAGATTAAGGGTGTAGATAGCAGGTGTGCACTAGTTATTGATATTTCAGACTTACGAACAGCCTCCATTCCCAGATAGTTCGTAACTCAGAAGTTCCACTGTAACACATATTCCACTGTAAAGAAGAGTGATATACTCTCCTTTCTGTATCAGATATTTTGAAGTTTTTCTTTTCACTACCCAAATAATATTTGTTTCAGCAATATCTTTTATGAAAAAGGGTAGAATGTTTTCCATATTTCAAATTGTACACAATGCTTTATTTTTCATATATGGGAATCCTACTTAGTTTGCAATGTCATACTCTAGAAAAAGAGTACTTTGCACATCACAAGCAAAATATAGCCAAAGCAAGTTCATGGGCAAATTACTATTTAGTATCCTGTCATTATCTGAGCTGTTCATCTACCAACTATATATCCAGCCACAGACACATGATACATATTTACTGCAACTGTGCATGCGCTTCTATATAGTGCACACCACCATACAAGCTTTGAAGATAGGGTTCAGACACTTGAATGAATTTCAGTTAAATTAGAACTCAAAAGCTTACAGAAATGTATCAGTAAAAAAAATCAGTTGGTGGATCCTGTCAACATTTATAAACTAAAAATAGTTGCAGCACAAGAATCTAGAATAATAAAGTAAAAAAAAAAAAACAATTCTGCTGTGTGTCAAATATGAAGCAAACTCTTTAAGCTTTTGGTCTCTTATCAAGAAACCAAAGTCACATGACCCGTAATCAAACAAGAAAATCATAGAATATACTTCAGATTGTTCCTCGCAGGTCCCTTCTGCGTCTGTATTATAATTACACCTCCAACTAAGTGGATCACTGTCTCACAATTACAACTCCCCATTGAGATCCAAACAGAACTGCACATGTTTTGATCACATATCGCCAAAACATGTAGTGATGGTAGGGTCTCTTATTGTTCAATCTGAAAAGCTAATGCAAAACTTCACCAGAAGAGCAGTGTTCAAAACAATACAATAGCTTTAGTTCAATAAACACAGGCTCTCAAATCAAGCAGGCGGAATAATGGGCAACAGGGGCAAATAATTTTGTGAATGGTTTGCATACATGTAAAAGGATATCTATATCATTGATACTGTATGTCCAGAGGTTAAAACAATGTGGCAGTAAAATAATTTCAACTGGACACTACCTCTCATAGAACTTACAGCAATTGAGAGAATAATATCATACAGCTGTTTGCCACCTGTGAAGACAGTGTCTGTTCAATTGATCTAAACAGTACCACTACACTGAGATTCTTAGTTTAAGAAACAAGGTTATGAAAATATCTAACAGTGCATGTAGTTCATGTTTGTGCATTTCTGTAAAAATAGTTTAAGAAGCCAGACTTACAGTGGTATTGTAAGTCTCCTGCCAATGTTTGGATCAATTGAAAAGACCCCACAGTAAGACGGGAGTCTGTATCACTGATACGGCCAGAGACTATAACAAAGTAATACTGAACTGCATTAATATACGATAAATAGAAGCATGTGCTCTTAAAACAAACCCTTACTACTTTCAAGCACTCTTTATTTTGACCCAATTCACATGAATAAATCTTATTTATATAAAGCAAAATAATAATAATAAAAAAAATTCTGTGTTATTAAATTAAATCACATAGGCCTTGCCATTGTATTCATTAGCTGTGCATTTTTCTTTTACCACTATCTTGGAGTATTGGTGTATTACAAAAAATACAAATAAACAGTGGTTTTAAATATTTGAGAAGGACTGAACAGGTAACGATAACAAAGGTGTTGCAAAGAAAATCCAAGGTGGTGATATTCTGGTTTACTGGAGCTGACTGACTAGAGGACTTGTATTAGAGATTCAACACACCTTTTGACATAAGTGGGCTGTCCAAATGGTTTTATATACCGATACACACTACCTGTCCACTTTATTAGGACCTGTACCTAATATCATGTTTGGTCTCTGCACAGCCTTGACACAATGTAGAATGGACTCCACAAGGTGTTGGAAGGTGCTTGAGGGATGGTAATCAATTCTGTCATTAATATTTCACGTAACTGGTGTAGAGCGGTAGATCGCCAGGGTATACCAGTGAAACATGCCCCACACCAGGACAATGCCCAATCAGGCATACAGGTGATAATTAAATGGCCTGTTGCTTTGTTGAGAACGTTTAGAAATTCCATACTGATTCTGCCCCAGGGCCTGCAAATGAGTGTGAATGCATCCTCTCTTGCAATATTAAATATACCTAACTCTTTACTCAGCAATAGCAGCAGCAATGACTCAGCAAAAACAGCAGTGGTAAATGCATCACCACCCATTCAACCAGGTTTCAAATGCAAACTGTCTACACTGTGTGTGAGATACACAGCAAGTAAGACAATATTCTTCCCTAATGTAATCATGCCAGAACAGTACATTTATGTCAAGACCTCTGGTCACAGGAATATTAGAAAAGAGAGTAAAGTGTGCTCTGTTTGAATGCACTGAAAGGGTTAAGGGGATGACCTTTGGTCTGTAGCACAAACCAAACAGCAAACATCTTTCAGAGAATCACACAGTCAGAACACATTTCCATATAACATCATGCCATTTTTATGGAAATTGTATTTGCTTCAAAACTTTTGGGCTTGTATTAGAAGTAAAACTACAGTACAGTGAAACATGCTGAGAACCCTGCTATGCAATTAGCAATGCAACAGCTGCTGTGAGGGTCTAGGGATTAAACTGGCATTGTATCGGGGAACAAGAGTTCGCTGTAATGGCTTATTCAGACCAGTTGTAATAAATAACCCTATTTCCTGATTCAAGCCTTCCAGTATACTACTACAACCCTTGTGTATGTATTGTAAAGCAAGTTGTGTTACCTTCTAGCAAATAAATACCATCTCAGCAACATCTGTTACTTAAAAAGAAACTGGGAATGATAATCACATACACTTCTTGCCATAGTACTCCCTCTAGAGATAAATGCTTGTTTCACAAAAAGCGTGCTGAAGAATAAGCTCAATTTTAAAATGTTTACAGCCAATACGAAAACAGGAAAATGAATCAAATACCAATGTCGCTACTCGACAACACACTGGTGAAATGTATCCTGTCAGTGACGTGTCAAAACAGAGAAGAATTTGAGCCGCACATCCTCTGTGGTAAACTGGGAAGCACAGACAGGTATTTAAAGATACACAAGAAAATCCAATTCACAACGGTAACCAAACGGACTTCACAAAAACAAATGAAAGTTCAGATGCAAAACAAAACCATTTAAAAAAAAACAAGGGAAAGGAAGGGAAATGGTCACAAGTGCTACTACAGGCCATTGTAAAAGGCTACAACTAATTATAACAAGTAAAGGAAAGTGTGCGAAAGAAAAACGTTCTGACTTGTCATTCTTGCAACCAGAAGCCCTCGACACGATTACAGGCTTATTATGCACACTTTGATGATGTTTATTCCTTATATTATTATCAATGCATGTGTTTCTAAATAAAAAATAATCCAGTGTCATAAACCAATTAATACCCCCCAAACACCTAAAAACAAAGTCTGTTTTTCAAATATGATTAACTAGCAGATTAAGGCAGACAAACACCAGAATTCAAAAACTGCCTGACTTCACTGGCTTGTCTTTTTCTGCATATCAACAGCACATACACATAGGTGTCTGCAGATTCAACGAAGGGAACAAAGAGCCACTAACCAAACTGGTGTGTTTTCTGAATGTGCACAGAGAGAGTGCAAACTGTAGATGCAGTGCAGACATGTAACTGGATTACTCAAGCAACAGGAAAACTACTGCAGGTCTCTGGGACTATTCCTTGTACCTTAAACATGGTACTAACTCTGTACTATACACCCATTGGGTTGCCACACTGACCACTTTATCAGGACCCCACCCATTCATTTACATTTTGACCATACACCATTTGCACATGCAAACCAGACTGGTTGCAGAGGATTAAATAGCTCGAGTATGTGGCCAGTGTTGTCCATGGCGGTCAAACAGTCTTTTTTTTTTTTTTTTTTTTTTTTTTTTTTCCCAGCTGTGCATAGATTCCTGTAACACTAGTATTATTTGTGTTTGTACTTGAATCATGTATTGTATTTTTTGGTACCCCATCACCTTGAAGGGAAGTCTACAATGTTGGGAAGTAGCGTACTATATTAGAGTTACTATAACACTATGTAACACAATTTTTGTTCCTGGGTAGTAAGTGTTATTTCCTAATTGCTTGTGCCTCAAAAGTATAGAAAATGGCTATTATTCCCCACAAACTTTGCTTTTGTGACCAGGACAGTGATATTTCAAAATATCACTATTTCCAATGGGAAAACGGGCAAATGTGTGTCTTTTCGTTCACATAAAGTCAGAAAAAAAACAACATATGAATCCAAATTAACATGTATTTATACTAAAGTAATACAAAAATAACTACAAAGGATTTAGAAGTGAGTAGTTTTTTGAGATTTACAATTATACTGTAAATTAAACTTGTAACTGTAATGGTTCCTTTTTCAGACAGGTAATTAAAGTGGTAATGCACTACCTTGTATGTGAAAAAAATAACATACTTTTAGTCACATTAAAAAAGGACTATCTGTAACTTTTAAACACAAACAAAACAAAACAAAAAATGTCTTAGCATGTGTTAGTGTTTGCATAATACAAAACCGTTTCTATTTCATAAAACTTGGACAGCACACAACTGTTTCAGTGACATCAGCCCTACCCATTGTTTCAGGCACTCATGACTGGCTGTTTTATGCAAAGGTGAAGCAAATTAAACTGTCAATAAAATTTATTTTTTTAATTGTTTACTGCAGTGCTTCAATACACAAGGCATGTCAATGCATCACACAAAACAACCTGCTGCATCTTGTGTACTGTATCTCACACCTACTTCTAAGTATTTACAATATTTACAATTAAAGTGAGTAGACCTATAGCAAAAAATCATCATGCATCTGCAGCAGCTATTTCCCAGGGGAAATTGTGCTGTACAAGTTAAGGTTAAAAGTTTGACCCCATTTCTGTTTGTCCTCTTGATAATCAGCAGACCTGCAGACTCATTTGAGACTTAATATTTAGGATTATTGTGGAGGTGGTTTTATGTCCATATTTCACATTTCAGTTTTGCACAGAGTAGCAGAACAGTTTGTCCAAGTGTGATGCAACTTTCCAAGGACATTCCTAAGAACAAGTTTTTCAGTATATCAGAACTCGAGTCTGTTTAGCTGTCTGTCTGAATGTTTTTTTTTTTTTTTTTTCATATTAAGAACGACTTGTCCAAAGCCTTATTTGGAGAATAAGGCTGTACTTAGTCGCAGTGTGCGCTCAGATTTTCTTAGAGGGCACATTTATTTAAGCAGCCCAAAATGGTACCATCTGTAGCTGCTCAACAACTCCACAAACATTTCAAACAGCAAGAAGTAGACTTGTGCTTTCAATACTGTCAACAAAAACTGCTCCAATATCAATGCTAAACTTGCTATGTGAAACTAGCAACACGTCAAGTGGACAGTATTTTTCCAATTAGAATGTCATCACAAACTTATTGTGTCATCACAGCTTTCTTAACTGTGGGGCAGGTAATGAATGCAATAAAAGTGCATTATTAGGGCACTCCAATTATATATGGGAAACAGCATGGTAGATGAGAATGCTTTTTAGAGCTGTATCATTCAACTTTCGCAACATTTATTATCATTGAAGAGGGCTTTACTGAGTATGAGGGACATTGCACCTTCAAGAAGAATAGGATACATAATAATAATAATAATAATAATAATAATAATAATAATAATTTATTCGCCAGACAATATATGGAATGAAGAAAAATAGGATATCATAAAGGCACGACTAGAGGCAATGTATAAAGTAACTGGATGAACACGAGCGAAGGCCTAGGATGAACTTTACTTCGTCCTCCCTGGTACTCACCCCGGGTATTTCAAGCAGTTTGCTGACCAGTTGGGGCAATTTTAGGGCTGCCACACTGCCAGTCACCCCAACAAGGACACGGTACTTTTTGCTTGACAAGTCACTTCTGTCACCCTCTTTCTCTGCGCTACAAGCTGCAACCTGCATGCCTGCAGTTTTTTTCTTGTCAACACTGCGGCTCCTCCGCACGTTGGGAACACCGACTCTGTGAGTACGAGAGAGGGCGATATTATGTAGGCCAGTTTAAAAATAATACATATTTTACAATCAGTAACGCATTACTAAAATTGTTAACATGTAACAGGTACTATGGGATATATAGCATTATCAATACTATTCACAAATTGAAGTCTAATGTTCACTGTCTACAGATATACCGCAGCTCACCTCTGGCTTGACAGTTGGTTTAAACCAAAGTCACATTTCTGGTTGTGTGAAATAACAGACACGCCGGGGGAGTTCGTAAATTATGTATGACTTGCTATTCGGTATTTTTCAGGTATTATCGTAGTGCTGCATAATTGATTCGCAGTTTAGTGTATATTGTACACTGTTTCATGCTCCCCAATATTATCAGAACTAAAACAAAAAAAATATGAGATACAATTGAACAGATACAATCACTGATAAATATTTGCTTAGTTGAGTCCGGCTTCTTCCATTTCAACCGAAACACTGTATTTTCAAAAGTTTTCATTCATGAAATAGCTCGATAATTTTAAATACCAACTGCAACATATTCATAACAACATATGTCTTACTAAAGTAACGAAAATAGTCGAACCTTGTCCTAAAATAACAGTTACCGTCACAGTTTGCGGGGCATTGTGGGAATTGTAGTTCATTTCCTATGAAATAACAGGCTGGGTTTTTTTAATGGGGTTTTTTTTTGCCCATACTGTCAATATTTACACTTGTTTCTGACTGTACTAATATAGAAGAGTTTCATATAAATCTCATATAAAGTGTTTGTTCACGACCACGATACAGCACAAATTTTCCCCAGGGGCCGGTTTTTCAAAATTTTGGTAATCCGATCGCACTTTCAATCTCGATTAAATGTTGCAGTTGGGTTTTTCAGAATTTAAAGAGATCGGGATTACTTTGATCCAAAATACCAGGATAATTGTGAACCTACTGCGGAGGTGGATTTAGCTTTTAATTAATGATCATAGAACAGCAATATTTTGTTTGAATTGTCATAGCAAACACACAGACTGTGTCCAAATAGAGTGTTAGAATATTATATGTATTTAAGTTTTGTATCCATGTAAGTATAGCCAGACAAAGAGGGGTTACACAAGCAAAAAGGAAAACACGTGTTTAATGGTAAAGCTTTAATAAAAAGCATACGCATACGCCTTCACATACGACTCTTTAAAGCTCGTCTGAGAAATGCTGGACTCCCGACCGACGAGGAAGACGATGTCTAAGAACACATAAACCTTTTTTTTTTCAAAACTTTATGTTTTTTAATTCAATTTAGATTTAGTTATTTAATGCGTGTTAAGCAGGCATACATAAAATAACCATTATTTGCGTTATATGTGCACTAACATTAAAAGTCATTTACATTTTGTTAAATTACTAAAAAAAAAAAAAAATACATAAAGAAGTTGTGTACTAATCATTATTACAACTATATTATTTAGTTAAAGTAGGTTATATAATCAGTAAGGCCTCTTAAATATATGATCTTTTTGCTTTGCATAGTGGACCATCATCACAAAGTGCATTACAAGATGATAGACTAGGTTGTGTGAACTATGTATCAGCTGCAGAGTCACTTACAACATCGTCTCACCGGAAAGATGGAACAGATTAATTGAATCACTCAGGGTCACACAAGGTGGGATTTGAACTGGGGGGCCTGATAGTTAGAGACCTGTTTCTTTAACCACTGCACCACATAGCCTTTATATATGCAGTGCCTTGCAAAAGTATTCAGACCCCTGACCACAATTCTCTCATTACTGAATTACAAGTGGTACATTGAAATTTCGTTCTGTTCAATATTTTATTTTAAAACACTTAAACTCAGAATCAGTTATTGTAAGGTGACATTGGTTTTATGTTGGGAAATATTTTTAAGAAAAATAAAACACTGAAATATCTTGCTTGCATAAGTATTCAACCCCCACAGATTAATATTTGGTAGAACCACCTTTCGCTGCAATAACAGCTTTAAGTCTTTTGAGGTAAGTATGTACCAGCTCTGCACACAGTGTCAGAGTGATTTTGGCCCATTCTTCTTGGCAGATTTGCTCCAGGTTGTTCGTGTTGGTTGGACGACGCTTGTGGACCGCAATTTTCAAATAGTGCCACAGATTCTCAGTGGGATTGAGATCAGGACTTTGACTGGGCCACTGTAGGACATTCACCTTTTTGTTCTTGAGCCACTTCAATGTTGCTTTGGCCTTGTGCTTGGGATCATTGTCCTGCTGAAAGGTGAATTTCCTCAAGCTTCAGTTTTTCAACGGACTGAAGCAGATTCTTTTGCAGTATTTTCCTGTATTTTGCTCCATCCATTCTTCCTTCAGTTGTAACAAGATGCCCAGTCCCTGCTGATGAGAAGCATCCCCACAGCATGATGCTGCCACCACCATACTTCACTGTAGGGATGGTGTGTCTTGAGGCATGGGCAGTGTTAGGTTTGTGCCACACATAGCGCTTTAAGTTTTGGCCAAAAATCTCTATCTTGGTCTCATCTGACCACAAAAACCTTTCCCACATCGCAGCTGGGTCACTCTCATGCTTTCTGGCAAACTCCAGATGTGCTTTCAGATGGTACTTTTTGAGTGGTGCACCATCACTCCACTCCCAGCCACTGAACTCTGTAGCTCCTTCAAAGTGATTGTTGGCCTCTCTGTGGCTTCTCTCACAAGTCTCCTTCTTGTTTGAGCGTTGAGTTTTGAGGGACGGCCTTTACTTGGCAGTGCCTGGGTGGTGTGATGCAGCTTCCACTTCTTGATTATTGATCCAACTGTGCTCACTGGGATATCCAAACACTTGGATATTATTTTGTACCCTTTCCCTAATCTATGCATTTGTATTACTTTATCTCTAACTTCTGTAGAATGCTCTTTGGTCTTCATTTTCCTTCAGATTCACAGCCTTACCAATGATCCTTAAACAGTGGGGGTTTTATCCAGAAAATGTGACAGCAACTTTAATGGTTCACAGGTGGAGACCAATGGTAAGGTAACTGTGTCCTCGTTAGGGCAATTTCTTTCATCGGTGCAAACTGGGAGCTTCCACAGCACAGGGGTTGAACACTTATGCAAGCAAGATATTTCATTTTTTTATTTTTCTTAAAATATTTCCCAACATAAAACCAGTGTCAACTTGCCTATTAAAAAAAAAACTGGATTTAGTAATCATGCTTATTTTTTGTCTGGATAAATTTTATGAAAAACCAGATCAAAGTGATCCAGATAAAAGTAATCTTGATCACAAAATGTAGGATTATTAAATTCGGATCGCTTTGATTCAAATTTTGAATAACTGGCCCCTGATTATTAAATGTGTAGCAACCTAAACGACCATCTCTATCATCAAACGTTGACTGCGGGACATTTTAGCATTACAGGAAAAACCAGCAGGTGATCAAGCGCCATCTAGTGTTTAGTAAATATAATTCCAAAAAAGTTAAATCTGCAGGACTGTCCTATCTAACCAGTTACCTGTGATATAAAGATGACACTGTAAGAAGCCAAGCAGATAAACTGCAATGGTTAACCCGTGATCTTATCCCTGCCTCTGCTGTCACCCTTATTATTTGCTCTGTGTGGAGCATTTGGCACAGGATATTAGGCAGTACAGTACAGTTATCACTCCAGTTGAAATGAAAGGCTAAAAACATGACATTTCTCTCTATGCCTATGCTATTCTTTTATATACACTATATCTAACATACAAATCCCTTTGTTTATAACCTTGGTTATCCAGGGGTATTTTTACTTTTCATGACATCTGCAATGATGTCTTCATGTGTTCCAGGACCTCAAGGAGACCTACTCCCTTCGTAGCTTCTCTTATTGTATGTACTTGAGGCTCAAATTAGCTGTGCTGGCCTATGGTGTGCCGGGGGATACATCTCTGCTGCCCATCCTTTGGCAGGTTTTATCAATCCTATCATTTCTTCCTGGGGGATGGTATCTACTATTTATGGCTCTTTGCTAATGACATCTTATAAACCATTAGCTGTCACAAAAATTTGGGAACAGGATTTGGGGAGTCTAGGTAATACTCCTAATTGGGAGGCTGTATAGATAAATATATTTGTGGCTTTTAAAAACCCTGCCCATCAACTAATACATGTGAACTGATTCACAGCTTGTGCAACCTAATGCAGTTATTTCCAAATTAAAATGATCTCAGACCTGCATGTAACATCTGTAAACTTGGCATACCTGGCACCAATATACATATGTGTATATATAAAAATATGACGGTGAATAAAATTTAAAAAATAACTTATAGGATCCGTGAAGGCTACTGCCCAGCCGGACATGTGAGCATGTTTTTTTTGTTTAATATTTTATTTTATTTATTTTTTGTATTTAAATAAACGGCACACAGCATGTATTTTGCCTGCAGTACCTTGCTGTTTTGTTCTTCCTCCGCATCACCTGGGGCTGCCTGTGTCACCATTTTTATCTCCAAGGGTTGCTGAAGGTCCTGCTTTGCCTGGGGTTGCTGAAGGTCCTGCTTTGCCTGTGGTTGCTGAAGGACCCACTTCGCCTGAGAGTGCTGAAGGTCCCGCATCGCCTGGGGCTGCCTGTGTCTCCTTTGCTACTCCTAGGGTTGCTGCCGGTCCTGCTTCGCCTGGGGTTGCTGAGGGCTCTGCTTCGCCTGGGATCACTGATGGTTCTGCTTTGTCTGGGATATCTGAGATCTCTGCTTTGCCTGGGGTCTCTGCCTGCTCTGCCTCGCCTGGGATCGCTGCCTGCTCTTTCTTGCCTAGGGTCATCGCCAGCTCCGCTTTGCCTGGGGTCGCTGACAGTCCATCCAGGCAGCAGGAAATACTGTGGCTAGAGTCCCATGGAGGGGAGCTTCCGGCCAAAAAGAAGGACGTGGGGGAGGTCATGAGACCAGCTCCCCCAGCCACACTTTTGTGGCAGGAAGAACGGTGGCCGGAGCCCCACATAGGGGAGCTGCTAGCCACAAAGAAGGGGGGAGGGGAGGTCCGGAGACCACCACCACGAGCAGCTGGGTGGCTGCTAGGATTTCCTTGGGTGGGAGGAGGACCTCCTGCCATGGCCGACACCATGGACACCTTGCTCCCCCGCTTCTGGGACTTTGGGACTGAGGGGGGAGGTGGCCATTGGGGTCATGTGTGCTTCGTACAAGGAGGGGGATATGTAACAGGGTGAGGAGCCCTGTACAGTTATTTATTTTTAGAACAGGGTTCCCCCTCCCCCCTGCCCCTGTGCAGTTTATTTTGTGTTTGTATTATGATTTATTTATTTGTGTTTATTGTTTAGATGACAGCAAATAGCCAAGTGTGGGTGTTCAGAGGAGGAACGAGAGTGAGTGAGGAGCGAGAGAGAAATTAAAAAAAAAAAAAAAAAACTTATAGGATCCGTGAAGGCTACTGCCCAGCCGGACCTGTATTACTGGGTTCAAGATTTACTTTGTTTAATAATTTTATTTTTGTGAGCAGTGTTTTTTTGTTTAAATATATTATTATTATTTTTGTATTTAAATAAATGGTGCACAGTGTGTCTTTTGCCTGCTGTACCTTGGCATGTTGTTCTTCCTGCATCTGGCCTGACATCACCACTCGTCATCCTGTCACACATGCGTATTAATATTATGCAAGTATGATGAATTAAAAATGAAAATAAAATGACAAGCCTTTCCTCTTTTTTGCAGAGTAGTGCTACACCTCTCACAGAAATATGATCTAACACTTGAATACATTCCTGATGATGATAAATACCAATATAGGACAAGACGTAAAACAAAAAAATAAAAAAATAACTCCCACATGGAGTACTAAACTAAACAGTTTTATGTTTCTCCAGAATCTAACTAAAATCGGACAGCTAAGCTGTTTACCAATTAAAAATAACTATTTTACAAACACACACACAAACACACAAAACAAACAAACAAACAAACAAACACAATTTACACACAAGCCTCTCCACACTGACAGCCTCTTTCCTTCTCACAGACTGCAGAGAAACTTTTGGCCCTGTTCAAATACCTGCCTGCTAATCCCAGACAGGTGGCACAAATTAAGTAAATAAACTAAACAATTACACCCGTGGCTTTGCAAGCAAACAGAAAATGTGCAACAGCCATACTCTATTTAGGGAAAATTGTTGGGGTAAAACATTACCCCACCCCCCTAATTTATCAATCATCGGCAATTATCACTGTTCACTATAGCTATAAATATTTTCCATTTTAACTCCATGCAAAGTTTGGGAAATTTTTCTACCTGCATAAAATTATAAATGCATGATATTTCAAATTAATTTCTTCCTAAATATTCATAATATTCTGTGTTTTCATGGCAAGCAGCATATTTTCCTTAGTGGCATCATTGCAAAACAATATCAGATAAAATCTTTATACAACTATCTTACATTGAGGTTTTGATGCCTCAAATGATCATTTCAAACAAAAAGAAGTCAGGGTAGGAACATAATAAAAGGTGCTTGTCCCAAACAACTACATTTAATATTCATGGGATATTGCAAGCACAGCAATTATATTGTCAACCATGTAGATTTTCCTGAAGTAACATTACATATGTCTCTGTAACATGAGCTTTTTTCATGATGTCAATGTTGTCTCCTAAATGGTGGCCCTGCCCATCACTCACCCAGATTATTAAACAGAACTCAGCACTTGACAACAGTGGACAGTCTAGTGTCAAAGGGAACATAGATTCTCTTCAATCACATGCGACCAAGCAATTGAACGAACTTGCAATAAAGATTCAAAAACATAAGTTGGTTTGATTGGATTGACAAAAAAACATGCAGCAGTTTATAACTGGACCTTGTCACAACATAAGAGAGCTGCTATAACGAGACAGAGTGGAAGTGATAGCAGGCATGACTCTAGAGGTATGCAAACAGAATGAAGAAATGAATTTACTATTGAATGCATGATCAATCCTTTTGATGCTCCTCAAGATGGACTAGTGTGTTTAAGTTCAGGTGTTGCTGCTACCAATGAGATTACAAATGGCTTGCTAGCTGCTCAAAAGAAAGGTGGAATTGCACTGAAGGACTTCTTCAACCAGCGACTGCTTTCTGCTACTCAGGACATTTATTCTCCTCTCAAAAGCCAGAAACTGAAAACATTCAGTGATTAAGATAAACCAAAAACAAAAGCAAAAGCAGCTGGAAAAGAAGTGATTCTTCATAGTGACAAACTCTTAAGTATTAAGGCTAAGTAGGAAAATGGATCTCAAATAAATCTTGTCGTACTCTTTGGGAGCAGTTTCCTACCCTCTTGCTAGTGGTGACAGTATAGCAAAAACCAACAAATCAGCTGTGCTAGATCTTGTGCAGTCCAAAGGTTGAGACTGTTGGCCCTGTTCCAGAGAATGGAATAATAATCTCTGATGGAATGGCTGTCATTGAAGCACTATGTGATCTTCTTTCTAGATTTGGTGAGTTTGCAGACACTATTCTAGTGTACATGATTAAACTTGCAACAAGTGTGCTTGTTTGGACTTTGGCACAGATCAATACCATTATGTGAGCATAAAAAATGTGGAACGGTCCTGCCAAACAGCTGGTTGCTCACAGATTATATAAAACTACAGAAAGGGGCAGAAAACTCAGAGCCTGTGGAAAAAGTTTCTTTCTAATGGCAACAATAAGGAAGCACAAGAGATGATTGTACAATGTGTGGAAGGATCCAGATTTGCAAGCTGTAGGCAAGGACATCACTGTCTACATAGCCCATAGACAGGAGCGTCACTGTTTGGCTGAGCAGGAGGGTTCAGTGACGAGAATTCAGATGTGACCATAAAGAATGTGACACACTGTGACAAAGTGCCCGCCCCTGTGTATATTATCTGTTATGTTGCGTGTGGTTTGTTAAATGTTGATGTATAGCCATTGGTACATGGGATATAAACGGGTCTGTAACACGAGTGTTTAAAATGTATATTTGTATTTAGGCAAGGGATTGTACATCACTTCACGTACATTTAAAGTAGTTAAAATGTGAGCACGAGGTTGCACATAATTAATTCACGTGCTGGGATTCAAGTCAATAATTAATTAGTAATTGAATCCCAGCACAACAGTATATATATAGATGCACGTTTTCACATACTCGCGGGTGGGTGAGAGAGAGAGAGAGAGAGAGAGAGAGAGAGAGAGAGAGAGAGAGAGAGAGAGAGAGAGAGAGAGAGAATTACAATTGCTATTGCGTGCTGGTGGGACCAGCACGATACTTGTTAATTCATCAGCTCACGTGTTTGTCAGTGTGTCTGTCCGTGCACTGTTTTGTTACGTATAGTCCGTTTTTGTTTGTCTCTTATTTTGGCGTAGAGTGCCGTGTTCTGTTTCTGTTTGTTTGTAAACCCTTTCATTTTCAATAAACCGGCGCAACCAAGCGCCATCATCATTTCACATTCATCTGTCCTGTCTGTGTATTTCATTCCTTCCTGGTTCTGACATCGCCCACTTCGGCCGTTTCTGTGACACACACATATATTTCTTCTTGTGAAACATGCTACCAAGGACTGCCAGAATGTGATAACACAGTGTAACAATTTTTTTTTTTTTTTGGGGGGGGGGGGGGGGGGGGGGGGGGGGGTCCTGGGTAGTAAGTGTTATTTCCTAATTGCTTATGCCTCAGAAGTATAGAAAATGGCTATTATTCCCCACAAACTTTGCTTTTGTGACCAGGATAGTGATATTTTGAAATTTACCTACTTTCCAGAACATTCCAGATAGATTCAGTGCTGAGTAAACTTGGAGTAACTTCTAGAACTTTCTAGAAATTTCCAGTAATATAAATAGTAGTATAAATACAGGGGCCTTAAGCCCACCAGTTCAGTTTAGTTCCAGCTGCCTAAGTGGATACATATCTGCATTTTTATGAGATGGCATCAAAAGGCTGCAATGGTGGCATTCCTGATGGGTCTCCAAGGTGGTTTTACCAAGTTTCCCTGCTATCTTTGCCTTTGGGACAGCAGGGACACCAAGGCGCACTACCACAGGTCACAGCGGACCGAGTTCTCTGTGGGGAGGAACAACGTCAAGTGGGAGCCACTGGTGGATCCCTGGAAGGTGCTGATGCCACCACTGCACATCAAATTGGGCCTTATGAAACAATTTGTCAGAGCTCTAGATAAGGAGTCGGTAGCCTTCAAGTACCTTCAAGACTTCTTCCCTAAGCTGTCTGAAGCAAAGGTCAAAGCCGGTGTCTTCGTCGGACCACAGATAAAGAAGATCCTGGAGTGCAATGAATTCCCCAAGAAGCTCACTAGTAAGGAGAAAGTGGCTTGGAACAGCTTTGTCGCAGTGGTTTGGGGCTTCCTGGGCAATCACAAGGTCAAAAACTATGTGGAGCTGGTTGAGACTCTGGTGAAGAACTACGGCACAATGGGATGTAGGATGTCCCTCAAAGTCCATATCCTTGATGCTCATCTTGATAAATTCAAAGAGAACATGGGAGCGTACTCGGAGGAGCAAAGTCATCTATATGTCCAAGGTTCATCACAGGATGTCAATGATGCCTGATACAAGATGTTCTGCCTGGCATCATCTTCATTGCCTGAGCAGAGCATTCCATAAACATATGATGCCACCAACATGTGTTTCTCTACACCAACACAGCAAGCAGGAACATTGCCAGGCTGCTATAATGAGGCAGGCACTCTTGTTAATAAAATGAATGCCCCTTCCTCTGTTAACCACAGATGGCATTTAGAAAACAATGAACTTGCCATCCCCTGGATGACAAGAAGTCCAGCACCAGATAATGTTTTCCAGGCAGCACATTGTGCTTGTAAGCACTGTCAAACAGGGAGGTGTTCCTGTCTTGCTGCCTGTCTAACCTGCACAGAACACTGACAAAAAAGCTGCTCAAGCTGTCCTTCACAAGGATGACATGTCAGACGAGAGTGACTTTGATGAGTAGGATGTCATGGTTTTCAGACTGGGAAATAAAATTGTACTTTTCTCTAGGAATAAGCATTACAGTGTCCACAGCAAGACACACGATTAAAAACATTGGATTTGAATAAGACAATACAATCTTGGTTTATATCTGATAATTAAGTCAACTCGTAGAAATCCAGATAAGATGTCCCTTATAATTATTGGATAAATAAATCTGATATACAGAGTATTCCAGGGATATATATATATATATATTTGTACTTGTACTTTTGTCAATGCTGTTGCTGAGGAAAATGTGCTGGTTGTAATGGAAACTAGTAATATTTTAGGTATTTACATAGAAAAAAGCTTCAGATTTATTACATGTATCATTTCATGTAGTTAGATGTGTACAAACACTTCTCCTGAGGGTGAATGGTAAAATACTGCAGTATAGTAAAAGGAGAGTAATTATCTGTTAGACTGATAATTGTAGAAAATGTTGACCCATAAAACATGCAACTAAGGCTCCAGCGGTGTTGCATGTGTATAGTTATATATGTTTTACTATTTTATATTTTATGTGTTAAGTGGCTTTGACCTTTGACTGGTAGGTGCGTGCTAAAAATACATGTAACTAGGCCAGCCAGTGTCTTTATGAAGTAAGAGCCAGCGCTATCTAGTGACCAGGCACGAGATGGCGCTATACTTACTTTTTAAATACACTTGGGCTAACTCGTGGCATCAGGAGATTGCACCACTGTAATCCATATAAACCTAGGTCGTTTCCTCCTGTTAATTTCTCTCCAATTTATTTTCCGAAGTACTGGTACCTTCATATACATTTGTTGGTATTGTATTACAATAGCGTGTCATTGTGGTGTTTTGTTTAACGTATCTTCCTCGCGACTGTACTTGTGTTTCTGCTTTTCAGCGTCGCGCTCATACTTCCTAGGTGTTGTTTTGCCCCTCAGAAGCTCAGGCCCTGGGCTGCAGCCCTAAAGCCGCTGCTTTAATCCAGCCCTGCATGGCATATATGTCTATGCCAGTCAACTAGAAGAGAAGAGCAGGTTCTAATTGCTAAATGTACCTCTTCTGTCAAGATGCGTACATACTGCAGTCCTTCAGCACCACGGAGAGCGCCCCCCTCCCCGCCGCACCCGTCTCCTCTCCTCCTCCGGCGAGAAATCTCGCGAGAAGGCGCCTATAGACCGGCGTATTGCCGCGAGAACTGCAGAGACTGGGGCAGAGCCAAGGAGAGGAAAGGAATTAGCCAGCGAACGGTCCTACTTCTTACAACACGACCTTAGAAAATACATTGGAAGCTGAGAAATCGTTTATGAAACTATTTCGTCCAGACATAACGCAGTTTAGTGATTTCCATGTCTAGACAGCATGCAGTAATAAGCGATACACATTAACTCCCGGTTGTTGTTGGACACACGAGAAGGTAAGGAGGTTATTTTAATTATCTAATGGAAGCTGGAAGCAGAGGAAGACGGTGTGCATCCTGCTTATTTAGGCCCGAATTCCTTAGGGCTTTGGGATTGGAACTGACAGGTGTTTATTAAAAATAATTATTACAAAGGATGTTGACGTTTAAATCAAGAAAATTGTGATTTTGTCTATCTTTCTTTAATCTGACCCGGAGAATTCCACCAGATACAAAACAAGGGGTGGGGTTTTCATGGATTTTTACAGGTTTTCATGGACTCGTGCATGATACAGTGCAGAAAGGCTTCTTTTGACGCTTGCTATGATCTAATGAGAACGAGTCTCGCTTTAGTCGTTGCATTTTTCGGTACCTTTGGTCAGCGACGGGTTCTGAAATTGTTAAAGGCACACCTAACATCAACGTAGATATTCTGCAGGAGCTTGCTTGATATAGAGATTTGTCCCACACATTTGTCACAGACTATACATTCAAAACTAATATTGCCGACTTTTGTTATCGGTACTGTTATCAACGACCTTGAAAGGCTAGTATATAAGCATATGTCATAGATAACCTTGCTGGTTCTATATGGAATATTTCGGTCAATTCCAACAACGATGGTATCCGCTAGACACTCGCCTGACTTTGTGTTCGTCTTCACGGTTCCCTGGTTCCATTAAAGATGACATCATAGCTAAAACACAATGACAACAATGTTGCCCTGATTTAAGATACACCCACTTAAAAATAACATAAATAATGTGTTCCATAGTGTTACTGTTGGCATTAGTTTGTGATGTTTTATATACAATTTTTCTGCTGTGGGGCCAACAAACATGAGCTGTAAAAACATAAGGCAGTGTGATCCAGTGGGTAAAGTCCATTGCTTGTAACCAGAAAGTCAGTGGTTCAAATCCCATCAATGCCACTGACTCACTGTGTGACCCTGAGCAAGTCACTTAACCTCCTTGTGCTCCATCCTGCAGATGACATGTTAAATCAAGTATATAATTCAGTGTTCACAGCCTACCTCTGTAAAGTGCTTTGTGATGGTTGTCCACTATAAAAGGGGTGATATAAAGATGTTATATTATCACAAACAAGAAAAAATGTATGTATTTTTATTTGAAAACAAGACACTCAATTCTTGTTCTGTTCTTGTCCAATGCACTTGTCTTTGCCTTAATACCGGAACAGTGACAAATTCCTGTTGAATCTGCCCTTAAATACAGAACTCAGTTAGAATTTTTCAGCACAATATATAAAGACCCGATTCTGCAGTTCAATACTATGAGCCCCAGAGGCACTCTCTATTGTTTACACAAAGCAATGGAGCCAGGAGAAGGGGCAAGGGAAGGCTGTGTTACTGTAAGCACTGGGTCAACAACCTTAAACCAGACATTCTTGAAAGGTGAACTGTAGCACGTGCTCTCCAGTTCTAGTCCAGGGAGAATACATTCTTCACTTTTTTCAGGTATATCTTCAGTTCAACCAAATCACTGGTTCAATCTCAATTCAGCAGATTCAGAATACGTTATATAAAAATGTACCGTGACTTTACAGTCACTGATGTAGGTCTTGCTCAGACTCGCAGCCATTGACTTGCTGTGTCTCTGGATCCAGTGGAGCAAGAGTCTTGTTTTTTGTTTAGATAAAGGTCATTCACTTTTGCTTCAAAATTGGATTTTAGTGTAGTTTATTATTATTATTATTATTATTATTATTATTATTAATAATAATAATAATAATAATAATAATAATAATAATAATAATAATAATAATATTTTTTAAAATAATTCTAGCAAAAATTAATGACCTGCAAGTAAAATTAGAAAATCAAGAAATATATTAAGAAACAAAATCAATAATAAAAAAATAAAAAAATCACAGTGGGCTAGAAGCTATGTACTTCATCGTGGGCTGTTAAGGCTGAATAAATTGTCACCTATCTGAAAATGCCACTATTGGTTGAAACCATTTGTGACTGTTCAGTTCTTCTTTCTTTTATCAATTTTAGGGAGGTTCATTTTGGGTTTTACGTTGCGCGGAATAACCTACAACATCTCCTGGTCATTCCCCTAGACACAAGTTTCACAGGTTTGGTGAGGTTATAGGATCATGTGTATCGTACAACACTGCAGCATTCAAACCACCCAACTGTAACAAACAAACAAATTATACAAATTGCAGCAGTAGAGTATGCAAAAACAAAACACTGCTACAAACTTCTATCAGTAATACTTTTGTATCATGTAATTCAAATCAAATGAACTATCTGTAGTATTGTTCTAATTTAAATGTACGTTCACTTTTCTTTCTATTCTGCAGAGAAGGAAGGCAGCGGTCTACACTGAACTGTATAAACGGCAATAAACTCAGCGGTCACAGTCATGGCAGGTAAGATGCTCGCCTTCTGTGTGACCAACTGACTGTTCAGTCAGTTTAAATGTGCAGACAGTCTGCATCTCTGTTAACACTGTTTCACTCAGTCCCCAGAACTCTGCTTCATGACAGCTTATTTAAATGTATTCTTCCAGGCCACTAGTGGGCCTGGGCCAGTGTTGCCAGGATTAAAATAGTTTAGAATGTCTAAAGCACTTCCTTTTATAGAAGGCTAGTAGCTCTAACTTTATTGCCACCAGTGTTTATGTGACCAGTGTCTCTTAGCTAATAAACTAATCCCATACATGCAGGCCTGACATAAGCGAAATGGGCAGCTGCTTAGTGCGCCAAATAATAGGGACACATAAAAAAAAACAGTCTTGCAATAGTGATAGTATTATCAGTCAATAAACCCTCTCGTGGGTATTTTGTGTGACTACAGTGTGGATGCAATGTGGATGTAGTTCAAGCGCTCATATTTTCATGTGCACTGTGCAAAGTGAATGGAGTGGTGTGACGGGGAGCCCTGCCCCTATGTATATACTGTGTGCAGTTTTTCAGATTTATTTGTATTATTATTAGTATTGTGTGTGTGTGTGTGTGTGTGTGTGTGTGTGTGTATATATATATATATATATATATATATATATATATATATATATATATATATATATATATATATATACACACATAGTACTGTGCAAAAGTTTTAGGCAGGTGTGAAAAAATGCTGTAAAGTAAAAATGCTTTCAAAAATAGACATGTTAATAGTTTATATTTATCAATTAACAAAATGCAAAGTGAGTGAACAGAAGAAAAATCTACATCAAATCAATATTTGGTGTGACCACTCTTTGCCTTCAAAACAGCATCAATTCTTCTAGGTACACTTGCACACAGTTTTTGAAGGAACTCGGCAGGTAGGTTGGCCCAAACATCTTGGAGAACTAAACGCAGTTATTCTGTGGATTTAGGCAGCCTCAGTTGCTTCTCTCTCTTCATGTAATCCCAGACAGACTCGATGATGTTGAGATCAGGGCTCTGTGGGGGCCATACCATCACTTCCAGGACTCCTTGTTCTTCTTTAAACTGCAGATAGTTCTTAGTGAGTTTTGTTGTATGTTTGGGGTCATTGTCATGCTGCAGAATAAATTTGGAGCCAATTAGATGCCTCCCTGATGGTAATGCATGATGGATCAGTATCTGCCTGTACTTCTCAGCATTGAGGAGATCATTAATTCTGACCAAATCCCCAACTCCATTTGCAAAAATGCAGCCCCAAACTTGCAAGGAACCTCCACCATGCTTCACAGTTGCCTGCAGACACTCAATCGTGTACCGCTCTCCAGCTCTTCAGCAAACAAATTGTCTTCTGCTACAGCCAAATATTTCAAATTTTGATTCATCAGTCCAGAGCACCTGCTGCCATTTTTCTGAACCCCAGTTCCTGTGTTTTCGTGCATAGTTGAGTCGCTTGGCCTTGTTTCCACGTCGGATGTATGGCTTTTTGGCCGCAAGTCTTCCATGAAGGCTACTTCTGACCAGACTTCTCCGGACAGTAGATGGGTGTACCAAGGACCCACATTTTTCTGCCAATTCTGAGCTGATGGCATTGCTGGACATCTTCCAATTGCGAAGGGAAGTAAGCATGATGTGTCTTTCATCTTCTACAGTAAGTTTCCTTGGCCGACCACTGCGTCTACGGTCCTCAAAGTTGCCTGTTTCTTTGTGCTTCTACAAAAGAGCTTGGACAGCACATCTGGAAACCCCTGTCTGCCTTGAAATTTCTGCCTGGGAGAGACCTTGCTGATGCAGTATAACTACATTGTGTCTTGTTTCTGTGCTCAGTCTTGCTATGGTGTATGACTTTTGACAGTAAACTGTCATCAGCAACCTCACCTTGTTAGCTGAGTTTGGCTGTTCCTCACCCAGTTTTATTCCTCCTACACAGCTGTTTCTATTTCAGTTAATGATTGTGTTTCAACCTACATATTGAGTTGATGATCATTAGCACCTGTATGGTATAATTGTTTAATCATACACCTGACTATATGCCTACAAAATCCCTGAATTTGTGCAAGTATACGTAGAAGAATTGATGCTGTTTTGAAGGCAAAGTGTGGTCACACCAAATATGGATTTGATGTAGATTTTTCTTCATTACTCACTTTGCATTTAGTTAATTGATAAATATAATCTATTAACATGTTTATTTTTTAAAGCATTCTTACTTTATAGCATTTTTTCACACCTGCCTAAAACTTTTGCACAGTACTGTGTGTATATATATATATATATATATATATATATATATATATATATATATATATATATATATATATATATATATATATATATATTAGTGCTTGCAAAAGTATTCAGACCACTGACCAATTCTCTCATATTACCGAATTACAAATGGTACATTGAAATTCCGTTCTGTTTGATATTTTATTTTTAAACACTGAAACTAAAATCAATTATTGTAAGATGACATTGGTTTTATGTTGGGAAATATTTTTAAGAAACATAAAAAAACTGAAATATCTTGCTTGCATAAGTATTCAACCCCCACACGTTAATATTTGGTAGAGCCACCTTTCACTGCAATAACAGCTTTAAGTCTTTTGGGGTAAGTATGTACCAGCTTTGCACACAGTGTCGGAGTGATTTTGGCTCACTCTTCTTGGCAGATTTGCTCCAGGTTGTTCAGGTTGGTTGGACGACGCTTGTGGACCGCAATTTTCAAATAGTGCCACATATTCTCAGGACTTTGACTGGGCCATTATAGGTCATTCACCTTTTTGTTCTTGAGCCACTCCAATGTTGCTTTGGCCTTTTGCTTGGGATCATTGTCCTGCTGAAAGGTGAATTTCCCCCCAAGCTTCAGTTTTTTAACGGACTGAAGCAGATTCTCTTGCAGTATTTTCCTGTATTTTGCTCCATCCATTCTTCCTTCAATTGTAACAAGATGCCCAGTACCCTGCTGATGAGAAGCATACCCACAGCCTGATGATGCTGCTACCATCATACTTCACTGTAGGGATGGTGTGTCTTGAGGCATGGGCAGTGTTAGGTTTGCGCCACACATAGCGCTTTGAGCTTTGGCCAAAAAGCTCTATCTTGGTCTCATCTGACCACAAAACCTTTTCCCACATCACAGCTGGGTCACTCTCATGCTTTCTGACAAACTCCAGACGTGCTTTCAGAAGGTACTTTTTAAGTAACGGCTTCTTTCTTGCCACCCTCCAATACAGGCCAGTGTTATGCAGAGCTCTTGATATGGTTGACTGGTGCACCATCACTCCACTCCCAGCCATTGAACTCTGTAGCTCCTTCAAAGTGATTGTTGGCCTCTCTGTGGCTTCTCTCACAAGTTTCCTTCTTGTTTGAGCGTTTAGTTTTGTGGGACGGCCTTTTCTTGGCAGTGCCTGGGTGGTGTGATTCCTGATTATTGATCCAACTGTGCTCACTGGGATATCCAAACACTTGGCTATTATTTTGTACCCTTTCCCTAGTCTATGCATTTGCATTACTTTATCTCTCTTTATCAGCCTTACCAATGATCATTCAACAGTGGGGTTTTTATCCAGAAAATGTGACAGCAACTTTAATGGTTCATAGTTGGAGGCCAATGGTAAGGTAATTGTGTCCTCGTTAGGGCAGTTTCTTTCATCGGTGCAAACTGGGAGCTTCCACAGCATGTGTGTGTGTGTGTGTGTGTGTGTATATATATATATATATATATATATATATATATATATATATATATATATATATATATATATATATATATATATATGTACAGCTCTGGAAAAAATTAAGAGACCACTGCAAAATTATCAGTTTCTCTGGTTTTACTATTTATAGGTATGTGTTTGGGTAAAATGAACATTTTTGTTTTATTCTATAAACTACTGACAACATTTCTCCCAAATTCCAAATAAAAATATTGTCATTTAGAGCATTTATTTGCAGAAAATGACAACTGGTCAAAATAACAAAAAAGATGCAGTGTTGTCAGACCTCGAATAATGCAAAGAAAATAAGTTCATATTCATTTGTAAACAACACAATACTAATGTTTTAACTTAGGAAGAGTTCAGAAATCAATATTTGGTGGAATAACCCTGATTTTCAATCACAGCTTTCATGCGTCTTGGCATGCTCTCCACCAGTCTTTCACATTGATGTTGGGTGACTTTATGCCACTCCTGGCGCAAAAATTCAAGCAGCTCGGCTTTGTTTGATGGCTTGTGACCATCCATCTTCCTCTTGATCACATTCCAGAGGTTTTCAATGGGGTTCAGGTCTGGAGATTGGGCTGGCCATGACAGGGTCTTGATCTGGTGGTCCTCCATCCACACCTTGATTGACCTGGCTGTGTGGCATGGAGCATTGTCCTGCTGGAAAAACCAGTCCTCAGAGTTGGGGAACATTGTCAGAGCAGAAGGAAGCAAGTTTTCTTCTAGGAAAACCTTGTTCTTGGCTTGATTCATGCGTCCTTCACAAAGACAAATCTGCCCGATTCCAGCCTGGGGGTTCTCGTAGTGGTGACGAGGGAGGTGGGTGAAAGTGTCACCCCCACGCTCTGTTGGACCACCCGAACATTGCCGGAGAGGGTCCCAGAGAGGATGGGTAATTATGTGTGCTGAAGCACCCCCAGATCATCACTGATCCTCCACCACATTTCACAGTGGGTGCGAGACACTGTGGCTTGTAGGCCTCTCCAGGTCTCCGTCTAACCATTAGATGACCAGGTGTTGGGCAAAGCTGAAAATTGGACTCATCAGAGAAGATGACCTTACTCCAGTCCTCTACGGTCCAATCCTTATGGTCTTTTGCAAACCTCAGCCTGGCTCTTCTTTGCTTCTCATTGATGAAGGGCTTTTTTCTACCTTTGCACGACTTCAGCCCTGCCCCTAGGAGCCTGTTTCGAACCGTCCTTGCCGTGCACTTCACCCCAGCTGCCGTTTGCCATTCTTTTTGTAGGTCACTTGATGTCATCCTACGGTTGCTGAGTGACATTCGAATGAGTTGGCGGTCATCCCGGTCAGTGAAGAGTCGTTTTCACCCTCTGCTAGTCCGTAGCTTTGTTGTCCCCAATATGTGCTGCTTGACATTGTTCTTATGAACCACCGTCTTTGAAATTTTAAGGATGGAAGCAGTAAAGCCAGAATTGAACCCTTCTTTTCCTCACTCAAAACTTTCCTTTTCAACTCTTTGGGCATGGGCAATAGTTATTTTTTGTATTCCAATTACTTTTGAGGTACTACTAGCACTGTTTTGCCATCCAGCTGGTCCTATTGCAAGAGGATAGTGATGACCACAGGAGTGGTTTTTATACTTTTCCTTGTTAAATAAGGTTTGGTTCAGGTGATCCGCTAATTAGTACCTCATTCAGTAGAATGAGGTGTGCCTGTGTTGGAATTCAACAGACACTTGAATGGAATGGCTGCCATACATGTAGAGATGCTGATTTAAGAAAAATTTGCAGTGGTCTCTTAATTTTTTTCCAGAGCTATATATATATATATATATATATATATATATATATATATATATATATATATATATATATATATATATATATATATATATATATGTTTGTTGTGTTTTGTGTGGACAGACGAAAGCTGTCCATCATTGTTATTTAATATTTGAGACTAGTGAAAAAGTTGGTCTCATAAAGTGTAGCTGGTGTGGATGGGGTTGAATCACCATCCTGTGGCTGGAGCATTAATAAGGTCATTGTTTAATATGTAATTAAGGGTCCAGTCACAGATATAAAAGACCTACTCCAAGCTCATTATTGGAAGGGTATTCGAGAGTGCAGATAACAGAGATAACAATTGCTAGAAGTGCTGGCTTTGCAGCAACACGACACTACTTGTTACTGTTATTGTTTTTTTGTTTTACCAACACACCTTTTTGTTTGTGTAGTTTTATTTTCTATTATTTAATAAAATACTGAGTGCCGTAGCGTCTCAGTTTTGCCCCGCTACTTCCTGAGTCTGTGTTTCGGGTCTGACATCACCCCTGCAGTCATCCTGTTCACAGTTGGTGTACAAAGTGGGATACAGCGCCTCCAAGTGTCAGGCCAGGAACCAAAAGTGGAAAGAAGGTCCCACTTCATAGGTCGCAGGTCCCGTCGCATCACTACCACGCTGGATGTTTGCCTCGTCTGTCTGGATGAAGAATGGTGGTGCTTCCTGTATGTTGAGGTCAGGTTGAGGTCCACTCAGCCAGAGATGGATGAACTTGAGTGTCTGGCATCAGGGGGAGAGGTCCCGCTGGTTCAGGGGCTGATGAATTCACTGTCCTCTGAGGGAATCTGGTGCTGGCTGGCAGAGCCTGGGAGGGATGCCGAAGAGGCCCTCCCCGATGTGATCAACCTTCTGTGGGCCAGAGATGGAGAGTGATGTCAAGCCTGGGAAAAGCAACACCGCCCAGCGTCCCTACCAGACATTGCGGACATGGTGATCCACTACCTGGCTGCAGATATGGCAGGGCTCCCACTATCTCCAGCTCTCATCGGGAGAAGCCCCGCTGTTGTCATCTCCAGCGCCAGAAGATGAGGAGCCATCGTTGCGATCTCCAGCTTTCATCAGGAGAAGCCCTGCTGCTGTCATCTCCTGCATCAGAAGGAGAGTATCCATCACTGCCATCAACAGCGCCAGAAGGAGAGGAGCTATCGCTGCCATCTCCAGTGCCAGAAGGAGAGGAGTCATCGCTGTTATCGCTAGTGACATAGGGATAGGATTCATCGCTGCGTCTCCAGCGCCAGAAGGAGAGGAGCCACCGCTGTTATCTCCAGTGTCAGAGGGAGAGGAGCCATCGATGTCGTCTCCAGCACCAGAAGGAGAGGAGCAATCACTGCCGTCTCCAGCGCCAGAGGGAGGAGCTCTTACCACTGTTTCTAGCACCAGAGGGAGAGGAGCCATTGCTGCCATCTCCAGCGCTACAGGGAGAGGTTGTACCAATGTTTCCAGCACTAGGAGCAGAGCAGCTGGAGCTGCCTCTGTCTCCACTACCTCCACCGCCAGGAGAAGAGTAACAGAAGCTGTCTCTGTCTCCACCACCTCCACCACCAGGAGAAGAGCAGCAGGAGCTGTCTCTGTCTCCTCCATTGCCAGGAGCAGAGCAGCAAGAGCTGCCTCTGCCTCCACCACCTTCACCGCCATGGGAGGACTACCAGCCACTCCCCCCTCCACTGCCATGGGAGGACTACTTGCCTGTCTCACCTCCACTGCCATGGAAGGGACTGCTCCTGTCCTGTCCGGCACTGCCTGGGGTTGCCTGTCCCACAACACCCGGGGATGCCTGCTCAGCACCGGCCAAGGAGACCTGCCTCGCTCCGCCCAAAGATGCCTGCCTCGCTCCGCCTGGGGTTGCCTGATGCTCCACCAGTTACAAAGTATGAGGGAGAAGTGGAGCTCCCGCTGCCAATACCTTTGTCTGCGACCTGTATGTGAGACTATTCCAGCTAAGGATGTTATTAGTTTTTAGTTTACGTTTAAGTGTTAAACATTTAGAATTGCTCTTCAGCATTTAACCGTGTCACGTATGCATGTCAAATGTAGAGGTCAGCTGTAGTGTTTCTACAGCAGGAGGTGTGCAGTGCAGGGGTATTTATGTACACCAAGCTGTACACAATACACATATAGTAGTCTATAGTCTCATCCACATGGTTGTTGCAGTATATCATAAAAAACCTCCCTAATCCAGACTGTATACAGGATTTTTTGGTTGAGTGTCAGACTTGGCTGCAGTTTGCTTCATTTACTGCTGCCATTAGCTTGTTTTAATTATAAAGTGCCTATCTTGTTGACATGATTGGTATCAAAGTTGTATTTACAAAAACACAATTTAAAAAGTGTAATGCTTCATGTCACAAATGTCTTTATATATGTATATAAAAAAGAAATAACTTCTGAAATACTGTTTGGTTAATAGCTCAAATCAATGCTTGTGCATGATGATATACAGTGGCTCTCAAAAATATTCACCTCCCTTTGAGCTTTTGCTACTGACCAACACAAAAAAGTCCTTAATGTCAAAGTGAAAAATAAAATCTACAAATTGTTCTAAATTAATTACAAATATAAAACAGAAAATAATTGATGGCATAAATATTCACCCCCTTTGCTATGACACACCTAAATAAAATCCACTATTTATGCTTTGGTTAATTCGTTCATTTTTTAGGCTATATAATGTCCCAGTATTTTTATATTAATTTTACATACTAACTTTACCCAATGCATTTATATACTCCATATAAAATTAGACATTTACCTATTAACAGCTTTCACTATCCCCCACCCACCCACACGTTTTGTGTTTTAAATGGTTATATTTTAATTAATTCCACCAGTTATAATTTCTTCTTTTTCCCTATATGCTACAGCTAATGCCTCCTCCTCAGGGGAAGTTCACCTTCTCAACATTTTGTTTAGTCTGCTCACTGTATAGTTACCTCCTTAGTTACTACATGAGCTGCTTAAAAATCGGATCAAAAAGTCGGATCAGTGGAGCCAGTTCCTGATCCGTTTAGTACAACATCTTTTCAAGATGTGGCTCCATTGAGCCCAGATCTTATCCTGTTTTTTGATCTCATTAGTACAGCCGGCCCCTGGAGAACCACTTACTATCCAATTGTGATGAAACTTCATTAGTACAAACGATGCAGGACTTAAAATCTTCAACCTGATTTTTTTTTTCCCACCCAGAGAAAATCGACAATTTCCCGCCTCTGCCTGGGTTCATTCCCTTGAAGCCGTGCTTCTACCAAGACTTCAACGAGATTCCTGAGCAGCACCGCAGCATGGCCAAGCGCCTGTATCACCTCTGGATGTGTAAGTACTGATCCTGCTGCAGAAAGGAGCAGGGATCCCCAGCCTCACAGCACCCACAACAGCAAGACAGGCAGGATGGACTGCTGTCTAAAGCAGGTCTCTGTACAGGATTAACAACAGTGTGGGGGATACACTGCTATAGAAGACCTTGATAAACACTTATAGTCTATGTATGGTATATATCTTACTATTGAGAGTTTAAATGGTTACGGATGCAGCTGTAACTGTCAATGGACATATACCAGTTTCAAGTGTGAGAAGTAAAATTCAGTTTACACATGTGGCACAGTGGCTCTTGAACTCTGCTAGCCCCACGTACTCCACGAATTTTAGGAAAAATGTTTTGTTGCAAAAGTTCTGCTTTTGTGGATGAGGGAAAAAAGTAATTTCAGTAATTGTGCAGTATTTGCAAAACAACAATACTAATTAAAAAGTATTCATACCCTTTTATGCTATGATAGTATTGTTTACAAGGTGCTAGAAATTTCAGTATGATAATGCAGAACCTAATAGTAAAAAAGCGTAGAAAATGCTGGATTGTAGGTGGACATTCTTAGAGTATAAAAAGGTTAGGCATAGGGTGAGTGCTGTCATTACCAATAAGTCAATATGGGAAAAAGTAAAGAGCTATCTGAAGACCTTAGGCAGAAATGTATTTATTGTCATAAAGCTATGACAATAAATACTTGATTATTCTATTATCAAGAAGTACAAGACTCATGGTACTGTCACAACGCTCCCTCGGTCTGGAAGAAAAAAGGTTCTTTCACCAAGAACAAGTAGAAAAATTGCAAGGAAAATTAATAACAATCTGAGATTGACTGCCAAAGATATTCAAAGTGAATTGACTGCAAGTGGGACTGGGGTTTCCATTTCAATCACAGGTAGAGTATTGCATGGTGAAGGTCTCAATGGTTGCAGGCCAAGAAAAAGCCACTCGTAGGAAAATGTCACAAGGTCAATTGCTTAAAGTTTGCAAAATGGTATTTGTAGGATGGATATGAGTTCTGGTCAAAGGTTTTGTGGAGTGATGAAACAGAAATCACGCTATTTGGTCACGCTGATAGGAGAAAGTCTGGTGAGGTGTAAAAAGAAAAGACACCATACCTACTGTTAAGCATGGAGGTGGTAATATCCTTCTATGGGGCTGTTTTTCCTCTAATGGCACAGGAAATTTTATTCCAAACCATGGGAAAAATGGATTCCATAGCATACCAAAACATATTGGCCAGTCATCTGAAACCCTCCACTACAAAACTTGGTTTAAAGTGCAACTGGACATTCCAACACGACAACGATCCCAATCACGCATCAAAGTGTACTTCAGAATGGTTAAAGAAGATTAAAATCAAGGTTCTGGAATGGCCTAGTCAAAGTCCCGATCTAAATTTGATTGAAAATCGTTGGTATGAGTTGAAGGCGGCTGTACACAAGAGAAGTCCTCTGAATTTTAATGAACTGGAACAATTTTGCATTGAAGAAAAAATCAAAAATCACTAAAAAAATCATGCCTAAAGCTCATTGACAAATATGCTAATTGTTTAAAAGAGGTTATTATTGCTAAAGGAGCCTCAACTAGCTATTATTTTCATTTTCTTTGTCAGGGTATGAATAATTTTGAATTAAAATTTTTTTAGACTTTTTTTTAGACTTTTTTCCCTCATCTACAAAAGCAAAACTTTTGCTACAAAAGATTTTTCCTATAATTCTTAGTTTTCAAGAAATTTCTAGAAATTATAAATTTCCATTGGGATATGTAAACTTTTGACTACAGCTGTATGTAACCAGCGAGGAAGCTGTCACATGATTTGAATGGAAATATATAACCAGCGAGGAGGCTGTCACATGATTTGCATGGAATGAGGAAGGCTGTTCTGTCCCAGCTCAGGACTGTCCAGACAAACTCAAAGCTGCTCAAAGTCAAGTAGTGGAAGATTTAGAGAAAAATTATAATGATAGCAAACACCAATGTGAAAAATACAATGAAATTTACATTTTAAGTTACTTATTCTATATTTTAATCAACAAGAAAAGTGTTCGCTACTCATTACGTTTGCGACTTCTGCCCAATCCTGTAGATAATTGATGTAAACCAAGTTAAATAGTTTATACATGTAAAACAGACAATCAATTTCTCTCCTCTTAAATGAATGCTTGTTTGGATGCTGGTGCAGATGTGTATAAAAGTCATTTTATTTTAAAATGTGGTAGTAATACAGAGTTATATTAGTATCCCATTTTAGTTTGAGATTAGTTATGTTTTTTTTGTGAGTTAGCATCTTTTCAGGAGAGCCTGACCTGGAGCCTGGCTGTTACCAGCTGGGGATCACTCCCTGTGCATTCTCACTCTTTACTTTCCTTTGAATTGTTTGTCTGTGTGAGACTGTTAACAACAACAGGATGTACAGAGGTGAATAGCAAGATGTGCATTTGAATGAATAATAATGCTGAAAACAGATTTGGGTAAAAGAGTAACATTCTGATCATTCCCTGGGCTTCATACAAAAACACCAGTGGTTTTGAGATATCTTTAACTGGTCTGCAGTGTTGATGCAGTTAAATAAGTGAAATTAGCAAGTGAATTACTCTGAAATGTTCAGAACAAGAAAGGGTTGCAGCAATAATGTTGCTTAGAATAAAGCTTGTAACCCTGTTGTTTTAAACAGTTTAATTCTTAAAAATAAAAAAAAAAATAAAATAAATATATATATATATATATATATATATATATATATATATATATATATATATGAACAAAAATATAAATGCAACATGCAACAATTTCAAAGATTTTACTGAGTTACAGTTCATATAAGGAAATCAGTCAATTGAAATAAATTCATTAGGCCCTAATCTATGGATTTCACACGACTGGGAATACAGATATGCATCTGTTGATCACAAATAGCTTATAAAAAAAATAAAAGGTAGGGGCCTGGATCAGAAAACCAGTCAGTATCTGGTGTGACCACCATTTGCCTCATGCAGCGCTACACATCTCCTTCACATAGAGTTGATCAGGCTGTTGATTGTGGCCTGTGGAATGTTGTCCCACTCCTCTTCAATGGATGTGCGAAGTTGCTGGATATTGGCGGGAACTGGAACACACTGTCCTACATGTCGATCCAGAACATCCCAAACATGCTTAATGGGTGACATGTCTGGTGAGTGTGCAGGCCATGGAAGAACTGGGACATTTTCAGCTTCCAGGAATTGTGTACAGATCCTTGCAACATGGGGCCATGCATTATCACAAAGAGTGATGACGGCGGATGAATGGCACAACAATGGGCCTCAGGTTCTCGTCACGGTATCTCTGTGCATTCAAATTGCCATCGATAAAATGCAATTGTGTTCATTGTCCGTAGCTTATGCCCGCCCATACCATAACCCCATGGGGCACTCTGTTCACAACGTTGACATCAGCAAACCGCTCACCCACACGACGCCATACACGCTGTCTGCCATCTGCCCATTACAGTTAAAACCGGGATTCACTGTGAAGAGCACACTTCTCCAGCGTGCCAGTGGCCATTAAAGGTGAGCATTTGCCCACTGAAGTCGGTTACGATGCCGAACTGCAGTCAGGTCAAGACCCTGGTGAGGACGACGACCATGCAGATGAGCTTCCCTGAGACGGTTTCTGACAGTTTGTGCAGAAATTCTTCGGTTATGCAAACCCACAGTTTCATCAGCTGTCCGAGTGGTTGGTCTCAGACGATCCCGCAGGTGAAGAAGCCGGATGTGGAGGTCCTTGGCTGGCGTGGTTACACATGGCCTGCAGTTGTGAGGCCGGTTGGACATACTGCCAAATTCTCTAAAACGATGTTGGAGGCTGTTTATGGTTGAAAAATGAACATTCAATTCTCTGGCAATAGCTCTGGTGGACATTCCTGCAGTCAGCATGCCAATTGCACGCTCCCTCAAAACTTGAGACAT